>NC_090442.1:619909697-620258220 GCF_031143425.1 Pleurodeles waltl
TGAGGAATCCCAGGACCAGGGCAGGGGAACACTACAATGAGGCCCATGGGCGAACTAGGAGGGTGATCGAGCGGACCTTCGGCCTCCTGAAGGCCAGGTTCAGGTGCCTCCACATGACAGGTGGATCCCTATTCTACTCACCAAAGAAGGTGTGCCAGATCATCGTGGCCTGCTGAATGCTTTAAAACTTGGCTTTGCGACGACAGGTGCCTTTTCTGCAGGAGGATGATCCAGACAGCGGTGTTGTGGCAGCTGTGGAGCCTGTGGACAGTGATGAGGATGAAGCAGAGGAAGAAGACATGCAGAACAGGGACTCAGTGATCCAGCAATATTTCCAGTGAAACACAGGTGAGAATAAAATCCTGCCTACTACATGTACTTTTACACTACAACCTCTATCCTGTCTGTCATTTTCATCTAGTGTATGGTCACTGAGTTGTCACTTTCCCTTATGGTTTCACAGATGTGGGTCCCACTGTGTGTCATCTGCTTAAATTCCTCATGGACTAGAGCTGTGTGACATAGGTATGTTGACATTACTATTTCAAAAACATTTTGTCACTGTAATTGCAAATACACTATTTCGAAATCACAGACAGACTCCAGATCATGTTGTGCTTTAGGTGTGTTTATTTAAATGCTAAATATTGGAGGGGAAAGTTAAATGGTGAGGGGTGATGGTGGAGGAGTGTGCATGGCAGAGTCCAGTCTATTAGTCTCACAGGTGCATTGCCCATATGGGCATAGGAAGTGGAGCTGGGGCAGTTTAATTAAGGACAGGGTGACAAAGTGGGACAGTAGGATGACAATCAGGGTGGTCTCATTTCTTGGCGGGGGTCTTGGCATTGTTCTCTGTCTTGTTCCTGGATCTCAGGGACCGTTTGCGGGGTGGTTCTCCATCTGCAGGGGGTGGGGTGCTGGTGTGGTGGTCCTGTGGCGGGACATCCTGTCCACTAGCACCGGCGGAGGTGGTGGGCAGTTCATCGTCCATGCTAGTGTCAGGGGCCCCTTGTAGTGCCACAGTGTCCCTCCTGGTGTTGAATACTTCCTTCAGCACCCCTACGATGGTGCCCAGGCTGGAGCTGATGGTTCTGAGTTCCTCCCTGAAGCCCAAATACTGTTCCCCTTTGCATGCGCTGGGTCTCCTGAAACTTGGCCAGTACCGTTGCCATCGACTCCTGGGAGTGGTGGTATGCTCCCATGATGGAGGAGATGGCCTCGTGGAGAGTGGGTTCCCTTGGCCTGTCCTCCCCCTGTCGCACGGCAGCCCTCCCAGTTCCCCTGTGTCCCTGTGCCTCCGTCCCCTGGACCGTGTGCCCACTGTCACTGCCCCCAGGTCCCTGTTGTTGTTGGGGTGGTGGGTTATTCTGGGTTCCCTGTAGTGGTGGACACACAGCTGATTGACGTGTCCTGGGGACGGAGGTATGGGCCCGCTGGGTGGGTGCTGTGCTGGTGTTTCCAGAGGGCGGAAGGTCTGTGGTGGTCTGTGCCTGTGTGAGGGAAACCGACTGTCCAGAGGTCCCCGATGGTCCGGGCTGGTCATCTAGATCCAGTTGGACAGAGCTGCTGTCATCACTGTGGGCCTCTTCTGTGGGTGGAGTGGACATGTCTGGACCCTCCTGTCTGGTGACGTTGGGTAGGGGTCCTGCAGGGGTGGAAAGGCATGATTATTGCATCTGTGTGTGCCATGGTGTGCAATGGGTGGGACCCCAGTGTTGGCATTCCTGTGTGGGAGCTTGTGTGGTGATGGTTTAGGGGGGTGTATGGCTATGTGCAGTGTGCATGATTTGGTGATGTGTGTCCAAGCTTTGTTGTTGCATGCAGGGCTTGGTGTTGGGATGGGTGGTTTGTGATATTGGTCCATTTGTGAGGAGTTGGTGTGATGGGGGTGAGGGCGAGGGTGGGGGTATGTGATAGCTTGCAGGTAGGGTGGGCGATGTAATAGTAAAGCTTTGACTTACCAGAGTCCATTCCTCCAGCTACTCCTGCGAGGCCCTCAGGATGCAGAATCACCAAGACCTGCTCCTCCCATGTTGTTAGTTGTGGGGGAGGAGGTGGGGGTCTGCCACCAGTCTGCTGAACCACCAGGTGGTGTCTTGAGACCACGGAACGCACCTCCAGCTACTCCTGCGAGGCCCTCAGGATGCAGAATCACCAAGACCTGCTCCTCCCATGTTGTTAGTTGTGGGGGAGGAGGTGGGGGTCTGCCACCAGTCTGCTGAACCACCAGGTGGTGTCTTGAGACCACGGAACGCACCTTCCCCCGTAGGATGTGTCACCTTTTCCTGATCTCCTCCAAATTTCTTGGGTGTTGTCCCACCGCGTTGACCCTGTCCACTATTCTTCGCCATAGCTCCATTTTCCCAGCTATGGAGGTGTGCTGCACCTGTGCTCCGAATAGCTGTGGCAGCACCTGGACGATTTCCTCCACCATGACCCTGAGCTCCTCCTCCGAGAACTTGGGGTGTCTTTGCCATGCCATGGGGTGCTGTAGGTGATGTGTGGGGTGGAGTGTGTGGTGATAAGTGTGGTGATATGTAGTGGTGTGTTGTGTGAGGTGCGTGGAAGTTGTGTGGGTGATGATGTTATGTGCCTGTGGATGCTAGTGTTGTTGATGGTGGTGTCTCTCTCTGGCCTTCGTTCGTGATTTGTGGTCGTAAGGGTTTGTGGGTGATGTGGGTGTGTGTTTTATATTGTAATGGGTGTGTGGGAGTGGTGTGTGTATGTGTCTCAGGTGTGTGTATTTTGAATCGTCCAATGTGGGGATGTTTTGTAGAAGTGTGTGTATTTTGAGCGCGGCGGAATACCGCGGTTGAAAGACCGCACTGTGGATTCGTGTGTCGTGATAGTGTGGGCGTATTTCTGTTGGCGTGATGGTGGAGGTTTTGTTTTCGCCAGTTTATCACTGACCTTTGGTGTGGCTGACTTGTGTGGGTGTATGAGTTTTGGCAGATTCCAAGATGTGGGTCATAATAGCTGTGGCGGAATTCTACGGCGGTATGTTGGCGGTCTTCTGCACGGTGGTAAGCGGCTTTTACCGCCAATGTTGTAACGAGGGCCTTAGACTATATTGAACTGAAAGGTTCCAACAACCCACCTTGGCTTGACTAGGTACTACAGGAGGTTTGTGAGGGGTTATGGCACTCTTTTGGCACTCCTCACATAACTCACTTTCAAGAAAACTGGACAGTGAGATGTCTAAAGGCTTTTGAAGGAAGCAATGTGCTCAGCACCCATTCTGAAAGCTCCAGATTATACAAAGCAGTTCATTGTGTGGAGAAATTACCTCAGAGCATGGGATAAGAGCAGTCTTATCACAGACCAATGATGATGGCCGGGGCCAGTCTGCTGCTTTCATTAGAAGGAGGTTACTCCTCAGAGAACAGAGTTGGAGTGTCATTGAGAGGGAGGCCTTTGCTATGGTCTGGTCCCTGAAGAATCTAAGAACATACTTGTTTGGTACTTACTTTACTGTTCATACTGATCACAGGCCTCTCAGATGGCTGATGCAAAACGAAGGGGGAAAATCCTGAACTATTGAGATGGTCCATCTCCCTACAGGTATGGACTTTACTGTGGAACACAGACCTGGGAATGGCCATGCTAGTGTAGATGGCATTCCCAGGTTTTTCCACTTAAACAGTGGAGACTCTTTTGGGAAAGGTTAGTCTCATTCCCTTCCATTAGGGGGGTGGGTTGTGTTCCCTTTGACATGGTCACCCATGTTTGTTGCTACTGGTACTGAGGTTTTTTGACTGAAGGTGCACAGGGTTGCTGCTAAACAAGTCCCCAGTGCCAGTACTCTTTCCCTAAAGCAAGTTAAAAGGTATCATTGTGTACAGAAGTTTGCACACCGTTTAGTGCCTCTGTAAGTCCCTAGTAAATGGTACACCTGGTACCTGGTTCCTGAGTACTAAAGAGGGTCCCCAAGTGCTGCAGTGCATGTATTGTACCAACGAAGGGACCCCCATACATATTGCATACAGCCTGGCATTGCAGACAGCATGTCGTGGTGGAAGCCATTCGTGAAAACACGACAGAGCACACTCATTGTGTGCCATGCCTCCAACTCACTGCACTTAATATGCGTAAGTCACCCCTACAGCAGGCCTTAGAGCAGTTAGGAAGAGTTCATTATATTTTATGAGGACATATCTGTATGGTATCAAACACTTTGGGGGTTATTACAACTTTGGAGGAGGTGTTAATCCGTCCCAAATGTGACGGATATACCACCAGCCGTATTACGAGTTCCATAGGATATAATGGACTCGTAATACGGCTGGTGGTATATCCATCACTTTACCATCACTTTTGGGACGGATTAACACCTCCTCCAAAGTTGTAATAACCCCCTTTGTCTTAATAAATCCATACTGATACCAGTTTTGGATTTATTATGACATGCCCCCAGAGTGCACCTTAAAGGAGCCCCCTTAAAGCCACTATTCCTCTAGCATGTTAGCTGACTAGAATCGACCAGCCTGCCACCACAGACAACTTTCTGACCCCCTGGAGGTGACAGCCCTCGCTCTCAGAGGCCAGAAGAAATGCCTGCTCTGGAGGAAGGTGTCATCACCTCCTCCAGCAGGATGACTAGTGAATCTGCATACCAAGGTCAGGGACTTCAAAGTCTCTGCCACCCTTTGACATGTGTCCCTGGCTTCCCCCAGACTCAGGGAATTCCGCCCCTGCCCCCTGAGTCCCATGTGGCACCAGGAAAGGAAGCAAATTAGCTATCCAGGGAGGCGTGTTGCACTACCATGCTGGTCACTATCCTAAGGTGGGCAGCCTGTTGTGCTCCATGATGGAAGGGTTCTACCATCTTGTTTTGGTGGAGTTAGGAATTCTGGGAGGGGGTTATGTCCACTCCCCACAGGAAGTGGTCATATAGGGGGTGTACTCCCCCCAGGGATAAGTAGTCCATTGGCCACTACCCTACACTCAATAAATTCCCCTAAATTGAGTATTTAGGTGACCCCTGAACACCAGGAATACAAGAACAAGAAGAACAAAGAAGAGACAACAAGTGAGAGGACTGTGGATCAGCTTGGACTTTTGGTGGCAAACTCTACCTACCTTCTGCTGCCTCGACAGTTACCCTACTTGTCCTGCAGCTGTTCATCTCCCAAAAGCCTTGGAGGGCTGACAACAGTATGCAAACCAGCCAGCATCTTCCTTGAAGTAGAGGAGCCACTTCCCTGCAGCCTGCAGGCACTGACCGTGGTGTCAGGTCCACCGATCTGCTGACCACCTAGTCCACTGATGCAGCAGTCACTCAGGAGGAGGTCACTGTGCTCCAGGAGGACAGACCCATCTTTCCACCAAGTTTGGAGGTGCCAAGCCCCTTAGCAGTTGTCCTGCACTAATACCTGGGGTACCAGACCAGTTGAAAGCACGAAGGCTGGTTTGGTTCTGGACCAGACACCACCACTGCTAAAAGACGACCTGACCACCAAATGACAATGAAACTGATTTGGTTGACCATGAGAGTGACCCTGCAGGTCTAACCAAGATCCGTGAGCGCCTTCAAGGCACAGAACCAGCTAATCATAACCCTCTGCACCTGAGCTCCTTGGCCTGGGTCCATGACTATCAACTGCGTTCCTTTGCTCCCAGGACCCTAATAAACTTAAATCCCTTTTGGGAGCTCTCAGACTTGTCCCCAAGTCCCCCTCTGCAACCTTTTTTCTAGGTGACACCCATCTTCACCAACCATGCAGTGTGCAAGGCATCCAATCCATCCAGCAACTCTGCACCCAAACACCAGAGGGCAGTTGGTGATTCTCATGACCTTGACCCCCTAGCATTCGAAGACCTGAAGGGGACTCTGAGATACCTTTGAAATTACCCGTATGGAATATATGTTCCTTTCCCATTAAAAAACATTACTGCATAAAAGCACATTTGTGTGATTTGCTTACCTAATTCTACAAAGAAATACTACAAACAGTACTTACCTAATTGTGAAGATTTTTTGTGTCTAAAATAATGTGTTATTTTTCTAAAGTTGTTTTGAGTTTCTTCTTGAGTGTGTGTCTCATTTATTGAGTCTTTGTATTCAACAAATGCTGAGCACTACTCCCTGATAAGCCTTAACTGCTCATGAATACTACCACAAAATGGAGCATTTAGGGTTATTACTTTAACCTCTGTCAGCCAATAACTGTCACGTGTACTATCTGCATGGTGTACTTCTACGTTAGTACGCTGCGTAGCTAGCCAGCTTCCTACAATGTCTCATTGAACCAGGTTTATGTGAGAATTAGAAGGTTTCAATTATAGTATGTAATGGCACCAGAAATGTCAAGCTTGTGTTTCATTGCTGATCTGCAATTCTGAAGCATTTAACATAGATCCGATGTGTATGATCTGGTGTGAGGAGTGTCAGGGGTTTGGTTGTAATGGGAAGGATATTTCTGTTTGCCAGTGTCTACTTTGGGGGAGAATGATGTTTGGATCGAGTGAAGGAAATAATTGGAATTTAATGTAGATTTGAGTTGTCTGGGTTAGTCACAGTACAGGGGTTGAAAATGTCAGGGCGTTGTAGATTGCAAGAAGGTTTGAAATATCAACTTGGGAGAGGTAGGGGGTGTGTCTCTTGGGGCGAACAAAGTGGCTGCTCCTTGGTTTTGAGTATCTGGGGTAATGTGTCTTCTCCTGGGGGAAGAGAGAGTCGAAAGCAGGACCTAGTATAGAGCTTAGGTGGGATATAGTGATATCAAGTTGGGAGCGTGTTGAGGTGAGGTTATCAAGTGTGTGTTCTCAGGTCTTCAGAAAAAAGGAGTGTGGTGCAATGTGGAAACTGTTTGTCGTTGGACGATGGTTATTATGAGTGGCGTTTGTGGTATCTATCGGTGAGGTTATATGTTGGTTGGTGTACGGGATGTGCACAACTGCCTGGGAGCTGTCAATGCAGCGTGGGGAAAGAATGGGGAGAATAGGGTGAACTAATGGTGCATGTGGAGTGTGTGAGGTGGGTCATGGTGATGTGGGATGAGAATATGCTTCGTTGAGTGGGGTTATGGTGCAAGGAGCGTGCATAAGGTGGGATCTTGGTTATATTGGGTGACAATGGAGGAAGAGAGAACCAGGGGGAAGTGAAGAAGGAATGGTTGCCTGGGAGAACAGTCGATGAGTGACGAGAGTTATTTTTGTATGGTAGATTGGGGAGGGGAGGTGGTGTGGGGGAGTATCAAATATTGCAGTCATAGGTATAGTGACAGGTGAGGTTTGGCAGTTGAAAGTGAGGGTGCTAGTGGTATGTATGGGAGGTAGAGTAGACAAGGATAGGTGGAAAGGGTGGGTGCTTTGTGATATGATAGAGCTGAGGAGAAGCTGCAGTAGTTGAGAGTCAAAAGCAAATGAGCTGAGGTAGGATAGTAAGACAGGACAAGTGTGTGTGGTATGTAAGGGAAGTTAAGAAGTCCCTGAGGGATTTCAATATAAAAAGAGTGATTGATGGTAATCAAGAGGTGGGGAGGAGTAGCTGCTATGGTGAGTCAAAAGCGACTGTGCAGAGAAGGTGAAGTGAGAAGGGACAAGGGGGTTAAAGTCAGGGTTGTAGGGAAGTGGCAGAGCAGTTTTGTGTGATGAAGATCAAGTGAGTGTGATGAAGCCAGAGAGATGAGCAGTGGGCATGTGGTAGATATAAAGAATAATTATTTTGAGGTACAGCGAGGAGTAGAGGTGTAGAAGTGTTATGTCATGAGTCTGTGAGTGTTGTGAGATGAGAGGTGCTTCTCCCATGTAGGCATGAGTCACTTTGGTGTGAAGAATGCAGAGTTAAGTTGGAGGGCTCTCAAAGTATGCTTCATGTGTGGGAGATATGGGTGAGGAATGTGAGTGGGAATGGAGTAGAAGGAGATAATGGAACGTGTAGTGTATTAAGTAGAAAGGATGGGCAGACTTGAGGGTTGAGAAGGTGTCAGTCCGTGTAAGAACGGTGGTCTTGGAAATGTTCCAAATGTTCAAAGATGGTGTTTAAGGTATAATAACTGTGCTGGCTTGTAGTGGTGATAGGTCTGATAGGAGAGCCTATACAGTTACAGGAGTTTAGAGCAATGTTTGTGATAGGGATTGAGTAGGACATGTGATGTTGTTCGGGGTGTTGAGGGAGGAGGCAGGTTGGCCTTGTGTAAAAGCATCGAGTAAGGAATGGGAACAGATGATCGAATAAGGAGAGGCAAGAGCCATTGGACTGAATGATTGTGTTACCATTATTGTACATTGAGATGGTGATTCATCTGTTGAAGTGAGGGCAGGGAACAATTTTGAGCTTGTAGTCATGTGGGATGTTACAAAATGAAGTGATTTTAAGATGTTGGTCCAGGATTAGATGTTTTGAAAGAAGAAAATGAGGTTGGTTTTGAGTTTCCCATGTCAGCAGCTGTGGTACTGGTCAGCAGGTTGATGGAAATTATTCTAAGGTATTGTGTTTGTACTTTTTTAAGGATGCTTTCAAGAGATTTGGAGGGTAAAAAATCTTATAATCTTAAAGGAGTTGACTCCCAATTTCTCACATTTAGTTGGCATTATTTGTCATTATTGATTGATTGTGTGAGGGGTTGTGGGGTAAATGAAAGAAGGAACAGTAATTTGAGGACTTGGAGAAGAAGGGATACAAGTTCTCAAAATCCTGGTATTCACTATCAGGCTCAGGGTGGTAGGTTTGAGTGTGGCTCAGACAGATGGTTGACAGGTTATTTCCCATTTGTGGCTCTCTTCACACAGCTAAGAATGGCAACCTCAGTAGTTACATCAGTGGTGGATATTGTCAAAAGAGATGAGAGCACCCCACATCTCCAAAGTGAGAGGCACATGGAACAGACTTTCTGTCATTCCCATAATTTGGCTCAGGGTGGTTGGAGTGTGGTTCAAACAAAAAGGTGACTTCAGTTATTTCTCATTCAAGGCTATCTCCACACATCTACAATAATTAGGAAAATCACCTAAAGACGGTTTTCATAACATACTTTAAATGGGTAAAATTAGGAGGAAAACACTTTAACCCGTTTGGTGTATCTGATGGCTGTGAGCTGTCTGATGTCAGGATGCCGGTTTGTATCGGATGGCACTGGAAATCTCTCTGGTGTGAGCACAGGAGGGAATTACTCCAACAACAAACTGCTTTGGGAGGTGGAAGAAAGCTTCCCTGCCTCCAGATGCTGTTTCTTTGTTTTCAGGAAAATAAAATCAGCGCGTGCAGGGTGCTGATCTCATTTTACTGAAAATTAAAGTGAAATGAGCTGATCTATCTCAGCCCCCGAGCACTGAATCTCCCCTTTCCAATGGTACCCCTCCCTATTAGATCCCTGCTTGTTAATCCCCCAAGGAACATGATCCTCAAGCAGGGACCCACCCACTAGACTCCAGGGAAGGTCAACAGCCCATTGGGCAAGGGCTTTTGCATTTGCTTCCCCATTATAATTACGGCACAGTTCAGTCTTTCTGTCCCCTCCAGGGGGAGGTGGGGCAATAGCCCCTGATCTGCCCCCAGGGGCAGAAAGTCCACTAGGAGACCAGCTATTTTTTCATTTATTTAGTGTAGGGGTGGGATGGGCCATAATGGCCCTGTCAAAGCCCCACCCCATAAAATATGAGCACAGTCTTTCTGCCCACCTGGGGGGCAGAAAGCCCACTAGTACATCTGGGGTTTAGTTTATTATTAGTGTAGCAGTGGGGTCTGGACATGATGGCCCTGTCAATACCCCCACCCCAAACAAATTGGTACAGTCTTTCTGCTCCTCCCTTGGAGGGCAGATGGGTGCAATAACCTCCAATCTGTCCTGGGGGCAGAAAGCCTACTAGAACACAGGATTTTTAAATGTATTTAGTGTAGAGGGTGGGGGTGGGCCATGCTGGCCATATCAATGCCTCCACCCCAAAACAATGAGCACAGACTTTCTGACCCCCATCCCCTGGGAGCAGATAGGGGAAATAGCCCCTGTTGGCCCTGGCCCTTTTACAGGGCCATTCCCAAACCTTTTGTCTTCCTCCTCCTATTTTTTCTGAACCCTTTTTGTTGATGTTAGGACTCTAAGCACTTTACCACTGCTGATCAGTGCTAAAGTGCATGTGCTCTCCCTTCTAAACTTAGTTTGGTTGGCTTACACATGATTAGCAAATTGTATTTACCTATAAGTGCCTTGCACAGTGTTATTCCTATACCCAGGGCCTGTAAATGAAATGCTACTAGTGGGCCTGCAGTGCAGCATGCACCACCCACAGAAGAAGCCTTTCAAACCTGTCTCAGGCCTGCTACCACATGGCCTGCGTGCACAGTTTACTGGCACAGGGACCTGGCATCTAAATTTACTTGCCAGGCCTGGAACTCCCATTTTGCTACTTAAACATCACCCCTGAAGCAGGCCTTAGCTAGCCCTATGGGCAGGGTGCTCTGTATGTAAAAGGTAGGGCATATGTCTTTATATACAACATGTCCTGGTAGTGGTAAACAGCCTATCTAGTTTCTCACTACTGTGAGTGCTACCTTCTTATTGGATGGCATTGGAAACTTCCTAGCACATGCTTAAGTAGTATTGTCTAGTCTTTGAGGGGTGGCACAGGCATGTTTGGTATGGTTGTAATGGTAGTGAGAAATGCTGCTTACTGGTATAGGTGGATTTTTGTATTACCATTATAGAAATGCCAATAGTAGAAAGTGAGCATTTCCCTGTGCTTATGACTCTAGTGTTTTGCAGCGTGCCTCCAATCCAAATCTGGGGCAGAGTGACAGCTGGGCTTTGTGCATACTTTCTAGACAGCCTTTACACAGGGAGGTGTCACAAGAGCGCATCTACATATTGAAGGGTATTCCTGGGCTAGGAGAGGTAGATGCAGGACACAAATGCATTTGTTAAGGCTGTGCCCTGGCCTCACACAAAAGGGCTCATTTACCCCCTACTGATGTCTGGAGCCAGTGCTGGAAGAGAAAGGGGGCATCCTTGGAATCAGTTAATGCTGGTTGGAACCCCAACTCCCCCTCTTTGTAAGCTGTGCAAAAGGAGTATAAGTACAGGGATCTGTCCCCACATTTTTAGAACACTTTTGATGACTGGGACCCAGCCTCTGCCAGAAGGACAGCTGGACTGCATAAAAGGACTCATCTGTACTGCTCTTCCGTTTATTTCCCTGCTGCCTGGTGTCTGCTGGGTGGCATAAAGGACTCATCTGCATTGCTTTTCTGCATGTTGCCTTGCTGCTAGCTGTCCTGTGACTCGGGGTCCCCAGACCCTGTGTGGAACCGCCATTATTGCCCCCGTTGTGCTGGCCTACCTGCTTT
Source organism: Pleurodeles waltl (assembly GCF_031143425.1). NCBI lineage: Eukaryota > Metazoa > Chordata > Amphibia > Caudata > Salamandridae > Pleurodeles > Pleurodeles waltl. The sequence goes on from NC_090442.1 coordinate 619,920,982, forward strand.
GTCCCAACTCTGAGTGTTGTACATGGGCTCCCTGAATACCCCTGCTCGCTCAGACCTCCTGCGATAGAAGGATTGTGGTGAGGATCTGAGCCTGGAATACTCCACCACCCCATTTCTGCTAGAGGGCTGTGCGGTGCTGTTCCTGGAGCGTGGGGTGAGCTCTGCATTCTTCTTTTTGTGGAAGCTCTGTGTCTGCCTGCAGGGAGCGCGTGGTGAGCCCCCTGGGGCCGCTCCTCCCACTTCGAGAAGAGCCTTTTTTTGCCCCGTCTAGTGCTCTCCCTGTAGTGCCCTAGGGGAACGGGCGGGCACTTACTGGTTAGGATACACTGCCGCAACACAGGCCAAACTGGCCTAGTAGCTGACCGCACGGCCAAGAACACACCGAGGTTTCCCACGTCCGGACCACCCCCAGGGACAGGAGGTGGCCCTTGGATGAAGGCTGCACCCGCGCCTCATTGAAGTGGTGGCTGCTGTGTGTTCATTTCCCCACAGAAGGAGAAAGAGCTGGCCAGAGTTGCCGCGCCCTGAACTGCACAACATTGGCGCAAGCACTCCACCTCTGGAGACCGGTAGCTCAGAGGGAGCCGAGCCGCCCCCAGGACGCAGCTGTAACGCAGGTCTGCGGGCAGCTGCACGAGACCTACTTCCTATGTAGAAAGACTGGGGAAGGTCTTTCCGCTGACAGGGAAGGTATGGGGTCCTTGCCATATCTCCTTGAACCTGCCTTTGGGGGAACTTTTCAGAACAACTTGCAGGACGAGAATGGAATCCTCTGCAGAGGTCCCTTCCCAGCCGAACCTTGTCTTTAGCGTAAATACGGTGATAGGAGTGCTGGAGCTCCAGTGCTGTGTATGTGCATTATTTGATGCATCATATAACTTCTAATAGAAGCACCAAATGTGCTGCAACCACTATGGGAAAGATGCTGAGAGGAGCACTAAGGACCTTATATTCTCCTGACATGTTGTGTGCCCTCTTCTTGTAAGCTTTGCGTCCTGACCTGGAATAATTTGTTATTCCCTTTGGTGATGTTGTACTAAGGTGAATTTCCGGGGCTACCTTGCATGCGTTGGGATGGGGGGCTTTATGATGACATCTGCACAGGGAAGGAAATACTTATGATGTACACATTGCTCTTTATTTGCATTCATGATGATGTCTTGGCATCTCTGATAATGTGTTTATTACACCTTGTTGGTAACAATGATAATCTGTATCAGGGAGAGTATTGTTCTATGACATATGCCACACGGAGATGTTTTCTTTTTATGGTCTCTCTGGGGAATGTTTCATTTTATGTGCATTCATGCAGATGCCTTGGCCTCTCTGATATGATGTTTATTCTGATATGTGCATTTTTGGTGATACTAACGAACCTGGCTACTGCTTGTGTTGTAGAATGGCAGTAGCCTATATGTTTACCTGATTACTGCTTGTTTTTGCAAAGTACTAGTAACCTATGTGATACTCTGACAACTTCTTATGTATCAGGGTATTACTGATAAATGTTGCGTTTGGTCTAATTATGTTTTATGCAATACAGTTTATTTTACATAGCTGGTTGTTGTGTTTCCTTTGTGGTGTACTCATTGTGTCACGTGTGTTGTGTGTGTTGTGCAAACATTTTATATATTGCCTCTGGGATACGCCAGACTGCTAATGACAAGCTACCAAGGGGGGTGAGCGGGGGTTATCTTGGGTGTGTAGCCCTCTAGTCCTGAATAAAGTTGTGGGTTCTGCCTGACTTAGGTGTATACCCTAGCCAAACAGGAACCCCATTTCTAACAGCCCCCAATTGCTCCCCCGGGGGGGTCAGAAAGCCCACCGGTAGACTTTTTTTTTACTATTACTGTTGGGGGGGCTGGTCATGATGGCCTTGTTAATGCCCAACCCAAAAAAATGAGTACAGTCTTTCTTCTGCACCTGCCCCCCTTGGAGGGCAGATAAGGGCAATAGCTCCCAATCTGCCCTCTTCTGGAGGGGCAGAAAGCCCACTAGGACACCAGGGATTATTGTATTTATTACTGTATGGGAGAAGGCTGTCCAGTTGGGCAGGCTGCTACCTTAAAAAGCCTGCCAAGCGGAGCCACTTCTGAAAAGTACACATCTGGGAAATTCCAGGGTGGGCTGCTCCAAATGCACCCCACACAATTTTCTTACACACAATGCTCTGCAAAACTCCAACTTTGTCTGAAGACATGCATTTTCCCTGGCTGGGAGAATTTTATGGATTCCTGCAGATTCTGAAAGTTTCCATCATAGAAATGAAAGGAAAATTGGTATTTTACAGTTTGCAGGGCATTGTGGGTAAGAAACCCTATTGGGATCCATGCACGTCACACTGTCCTGGTTTCCCCTAGGTGTCTAGTTTTTAAAAATGTACTGGTTTGCTAGGTTGCTTTAGGTGCCGGCTGAGCTAGAACCCAAAATCCACAGCTAGGCACTTTGCAAAAAACGTGTCCGTTTTCTGTGAAAAAATGTGATGTGTCTATGTTGCATTTTGGGGTTTTTCCTGTCATGGGCATTGGGCCTACCCAGACAAGTGAGGTACCATTTTTATTGAGGGACTTGAAAAATACAGAATAGCAGAACAAATGTTATTACCAAATGCTTTTCTCTACATTTGCACCTTCCAAATGTAAGACACTGTGTTAGAAAGAGGTCATTTTGAGTAATGCCCTCTAATTCACATGCTAGTATAGGTACCCACAAATTTAGAGATATGCAAATAATCATGACTTCTAAACTACATATCATGTTCCCATTTCAGAAATTCATAAGTTCCTTGATACTTATTTTTCACTCTTTGGGGGTCAATATGACCCCGGTGGACGACGTTAATATGGAGGAAAGTACTGCCAACACGCAGTACTGCCGACTGCTGGGCTGGAGACTTCAGTCTTCAGCCCGGCGGTTGTCACTTGCCCGCCTGCAGGATTATGACCCCGCCTACCGCCACGGTTTTCGTGGCAATTCTACTGCCACGAAAACCATGGCGGAAGGCACTATCAGTGACAGGGAATTCCTTTCCTGACACTAATAGGGGTCTTCCCTGCTTGCACCCCCCTCCCCAGCTTCCCTCCCACCCACCACTTCTCCCCAGACCCCCAAGAAATACACGCAGCATCATACACACACAAACACATGCATACACACACTCATACCCACATTCATCCACGCATGCGTACATCCATTCACATACACATCCACACATACTTACATACAAGTACACTGCATTCACACAACACAACATACACACACTCACACATCCATACATGCACACACAGACAACACGCATCACACACCCGCATACACGCACGCACAGACATTCACACACCCCCACACACACACAACACCTGCATCCCCCTCCCCTGTCGGAGCACCTGACTTACCTGATGTCAGGGGGTCCTCTGGCAGGAGACGGGACAGGGCACTGTTGCCAGCAGCAGCGTCCGCCAGCAGGACACCACCAGGTTGTATCATGGGTCATGATACGGTCTGAAGATGTCTACTGGCATAGCACCTTACCGCCATCCACCGGCATGGTCACAGCCAGATTTCCACCATCCTTCTGGCGGAAATCTGGCTGTGGTCATAATACAGCAGACGGCTAGTAGCTGCAGCGATGGTCTTTTGGCAGCCGTCACCACGGCGGTAGGCAGTTTTTACCGCCAAGGTCCTAATGAGGGCCTTTGTATTTTAGCAAATGAATTGCTGTATACCTGGTACACGATGAAAACCCACTGCACGGTGCAGCTTAGTTATTGACTCTGGGTAGCTTGGGTTCTTAGAGAACCTACAAACCCTATATAACCCTGCAACCAGAATGGTCCAGCAAAAGTAACGGCATATTGCTTTCAACAATCTGCCACAGTTGAAAGAAGTTACAGATGAAAGCTTAGACAGAAATGGCTGTTTTTTCAACTCAATTTCAATATTTTATCATTCCAACTATTACTTTCTATAGGGAAGGCTTAAAGGATCTGCACAAATGACCCCTTTCTGAATTCAGACTTTTGTCTACTTTTCAGAAATGTATAGCTTTCTGGGATCCATCATCAGTTTCACACCCATTTCTGCCACTGACTGGAAGGAGTTTGAAAGCACAAAAAAAATAGGACAAATGAGGTGTGTCCTAGTAAAATGCCAAAACTGTGTGTACAATTTGGTATCTGATTCTAGTCTGCCTGTCCCTGAAAGAGGGGACAATGGTGGTTTTAGCACTGTAAACCCTTTGTTAATGCCACTTGCAGGGTCAAAAGAGATGATTTCTTCTTCAGCACTTTTTTCCCCATTTTTCCCAAAAAAACACATTTTAGCTGTGTTTTGGATAATTGTAATTGAATTCACAAACCCTGCATACCTTTACAATCCCCGGGATATTGGAAAAAAGGATGCAAATTTGGCATGGATAGCTTATGTGGACAAAACGTTAGGGGGGCCTAAGTGAACTACCCCAAATAGCCAGAAACGGTTTAGCACAGGAGGGGTAAAGGGCTTAGCAGTAAAAGGGTGAAAGGGCGCTCTACAGCTGCATTATTGCCACTGGCTGAGAATTCGAATACACAAAGACAGAAAGGCAATGCCAAAAATGAATACAGACATTTCACACAAAGGTCAATGTTCAAAATTGAACTAATGGCCAGAATATTTAACTGGGAATGGTGACAACCCTAGCCTAGCCCTATTTACAAATGTGTGCTGTGTCGTCTTCCAGGCAGCCAGTCACAAATGCAGCACTGGCGCAAGAGTCCTTGATGCAAAATGGTGAAGGAGGTGGCAGAACAGAGAGGAAAGAGAGGGCTCGGATTGAGAGATCCATGAAGATCAGACGGTCACCAGACACAGATTGCGGTGAGGACGAACGCTCCTACCTTCATCAATGCTTGTAGAGCTAGATTTAAGCTTCCCCATTGCTTTGGAGAATTTCAATCGAAGGTGCTAGAGAGGTGGTTGTCCCTGGGAAGTCAGAGATAATCAGGTCCTTGTTGGAGTTAGCTTCAGAGGTCCCATTTTGTTGCTCTGCATGGAGAACAGTAGCAGTGGAATTTATCAGAGCAGAACTAGGCTCACACAGGACGGCCCCTTGCAAGTTGCACACCGATGTTTGCAAAAATGTTATCAGAGATAGATCTTTGGACAGAGGACAATAATACTGGTTACATGGTTAATGTAGACCACTTAGAAGTGACCCGCATGACGAGCGCGACAATTGGTCAGCTATCTTCTTCGAGCGCTTCCTCATGGCCTGTATTAGCGGCCTGAGCAGGCAAATGTCACATGCTCCATGATTCAGAACTCTGCGTCTCTTCTACATCCCAGCTTTTACATCTTAAAGTGCTCCCAGACCTCAAAGACACTCATACGAACTTTCTAAAAAGTCACTAACGTGTGAGTTTAGAAAAAAAGTCAGAGATTTTTAAACCCAACATTTAAAAAGACTTCAGTCCCCTCCACTCCTTTTAAGAGAGCCACATTCAGACGCAATTATGCTTAGCCGGTTTGCCTGATTAACCTTAACTGTGAAAGCGCGTTGCTGGGTTTCTGGCTACAGCCTTATCCCCCACCAAACAAGATGGCAAGGAAGCGGCTTAGTTGGTAGCACTTCAAATAAAGGCCACTGAGTGCTGTCAGAGAAACATCTTAAATGCGTCTCACCAGATCAAAAATGAACAGTAAGTAGCTTCCTAATGACAGTCAAAAAATGCCTTTATTTGGTGGATAACTAGGCTCCCCTCACCTGATCGTAGATTCCCAGTTGTGCCTCCCTCTGGTTTTTGTTTCACTAGACACAGGACGAAAAGGGGATTTTAGCTGCCTCGACATGCTTTCATGAGCATCACACTATGTACATCCTCAGAAAGTGCAAGTCTGTATTAAATCTAAAAAAAATTGGCAGTGTTATATAGTGTGAGCTCGGCCAGAAGGTATTGGAGCGCTTTACCAGTTAGTTAATTGCACAAGGTCACGTTCGTTTTTTAAAGTTTTTTAAATGTTTTGAGCCAGGGGAAGATTAAGGGCCTGATTAGATATTGGCGGATGGGTTATTCTGTCACAATGTTGACGGATATCCCGTCCACCGATTTAGATTTCGGCATTGTGATGGAGTAACCCATCGTCAAAATTTAAATCAGGCCCTAAGTGATTCAAACGGAGCACAGATAGGTATAAGTGCATGCTGGTCATGTGCTAATCACAGACACAGTCCTGTGGCATTGGTGGTTCATTTAATTCCTTTCTTAAGTAACAGAGTAAATGACTGGTAAAAACTGAGGGGCATTTTTACTAGGAATTGGCATAGGGCAGCACCGCAGGCCTTTCTGTTGAGCTGCTCTACGCCAATTTATTTACAAGATGATGCAAGGGTGTCTGCATTGTTGACAGGATTGTTTTTTATGCAGCAAGGGACACCTTCCTGGACAATAAACAAACCAAAGAGGCATTTTCCTCTCTCTATGTGTGCTGCACTATGCAGCACACATAGAGGAAACAATGAGCAGAAATGAAGATATTTCTCCTCGTTGTGCTTGCCCTGGGGAGGTGTACAGTTTTGATGCTTTCCCAGGTTTACATATTCTTGTAAATCTGAGAATGCATCAAAACTCATGCGTATTGCGTGGGAATACCCACCACAACGCCCATGGTATGCCTCCCTGATGCAGTGTAAGGCAATGCAGCAACTTGCACTTCGTTGCCTTACACCATATCTATGAGGCCATAAAAAGCCATGCAAAATTACTTTGGGGGTGATTCTAACCCCGGCGGTCTTAGACCGCCGGGGCCAGGGTCGGCGGGAGCACCGCCGACAGACCGGCGGTGCCCCGCAGGGCATTCTGACCGCGGCGCTTTGGCCGCGGTCAGTGCAGGAAAACCGGCGGTCTCCCGCAGGTTTTCCGCTGCCCCTTGGAATCCTCCAAGGCGGCGCAGCTTGCTGCGCCGCCGAGGGGATTCCGACCCCCCCTACCGCCATCCAGTTCCCGGCGGTCCGCCCGCCGGGAACCGGATGGCGGTAGGGGGGGTCGCGGGGCCCCTGGGGGCCCCTGCAGTGCCCATGCCACTGGCATGGGCACTGCAGGGGCCCCCGTAAGAGGGACCCTAAATGTATTTCACTGTCTGCTGCGCAGACAGTGAAATACGCGACGGGTGCAACTGCACCCGTCGCACAGCTTCCACTCCGCCGGCTCGATTCCGAGCCGGCTTCATCGTGGAAGCCTCTTTCCCACTGGGCTGGCGGGCGGCCTGAAGGCGGCCGCCCGCCAGCCCAGCGGGAATGTCAGAATTACCGCCGCGGTCTTTCGACCGCGGAACGGTAACCTGACGGCGGGACTTTGGCGGGCGGCGTCAGGATGAGGGCCTTTGTGTGGCCTTGCAGATATGGATCTGCACTATGCACCACAAAAAGTGATGCATTGGCGGTCCAAGATGTTTGTAATTATGCTCCTAAGGGTATTGTGCACTTTCAACCTGATTCTGTCTATCTTCTAACTACAGCCTGTTTATAAGTATGATTGCTGGCTTCTATGTTTCCCTTTCAGGCATCATCATTTAGGAATGAGACCATCATCAAGCATCATCACCATGTGGGACCGAAACCATCACTAAGCATCATCATTTTGGATGGAGACCATCTTCAGACATCAGCATGTGGGAAGGAGACCATCATCAAGCATGATCATGTGGGAAGGAGACCATCTTCAAGCAAGTTCATCTGGTAAGTAGAACATACTCTGGGCATCCAAGCTTTCACAAACAATCATTTTACAGGGCTCTTTCTAAACACCTTGATTTGATGGTGTCTACCTCTCCAACTAGAAATTCTAAGAAAAGGCTGCATGTTCTTCGTGATTTAAATCCTTCAAGAATCAATCTTCTTTATCCTTTGTGAGGACCAGTTAGCATCTCTGCAAAACCTCTCGGGTAAAGACTCGTGACTGGAAGAGAAGAGCTAGATAAATACAACCACAGCAAGTCTCAAGGGTTCATGTCTTTTTGTGTGCCCCTTTAATCTTTTCTTCTATCACTGTTTGAAATGCTTTGTCACTGCTGCCCATGCTCAAATGTCCTTTCATGCTGCAATAAAGGATACAATCATGATGTCACCTTCATACTGATAACATCAAGTATTAAGAGTCTTAAAGTAGTCATAGGTAGAGAGGTGGTGCGCGTGCTGCTCAGCTGGGTGGAATGTGGCTTTGCTTTGCTCAGTATCACTCGGGCATTCCTGCTATGTTGGAGATTCGCCACTCGTGGGGGATATGGTACATAAGATAACTAGGTACACAGTAAAGATACAATTTACACAATAAGTAAAAGAAGTTGTTCCAATGAGGTGTTAAATAAAGCTTTGATGCATAGGATTCACTGGTAAAGAATAATTTGTATCCGTAAGTCAACACCTTTTGGCAATCAGTGATTTCTCCCTTAATAGTAAGGAAGTATATAGGTTATTTACTGAGCACTTGCACACTTTGGAAAGTGAAATGGTATTATGGATCTCATTTTAACTAGTTCACTAATTCCACAATAGAAGACACCAAACCTGCATTTTTTTCCTGAAATGTGACGTGGAAATTTGGCATTGCTAAATGGAAAAATTAATTCAATATGTAATACACAATGAACAATATTATCTGTTCTAACACAAAACATGCAACATATATTTCATACTTGGAGCGCCACAATGTTGTGAATAACACATTAAGGCTCCTTAAAAAGATAATTACAAAGTATGTTAGTGCTACAAAACAACAAAGCACTGGTAAAAGCAATAGACAAGGTCTAGCATATGCAGCATTATTATGTCACAGCTCATTAGTTATTTGTCAATTAGTTAGTATGTCAAAGCCATGTGTGAAGGAGCCATTAGGAGCCAACAGAGTGGGCTATAGTTGTAAAGTAGTCCCTCATTAAGTTCTATTCAAGCTCTTGAGTTGATGGGGAAGGACACATCCAAACAACTAGTATTAGGTGTGCGATGAATAATTCAATGGACTCAGTAGAGATTTGTTTGATAAAGTCTCAAGCCAATGACAGAAAGAGGCTGGTCCATGAAGGATAATGGATGAAAAGGAAGATCAAAGGTCAACTCTTTGCCTATTGTTAGCTACAGGTCTAACAAAGTAGAAAAAATATACAGACTACACATAATACGAAAACATGTACCAATAAACAATCATGATGATAAAGAGGTACTATAAGGTACACAAACACAAAGCAAATTGGTTTATTGTTTAACCCCTAGACTGCCAGGCTTTTCCCCCTCCTGTGTCAAGCCTTTTTATGGCTAATAGGGATAGTTTCCGCTTAGGCCCTCATAACTTTTTCCACAGAAGCTGCCCATGCCATATTTGTGTGCTTTTTATCAACATCTTAGGGATTCTAGAGGTAGTCAGAGTTTGTGGGTTCCCCTGGATGAGACCAAGAAATTAGACAAAATACAGCTAAAATTTCATTAAAAAAATGGGAAAAAGGGCTGCAGAAGAAAGCACATGTTTCTTTTCCCTGAAAAAGGCATCAACAAAGTGTTTGTGGTGCTAATATCACCTTCTTGTCAGCTTTCAGGAACAGGCAGACTTGAATCAGAATATTACATTTTTCAACACAATTTTGGCATTTTACTGGGACATACCCCATTTTTATTATTTTTTGTGCCTTCAGCCACCTTCCAGTTAGTGACAGAAATGGGTGTGAAACTAATGCTGGATTCCTTACAGCTAATTATTTCTGAAAAGCAGCTAAAATTCTAAATTCAGCAAATAGTCATTTGTGTAGATCCTTCAAGGTTTTCCTGCAGAAAGTAACAGCTAAAATAAAAATATATTGAAGTCGAAGTGAAAAAAGAGCCATTTCTGTCCACGTTTTCTTTTAGAACTTTTTCCAGCTATGGCAGATTTTTTAAAGCAATATACCGTTACGTCTGCTGAACTCTTTTGGTTGCGGGTATGTATAGGGCTTGCAGGTTCAAGAATCCTAGGTACCCAGAGCCAATAAATGAGCTGCACCTTGCAATGGTTTTCATTGTATACCGCAAACACAGCAATTAATTTGGTGAAATATAAAGAGTGAAAAATAGGTATCAAGTAAACTTTTGTATTTCCAAAATGGGCAGAAGATAATGTGTTGAGAAGAAGTGGTTATTGGCACATCTCTGAATTCCGGGGTCCCCATACTAGCATGTGAATTACAGGGCATTTCTCAAATAGACGTCTTTTTTACACACTGTCTTACATTTGGAAGGAAAAAATATAGAGAAAGACAAGGGGCAATAACACGTGTTCCTCTATCTTGTGTTCCCCCAAGTCTCCTGATAAAAATGGTCTAATGCCCGCGACACGAAACGCAACATGGACACATCACATTTTACATTGAAATCTCATGTGTTTTTTGGAAAGTGCCTAGCTGTGGATTTTGGCCTGTAGGTCAGCCCGCACCTAGGAAAACCTACCAAACTTGTGCATTTTTGAATACTAGACACCTAGGGGAATCCACGATGGGGTGACTGGTGGGGCTCTCACCAGGATCTGTTACCCAGAATCCTTTGAAAACCTCACAATTTGTCAAAAAAACACTTTTTCCTCACATTTCGGTGACAGAAAGTTCTGGAATCTGAGAGGGGTCACAAATTTCCTTCCACCCAGCATTCCCCCAAGCCTCCCAATAAGAATGGTACCTCACTTGTGTGGGGAGGCCTAGTCCCCGCGACAGGGAATGCCTCAAAACACAATGTGGACACATCACATTCTCCCAAAGAAAACGGACCTGTTTTTTGCAAAGTGCCTAGCTGTGGAGTTTGGCCTCTAGCTCATCCGGCACCTAGGAAGATCTGCCAAACCTGTGCATTTTTTAAAAGTAGACACCTAGGGGAACACAGGGTGGGTTAACTTGTGGTGCTCTCAATGGGTTCTGTTACCCAGAATCCTTTGCGGACCTCAGAATTTGGCCAGAAAAAACACTTCTTCCTCACATTTTGGTGATAGAAAGATCTGGAATCTGAGAGGAGCCACAAATTCCCTTCCACCCAATATTTTACCAGTTTCCTGATAAAAATGGTACCTCACTTGTGTGGGTAGGCCTATTGCCCGCAACAGGAAATGCCCCAAAACACAACATGGACACATCACTTTTTCCCAAAGAAAACTGACCTGTTTTTTGCAAAGTGCCTAGCTGTGGATTTTGGCCTCTAGCTCAGCCGGCACCTACGGAAACCAAGCAAACCTATACATTTTTGAAAACTAACTACCTAGGGGAATTCAGAATGGGGTGACTTGTGGGGCTCTCACCAGATTCTGTTACCCAGAATCCTTTGCAAACCTCACAATTTGGCAAAAACAAATTTTCCTCACATTTCGGTGATAGAAAGTTCTGGAATCTGAGGGGAGCCACACATTTCCTTCCACTCAGCATTCCCCCAAGTCTTCTTATAAAAATGGTACCTCACTTGTGTTGGTAGGCCTAGTGCCCGTGACAGGAAATACCCCATAACACATCATGGACACATCACATTTTCCCAAAGAAAACTGACCTGTTTTTTGTCTCTAGCTCATCCGGCACCTAGGAAAACCTAGCAAACCTGGACATTCCTAAAAACTAGACACCTAGGGAACCCAGGATGGGATAACTTGTGGTGCTTTCACCATGTTCTGTTACCCAGAATCCATAGCAAACCTCAAATGTGGCAAAAACAACACTTTTTTTCTCACATTTCGGTGCTGCAAAGTTCTGGAATCTGGGGGGAGCCGCAAACTCCCTTCTACCCAGCATTCCCCCACATCTCCCCAAAAAAATGGTCCCTCCCTTGGGTAGGCCTAATGCCTGCAACAGGAAATGCCCCAAATTAGTACGTGGACTCATCAAAATTATCAAAGACAAAACTACCTGTGTTTGCAGGGGGGGGGCACCTGCGTTTTTGGTGCTGGGCTCAGCAGCCATCTGTGGAAACTACCAAACCCAAACATTTCTGAAAAGTAGACACCTGAGGGAGTCCAGGGAAGTGTGACTTGTGTGGCTCGCCCAGTGTTTTCTTACCCAGAATCTTCAGCAAACTTCATATTTAGTTTAAAAATCACATTTTGCCCACATTTCTGTGTGGAATCACTGCACCGACACAAATTTCCAACCACCCAACGTTTCCCTCAGTCTCCCGATGATACCTCAGTTGTCTAGGTGGTCCAAGTGCCTGTGACAGAGAAGAGCCAAAAACATGTTGAAATTGAGGGGGAACCAAAGTGGGTCCAAAAGGGCAGTTTGAGAAAAAATGTCTTTAGGCTGACAAGTAGGGCAGAATTTTTATCTTTATAGATGTGACAATGCTGGGTGGTAGGAATTTTGTGGATTCCGGAAGGTTCCATCACAAAAATGTGGGGAAAATGTGTGATTTCAAGCAAAGTTGGAGGTTTTCAGGGCATTGTGGCTTTGAAAATGGTGTGAGGTGCATGTGAAGCACACTACCCTGATGTTTTGTTTTCAGATGTTTTCAGATGTGTCTAGGTCTCATAGATTTTTCTACATGGCAGCATCCCAAAGTCCAAAAAGTGCAGCCCTCGCCATTCCAGGTGGGATGATTTTGAGAGTTAGACAAGCTCTCATGGGCCAAATGTAAAACCAAAATCCAAAATAATCAAATATCCTCTTGCTTGCTGTTGTGATAAGATCTTTTCATGTGCAGGGGTAGAGCTGAAAGACTGTTGCAACCTTCAGTTGGGGTGGGGGCATAACCATGCTCATACTGGTTGGTAGCCACTAAAAATGTTTTAAGTCCCTGGCATCTGGAAGGCTTTCTGCCCTCCAGCGAGTGGATCGGGGGTAATTACCCCATCTGCCCACTGGTGGGCAGAACAACTTTGTCCTGATTTATTTGGGGTGGGGGTATGGCCATACCCCCCACCCTGTTTTTTTGAAAACATTCTCTCTGGTGTCTGGTGGGCTTTCTGCCCCCCTTGGCGGCAGATGGGCCTTACAAAAATAGGCCGATCTGTCCCCAAAGGGGGTAGAAATGGTCAACAGGGGAGTGACCCTTGCCCAAGGTGCTGCCCCCCCAAACAAAACACACACACACACACACCAATCCCTGGTGTCTAAGCGGTTTCTGCCCCCCTTCTGGGCAGATCGGCCTAATAGAAATAGGCCGATCTTCCCCCAAGGGGGGCAGAAATGGCCTAAAATACATTTGTCCTCCAGGGGAGTGACCCTTGCCTCAGGGGTCACTCCCCGTCTGTAAAAAAATAAAAATCCCTGGTGCCTAGTGGTTTCTGCCCCCAGTGGGGGCACAAATGGCCTAAAATAAATTTACCTCCCAGGGGAACGACCCTTGCCTAAGGGGTCGCTCCCCACCTATAAATAAAAATAAAAAAAACATTATCCCTGGTGCCTAGTGGCTTCTGTCCCTCCCCCCCGGGGGGGGCAGATCGGCCTAATTAACATAGGCCAATCTGCCCCTAGGGGGTGGCAGAAAAGGCCTAATAAAAGAATGCCCCCCTTCGGGATCGGCCCTTGCCCAAGGGGCTGCACCCCTTCTTTGTTTACATAATGTAAACAAAGTCCCTGGTGTCTAGTGGGCATTCCTGCAGCTGCATTCCTGTCCTTTCCTTTCATGTCTCTCTGACCTCTCCCAGCCCCCGATTGGAAGAGAAATGCAAGCATTTATCTTCCGATCGCTGTGGAAGCTGAGCTTCCAACGGGATGGGGGCGACCTCTGATGAGGTCAGTGCGCAATTGCGTGCTTACGTCATCAGACAGCACTGGGAGGGGTCAAGGGGGTCAGGAGCATAGAGGTTTAAGGGGAAGCGATTCTTCTTCCATCCCTTCCCAGGGGAGGGGGGTGGGAGGCCTGAACGCTCCCCCATGGACCAGGTCCAGGACAGACGGTTACGTCCTCTGCACCCGAGGACCCAATCAATCAATCAATCAATCACATAATTTGTAGAGCGCACTACGTACCCGTTAGGGTTTCAAGGCGCTGAGGGTGGGGGGGGGGGGGTGCTGCTACTGGTCGAAGAGCCAGGTCTTAAGAAGTCTCCTGAAGGCGAGTAGGTCCTGGGTCTTTCGTAGGTAGGTCGGGAGGGTGTTCCAGGTCTCGGCGGCGAGGAAGGAGAAGGATCTGCCCCCGGAGGTCTTGCGCTGGATGCGGGGAACGATGGCGAGGGCAAGGTTGGCGGAGCGGAGTTGGCGGGTGGGGGTGTAGAAGTTAAGTCTGTTGTTCAGGTAGGCTGGTCCGGCGTTGTGGAGTGCCTTGTGAGCGTGGGTGAGGAGCTTGAAGGTGATCCTCTTGTCCACGGGGAGCCAGTGGAGGTCTCTCAGGTGATGGGAGATGTGGCAGCGGCGGGGTACGTTGAGGACCAGTCGGGCGGAGGCGTTTTGGATGTGTTGGAGGCGTTGTATGTTTTTTGCTGGGATGCCTGTGTAGAGTGCGTTGCCGTAGTCTAGCCTGCTGCTGACGAGGGCCTGGGCCACCGTTCTTCTTGTTTCTGTCGGGATCCATTTGTAGATTCTGCGGAGCATGCGGAGGGTGTTGTAGCAGGAGGAAGAAACTGCGTTGACCTGTTTGGACATGGAGAGGGAAGAGTCGAGGATGAAGCCCAGGTTGCAAGCGTGGTTGGCGGGTGTTGGCGGGGCCCCCAGCGAGGTGGGCCACCAGGAGTCGTCCCAGGCGGAGGGGGTGCGTCCGAGGATGAGGACCTCCGTCTTGTCAGAGTTCAACTTCAGGCGGCTGTATCTCATCCACTCGGCGATGGACTTCATTCCCTCGTGGAGGTTGGCTTTGGCGGTGTGCGGGTCTTTGGTGAGGGAGAGGATGAGCTGGGTGTTGTCGGCGTAGGAGAGAATGTTGAGGTTGTGCTGCCAGGCCAGTTGTGCGAGGGGGGCCATGTAGATGTTGAACAGCGTCGGGCTCAGTGAGGAGCCCTGGGGCACGCCGCTGATGATGTTGGTGGCTTTGGAGCGGAAGGGTGGGAGGCGGACTCTCTGGGTTCTGCCGGAGAGGAATGAGGAGATCCAGTTGAGGGCTTTTCCTTGTATTCCGGCTTCGTGGAGGCGTGTTTTCAGGGTGCGGTGGCAGACCGCGTCGAAGGCGGCAGATAGGTCCAGGAGGATGAGGGCTGATGTTTCGCCGTTGTCCATTTGCTGTCTGATGTCGTCTGTGGCGGCGAGAAGGGCAGTCTCGGTGCTGTGGTTACATCTGAAACCAGACTGGGAAGGGTCCAGGATGGAGTTGTCCTCGAGGTGGTGGGTTAGCTGAGCGTTTACGATCTTCTCGGTGACCTTCGCCGGGAAGGGGAGCAGGGAGATCGGTCGGAAGTTCTTGAGGTCGTTGGGGTCTGCTTTGGGCTTCTTAAGGAGGGCATGGATTTCGGCGTGCTTCCAGCTTTCTGGGAATGTCGCAGTTTCGAAGGATATGTTTATGACCTTTCGGAGTTGGGGGGCGATGGAAGAGTCAGCTTTGTTGTAAACGTGGTGAGGGCATGGGTCTGATGGAGATCCTGAGTGGATGGAATTCATGATCTTGCGTGTTTCTGAGTCGTCTACGTTGGTCCAGGTGGTCAGGAGGTTGGTGCAGGTGGACTTTTCAGGGGTGGGGTCCGTCGTGGGCGTGGTGTTGAGGCTGTAGTGGATGTTGGCGATCTTTTGATAGAAAAAGGTGGACAATGCATTGCAGAGTTCTTGGGATGGTGGGATGCCATTGACGTTGGCGCTGGGGTTGGAGAGCTCTTTCACAATGCAGAAGAGTTCTTTGCTGTCGTGTGCAGGTGTTCGGCGGTCTTGAGGGTGTCGTCCGTGTGGGTGTGGATTTTGAGGGTGGATTTGTGGGCGATGGCTATTCCTCCTCCGATTCCGTTGGCGCGATCCCTTCTGATGATCTTGTAGCCATCCGGGATGGCTATGGCGATGTCAGGCGCTGAAGAGTCGTTCCACCAGGTTTCGGTCAGGAAGGCTACGTCTGGGGAGGTGGTGTCGAGCAGGTCCCAGAGTTCAGTGGCGTGCTTGCGTGCGGAGCGTGTGTTGAGGAGTATGCAGTGGAGGTGGTTTGTACTGGTTGTTGCTGGTTTCCTCGTTCTGTCGCAGGTGAAGTTGCTGGCGCGGCAGGAGAAGGGTCCTTTGGTGTTCTTCGGTGAGGCTTGGAAGCATGTTGTGAAGCGTCCGGGGTTGAGAGCGTTGAGCTGGTTGGCCGTGTAGAGTCGTCTGGTGGTGCGGGAATCGTGCGGATCGGGGGGGTGGCGCTGGGTGCGGTCCAGGCGCGGACGGGTGCAGACGGGCTTGCCTCTGGCGCAGCACCCGCCATTAAGAAGGGAGAGGGGAGAAGGGAGAAGGGAGGGGGGAGGGAGGAGCAGCTGGGAGGCAGGGAGGGAGCGGCGAATGGGGATGCGAGGGGGGCGGGCCGCAGGGAGGCAGCAGCGGGGAACGAATCTCAGAGAGCCGGCAAGGGGAGCACACACGGGGCAAAACAGTCACAAAAGCAAGAAAAAGCACAAATGGAAATAAATGCCACAATAAAGCAAGGCGCAACGGCAAGAAAGGCACGAATGGAAACAGATGGCACAATAAAGCAAGGCACAGAATACAGTCACAATATGAGTAAAAACGGCACAATGCACACGAGTCTAGCAACGCTTACCAGAAGCCCACTAGACACCAGGGATGAGGCGCAGGCAGATGCCTGCGGGTGGAGGAGGGCCTCGAACACGCGAGCAGCAGCGTGGGCGGGGGTCAGGGACACGGACCCAGCAAGGTGGTGCTACGGTCGTGGGGGAGCGAGTTCCTGACCGAAGGCAGGTCAGGGGTCGCTCACCCTGGACACGCAGCGCCCGCCATTAAGAAGGGAGGGGGGAGGGAGGAGCAGCTGGGAGGTGGGGAGGGAGCAGCGAATGGGGGCGTGAGGGAGGCGGGGCCGCAGTGAGGCAGCGGCGGGGAACACGGCTCAGAGAGCCGGCAAGGGGAGCACACATGGGGCAAAACAGTCACAAAAGCAAGAAAAAGCACAAATGGAAATAAATGGCACAATAAAGCAAGGCGCAACGGCAAGAAAGGCACGAATGGAAACAGATGGCACAATAAAGCAAGGCACAGAATACAGTCACAATATGAGTAAAAACAGCACAATGCACACAAGTCTAGCGACGCTTACCAGAAGCCCACTAGACACCAGGGATGAGGGACAGGCGGATGCCTGCGGGTGGAGGAGGGCCTTGAACACGCGAGCAGCAGCGTGGGCGGGGGTCAGGGACACGGACCCAGCAAGGTGGTGCTACGGTCGTGGGGAAGCGAGTTCCTGACCGAAGGCAGGTCAGGGGTCGCTCACCCTGGACGTGCAGCGCCCGCCATTAAGAAGGGAGGGGGGAGGGAGGAGCGGCTGGGAGGCGGGGAGGGAGCGGCGAATGGGGGCACAAGGGGGGCGTGGCCGCAGGGAGGCAGCGGCGGGGAACGCAGCTCAGAGGGCCGGCAAGGGGAGCGCACATGGGGCAAAACAGTCACAAAAGAAAGAAAAAGCACAAATAAGCACAAGGCTTAAGGACAGTAAACATTTGTCCTACTATTTATCATCAGGTGTATGTATGGTTTAGTTCTTTGGTATAAGTACTCAAATACAATACATTTTATTTTGAATATTCCAAATTAACATAATGACACTGTTTAGGCACATTCATATATCCATTGGGTTGAAGAGCAAAACAGCTATGTGAGAAATTACTAAAACAACATAAGCTGGATGTAGTAATTATCCTTCTAGTAATTACCCTTCTATGATATCACAATATCACACCAATAGAGATGTAGATAAGAGAATGTGTATGCCAATCCATCCTGAATAAGTCAGTTGTGAACCCAGAAAGGCTTTGCAGGGTATATTTTATTCTACAAACTCATAATACATAATTTAGATTTTCTGAAAGAATATTTAATACATCACACGTTTTTACATTATTGCTACAGACAGCTTTAACTGATAGTCACAGGCAGCATTTGCATCAAAAAGTATAAATATGGTCCTAAGTGTCTGAGAGTTTCAAGACTTTGGTTCTAGTCCTGTTGATTTCCAGCCTGTTCTCATGGGCGTGTGTGTCACCAAACCTTTGTTAGACTAAAGCGAAACACAATATCTGCATGCAATAGTTTCTCGTGGTCTTCATAGTCAAAAGCCCACTTAGAGTCTAGGAAACATAAATGCAAAGGTTGTTTTGTCTCTTTTAATGTGTGGAGGTTGAGGGTAAGGACCAAGATATTTGTTGTTGCCCCTGACCTTCGCATGAACCTTGTTTGATTTAGGTGACTGATGTTTTTTGTGTGTTCCCTGGTGGTTAATTTAGTCAGGAGAGCTCATGCAAAATACTTTGCCTCTGCATTCAAAAAGGCTTTTAGGCAATAGTTTTCCAGTTTTTACCAGTTTCCACCTTTATAGATTGGGTTAAAGCTTTAGCTGCACCAAGCATCTGGAATTGTGACTGAAACTGAAACATAATTGAATAGCTTGGTAAATTTATACCCACAAAACTAGGGGGCTTCTATACAAATTGCTTTTGGGCCAGGTGCGCCTTCGCATGGGGGCACAAATGGCCTAAAATAAATTTACCTCCCAGGGGAACGACCCTTGCCTAAGGGGTCGCTCCCCACCTATAAATTAAAAAAAAAAAACATTATCCCTGGTGCCTAGTGGCTTCTGTCCCTCCCCCCCGGGGGGGCAGATCGGCCTAATTAACATAGGCCAATCTGCCCCTAGGGGGTGGCAGAAAAGGCCTAATAAAAGAATGCCCCCCTTCGGGATCGGCCCTTGCATCTGCCTGATCCCATGATTTTTACAAGCTTTGATTTCTAAAATACAAACTTTGTCGCCAAACTCCCCGGCAGCTCTGTGACAGCATGGTGTGATCGATCCTGCTATCATTGTGTTATAATTAGACTTTTGGCTTCGATGGGCCGATTTTAGAGGGTACCAGTGTGAGAGAGCAAACTATTAATAAATATGTGTGACACCTAAATAGGGAAAAGTGTGTTAGGAAAATAAAACATGCATGTTTAAAAATGTGACTGACATGGTGTCAGCCACCTCGAGATCAATGTGAAATAATAAATGTTTCTGGAAGTGTATTTTGATTAATCATAATTACATGTACTGACAAAAGAAGATTAATAATATTGTCCTACAAAACTAATTATGAGAAATGTTTTATTTTTCATGTATGAACATTAGTAAAAAGGCCTACATTTATTAAATGTGCACAGTGGAAAGCTACTGCTTTCTCTATTATGCTCACATTGTACTTCGGTGAGATAAAAATTGCAACTTTTAACAATGAGCCTTAGCTTTTGAAAGGAAGCAAGGTTAGCTAAATTACTTCTTTCTGCTGCTGTTTCCAAAAATGTAATTATTACACAAAAACTGCAATCCGGAGGATAGGGTAAGAAGAAGGAAGAAAGATACAACTGAAGCCCAGATTAAATGTTATTGGATGTGCACTGACCCACATCAAAGTCTTGACCAATAGAAGCCTAGCTAGTAACTTTTGGGTCTTTAATTTAGCAAGCTTTAGGTCAGTGGTTCCCAAACTGTGGTCCGGGGACCCCTGGGGGTCCGCAAATTCTCCTCAGGGGGTTCTTGATTGCTTAGAAAATTAAATAATATTAACATATTAGATCCCCAGCTTTCAGTAATGACTAAGTGGGGGGTCCCTGAATTCCAATAATGCTTCACTGGGGGTCCCTGGGTTCCAGTAATGTTAAAGTGGGGGTCCACAGACATCAAAAGGTTGGGAGCCACTGCTTTAGGTGATGTAAGTCGGTTTGCTTGCAGCTCCATTCAGAGTTCAGTTTTCCATTCAGCTCTTGGCAGTTCAGTTTAGATTCTGTTTAGCTCTGCTATTCAGCTCTTGTCTACCCACTTATATTTTAACTGTTCAGTTACATTACGGCCAACATTATTGAGCTGTTTTCCCTTTCATTTTCCTGATGCTGATCTCTGAAGACCTGTGCTCTTTATCGTTAAGTCTGAGCATTTTAACTTTTTATAGTTCAAAGTGTGCAAGATGCCAATCTTTGTTATCCCAAGTAGATGATTCGAAACTCCTAAACATAGCTCCATTTCTTGAGAGAAGTGGTCACTTTCTGTTGTAGTCCCTATTTTGAACATCTTTAGGAAGGTAAATAAGTTGAGTGAAATAAACAAATAGTTGAGAATAGATTGTGAATTTGGATGTATGTACATTATGATTGAGGGGTCTCATCAGTCCTTCTGCCATTCAAGGCCCTCAGCATAGGTACTCCAACTCATTAACTAAAGGCTCACCTTGTTTGCCCTGGCACTTCTTATTTAATTGGCATTGACAGGGAGTTTCCCACTGTATGTTTTGGGTGCTAAGGATCTCATTCTCATCCGGATTGTAAATGAAATTCATACTGAAGTCACCGGGTAGAAGGATCCCTGGTGTGGGCTTCAGTTTCATGTAGCCTTGTACTAGTGTTATTTTTTGTTAGGTCTGTTATTTGAAGGTAGATTGCTGCTTGGAAGACATGCAGAATAAACACCACACTGAGTTAGGAGTTTATATATTCCTCTATCTCAGGTGATTGGGTAATTCAAAGTGAGTTCTCATTCCCTTTTGATGATTGCATGATTCAAATTTCCCTCACTTAGTGTCACGTTGGAACTTCCCATCTAGAGAAAACCACTTAATTTTCTGTATGGGGATGCCCTGCCCATGCATATTACTCTAATGCCCTGTGCCACTTTTTCCATTCTCCTTTGAATTGATTGCTCTTTTTTCTCTGGTCACTCTTGAGCTTCTTTGAAGAATCTCACCATAGGTATTTTAATTACAAAAAGGCAGGCTCCATGGCTGAATAAACTATCTTGTTTATTTTTTTAGGTTTGCATAACACACCATAATGAAGTTTGGGATCTACTCTGGGTAACTGGTAAGAGGGGATCTTGAGGACTGCACTGGATGTGGGCAGAATGGGGCCATATAACCCCATAAGCCACAAAGGCTTGCGTGCATTCAGGCCCATAAGCCATGCAGGGTATGGAAAGAAGGGGGTATCTCTGAAGCTTGAGACCACAGGTCATGGGTGACGGGAAATAGTGGGCTTTCTGGAGCCTGAGGCTGCAGACACAGCATACAGCAATCTACAGCCTTGCTGTATCTGAGACATCAGGATGCAGGGAGCTGGGAGAGGTATGTTCTTTGGAGCCCAATGGCACAGGATGAAGTCAGCAGGGAGCTGTGTTTCAGAAGTCAGGAAGTTCCAGAGTGGCATTCTGCTGCAGCTACCCCGTTCACTATTGACCACCACTATGATATCAACAGAAATCCTCTATTAGATTGCTAAAGTTATTGCTATAGCTGAGGCAGTAGAGCTGCCTTCATGTCAACTGTCAACCTCAAACACAATGGCCCTCATTACAACCCTGGCGGTCAGTGGTAAAGCGGCGGGAAAACCGCCAACAGGCCGGCGAAAAAAAAAATGAAATCACGACCATGGCGGAAACCGCCAACATAGACAGCCACTTTAACACACCGACCGTCACGGCGGTACAAACAAACACCACGGCGGTAACCGCCAACAGACAGGCAGAAGACAATGTACCGCCCACTGTATTAGAACAGGCCAATCCGCCACCTTTTCTGGTGTGGATTCACCGCGAACAAAAGCACGGTGGAAACAGGACTTGGAACTGAAAACGCTCACCTCTACACACCCCACGAGGAACCAGGACGCCATGGACCCAGAACTCCATATACTACCTGCCTTTGTCTTCCTGCTCCTCTACCAGGAGCACGAACGCCGGCAGTGAAGACCACGGTGAGTACAGCACCTAAGACACAGATGAGGGGGAGGGAAAAGAGAGTGACACACACATGCAACATGCAAAACACCCACCCCCACCCTCACCCACTACAACACACACACAAATACATGTTGATACATTACAGTTACACCCCCAACCCCCCCGGAAGAATGCAAAGACAAAAGGAAATGATTGTAATGATTGTAATCAATTAAACTCGAGTACTCAAAAATATATATATACACTATTCACAAATATATACACCAAGAATGCATGTCCAGGTACTGCACCATTTATAGTCCGTGGACCACTGGGCCCAAAATGCATGGGCGAAGCCCACACAAGATACCCGACCAAAATGGAGAGAACACTGCAGGGGCATCAGATAGAAATACAACAGGCACCTCAGGGGGAAGGGAAGGGGGGCACCTCAGCCGGATGAGTGCATGACGCCAGATCCAAGAGGGGGCTCCATGCCAAATGCTGTATCCTGGGGAGTGTAAAGCCACAGTCTCTCAAGTCTCTCCAGTGGGTGGTTTGCCCACTGCTTTATCCTGGGGAGTGCAAAGCCACAGTCTCTCAAGTCTTTTCAGTGGGTGGTTTGCCCACTGCTCTCTCCTGGGGAGTGCAAAGCCACAGTCTCTCAAGTCTCTCCAGTGGGTGGTTTGCCCACTGCTTTATCCTGGGGAGTGCAAAGCCACAGTCTCTCAAGTCTTTTCAGTGGGTGGTTTGCCCACTGCTCTCTCCTGGGGAGTGCAAAGCCATAGTCTCTCCCGTGGGTGGTTTGCCCACTGCTCTCTCCTGGGGAGTGCAAAGCCACAGTCTCTCAAGTCTCTCCAGTGGGTGGTTTGCCCACTGCTTTATCCCAGGGAGTGCAAAACCGCAGTCTCTCAAGTCTCTCCAGCGGGTGGATTGCCCACTGCTTTATCCCGGGGAGTGCAAAGCCACAGTCTCTCAAGTCTCTCCAGTGGGTGGTTTGCCCACTGCTTTATCCTGGGGAGTGCAAAGCCACAGTCTCTCAATTCATTTCAGTGGGTGGTTTGCCCACTGCTCTCTCCTGGGGAGTGCAAAGCCACAGTCTCTCAATTCTTTTCAGTGTGTGGTTTGCCCACTGCTGCATCCCGGGGAGTGCAAAGCCACAGTCTCTCAAGTGGATAACAGTCTCCACTGGTTCTGGAGGGGACTTTGTGCCCAGAGTGCTTCATCCTGCCAAGGACTGAGGTAGTGGATGTGAATCTCCACTAGTTCTGGAGGGGGATTTGTGCCCGGAGTGCTTCATCCTGCCAAGGACTGAGGTAGTGGATGTGAATCTCCACTGGTTCTGGAGCAGGCTTGGTGCCCAGAGTGCTTCATCCTGCTCGTGGCGGCCTCAATAGCGGTGGTGCGTGCAGTGCTAATTGGCCTGCGGTGCTGGTGGGTGGCTCAGTGAGCGTGCTGCTGGCGGCGGTGTCCTGGGCAGCGGTGCTACTGGCGGCAGTGTCCTTGGCAGCGGTGCTGGTGGCGGTGGTGTCCTTGGCAGCGGTGCTGGTGGCAGCGGTGTCGTTGACAGCGGTGCTGGTGGCGGCGGTGTCCTGGGAAGCGGTGCTGGTGGCGGCGGTGTCCTGGGAAGCGGGGCTGCTGGCGGCGGGGTCCTTGGCAGTGGTGCTGGTGGCGGCGGTGTCCTGGGAAGCGGGGCTGCCGGCGGCGGTGTCCTTGCCAGCAGTGCTGGAGGTGGTCTTGTCCGCCGTGCATGTTGGTGGCAACTTCCCTTTCTTTCTGTGCCCCTTCCCCACCTTGGATGTTGGCGCTGCTGTCCTCCCACTCACAACTTTAGTCCTGGGAGAGCCCTTGGTGGCAGGTGTTTTGCCCTTCTCCCTCCGGTCAGTGGCCAACTTCTTATGCTTCTGAAGTGGGGGACTGTCCGTGGTCTGGCTCCTTGGCACACTGGCTGCCCTGCTGCTTGGCGCACTACAGAAGCCGGTTACTGCTGGCACCACTGTTCCTGCTGATGTGGTGGCTGAGGTGCTGGGTTGGGACCTGGAAAGGTGTACCCTAGGGGGCTGAGGGGGTGGGGGAGGTGAGGGGAAGAGGTCAAGGTTGGACAGGAAAAGTTTTTTAGACACACTGGGACGGGTAGATGGAGGGGTTTTGGGAGTGGAGGAAGAGGTAGTGGTTGTAGGAGGTGTACGTTTGCTGACTTTGGGTGAAGGTGCATGGGCTGGAGGCTGTCGTGAGGTGGATGGCTGTTGGGTGGGTGTGTGACTGCGTTTGTGTACCTTGGGAGGTGGGCTCACAGACACACTGGGAGAGGACACAGGGGATGTGTGAATGGTAGTGGGGGTGGTGAGTGCACGTGAGCGGTGTGTGGTGATGGGTGTGCTGGTGATGGACGTAGTGGATGAAGATGTGGTGCATGCAGGTGTGAGTGGAGACATGACAGGGAGGGAGGAGGGAGACCAGGAGGAGGGGGACACAGTGGAGGCAGTAGATGTTGGTATGTCTGCATGGGTATGATGCTTGTGTGAGTGCCTGTGGGATGTGTGGTACTTATGTTTGCCAGAGCTTCCCTTGTGTGTTAAGGTGTGTGCATGCTGGTCTGATGGTGTGCTTGGGATAGGCTGAGGTACAGGGGTTTGGGTCTGGGTGGAGGAAGTTGGAGGGGGGAGGCTGGACACAGGGACAATGGCTGCCATCAGTGCTGAGGCCAGAGTCTGAAAAGCTCGCTGTTGGCCTGCCTGACCAGAATGAATGCCCTCCAGGTATGCATTGGTCTGTTGCAACTGCCTCTCTACACCCTGGATGGCATTCAGAATGGTAGACTGCCCAACAGTGAGGGATCTGAGGAGGTCAATGGCCTCCTCACTGAGGGCAGCAGGGCTGACAGGGGCAGGGGCTGAGGTGCCTGGGGCGAAGGAGATGCCCACCCTCCTGGGTGAGCGGCCACGGGGCACACAGTGAGGGGCTGCTGGGAGGGTGGTGCTGGTAGGGGGGGTGGCGGCTGTACCTGTAAATACGGGGGGCACAGAGGGGCCCGCCACCGCAAGGGAGCTCCCATCAGAGGAGGAGTCCATGTCTCTGGTCTCAGCTCCTGTCCCCGCCGTGGAGCTCCCCTCGCCCTCCGTCCCACTGGTGGCTTCAGACTCCGTTGTCTCGCCCTCCAGGGCCATGTGGGATGCAGCACCCTCCTGCTCCGGTGCCACTGCTCCTCTGCCTGATGATGCTATTGCACACAAAAATAGAGAGACCAAAAAAAGGGGGGGGGGGAAGACAGAAGAAAGACATGTTGAGTGCATGCAATACCGCTACCGTTGAAGGACACTACAGACACAGAAGCCCTCTGCACTACGCCGTGCACTGAGAGTACCCTAATAAATCCCAGGGACATGGGGTACAAGGCTTATCCCCGATTGCTGCACACATGGAAGTCACAGGAGCCTGACTAGGTATAGTTGGCTCTGAACACTGGTGGGGTGGGGTGCCACATGGCCTGCCTTACGAAGGGACCTTGCCTACTAAACTCGCCCTGGCCTAAGGGAACCCACTTCCCAGCTCCCCCACCCAGACACCTCCAATGTGCTCAGAGTCAGATGGATGTGACTGTACTCAACTCCTTGTGGCTGCTGTGATGCCCTCAAGCGCCCATCCCACTCTGGATACGCCACCGCCAGGATCCGGAACATCAGGGGGGTCATGGTGCGATGGTCACCCCTCCCACGTTGGGAGGCCATCCCCAGCTGGGCCTCCGCCGTCTTCTTGCTCCAGCGGCGAATGTCCTCCCATCTTTTCCAGCAGTGGGTGCTCTGTCTGTGGTAGACCCCCAGGGTCCAGACGTCCTTGGCGATGGCACGCCAAATATCCTTCTTCTGGTGGACACTGACCTACCGGAATACTACAGGGGAAAAGGTACAACATTAACCGTCCGGACCGTCAAAGTCATTGGCCCACGTTCCCACCCTTGCCCTGACGCACATCCACTCACCATTGTTTCATGCACGCCTCATTCCCCCCCTATCTTCTATCCACACCACTCCACACAGGCATTGCCCATCCATCATGCTCACAGTGTATTTACCTGTTTGTCTGGAGGACCGTAGAGTAGCGTGTACTGGGGGAGGGCCCCATCCACTAGTTTCTCCAACTCCTCTGTGGTGAAGGCAGGGGCCCTTTCCCCAGACACATGAGCCATTGTCTCTTCCAGACTGAGGTCACAGCAGCATTTGCAGTGTAGGTCCTCTCCTGTCGAAGATCAGGTATCAAGTGAGTGCACAGAGAGAAAATGGCGGTGACGTCCGCGGCGGTGCGTACGGTCACCGCCGGCGTACATCATCATTGGCTCCTCGGACCCAAAGTGTCCATTGTTAACCAATGCAGGATTGCGCCGCGGTCTTCGATCGCCTACTGCGACAGTGTAGAACGCCAGCACAGTTACCTCATGTCCCCTTGTCCCACCTTACGGGTCAGGCAGCGGCCATTTCAGGGGGCCACATGGCATTAATTTTAAATGCGTCACACATATCTAGGCCTTGCATACACATTAAGACAGGGACATAGCGGACTGAAAAATTGAAATCAAGTTGTGTTTTCGTACCTCAGTGTTGGCTGACCCTCTGCTCGCTGTTCTCCTCCATAGAGCACGTCTGCTGGGGCAGGTGAGGAGATGGCGGCATCCTCTGGTGTACAGACCGCTGGTGGGCCTGTCAACAATGGAAGAGCGACATGTAATAATTGTCACCTACAGACTGGACCGTGCCACAATCCAGGAACTGTGTGCCCAGTTGGAGCCGGACCTGATGTCAGCTTTCCGCCATCCCACAGGTATCCCCCGTCTAGTGCAGGTGCTGTCAGTACTCCATTTCCTGGCAAGTGGGTCTTTTCAGACGACAGTGGCCATAGCATCAGGGATGTCCCAGCCTATGTTCTCCAACGTGTTGTCCAGAGTGTTGTCTGCCCTGCAGAAACACATGCGCAGCTACATCGTTTTCCCTCAGGTGGAGGATTAGCCTACAGTGAAAGGTGACTTCTATGCCCTGGGACATATCCCCAACATCATTGGTGCCATTAATGGGACACATGTAGTCATGGTACCCCCCCGCAGGAGTGAACAGGTGTACAGAAACAGGAAGAGTTACCATTCAATGAATGTGTAGATGGTGTGTTTGGCTGACCAGTACATCTCCCATGTGAATGCCAAGTTTCCTGTCTCAGTGCATGACGCTTACATTCTGAGGAATAGCAGCATCCCTTATGTGATGGGGCTCTGTGTGTGGCTATTAGGTGAGGACATGCACCCTATACAGCGTGACTAGGTGTCTGGGTCTGAGGTTGTCCCTAAGAGTTAGTGTGTGTCTAACAGTTGTCCCTCGCCATTTGCAGGTGACTCTGGCTACCCCAACCTGTCATGGCTACTGACCCCAGTGAGAAATCCCAGGACAAGGGCAGAGGAACGCTACAATGAGGCCCATGGGCGAACTAGGAGGGTTATAGAGAGGACCTTCGGCTTTCTGAAGGCAAGGTTCAGGTGCGTCCATACGACAGGTGGTTCCCTATTCTACTCCCCAAAGAAGGTGTGCCAGATCATCGTGGCCTGCTGTATGCTTCACAACGTGGCTTTGCGATGACAGGTGCCTTTTCTGCAGGAGGATGGTCCAGATGGAGGTCTTGTGGCAACTGTGGAGCCTGTGGACAGTAAAGACGAGGAAGCAGAAGAAGAGGATATCGACAACAGAAACATGGTGATTCATCAATACTTCCAGTGAGACACAGGTAAGAAGACATCACTGCCTGCTACATCTGATACACTTGTTCTACCTCTCATCTGTCTGTCACTTTCACCCAGTGTATGGACCCTGAGTTGTCACTTTCCCTTTCAATTTCACAGATGTGGGTCCCACTGTGTGACATCTGCTTTGTTTCCTCCTCGACTAGAGCTGTGTGACATAGGTATGTTGACAATACAATGGATATTGCATTGTTCCTCAGTTATTGCAAATACATATTTTCGAAAGCACAGACTGACTCCAGATATTTTTGTGATTTAAGGGTGTTTATTTAAGTGCTAAATATTGGAGGGGGTTATAAAATGGTCAGCGGGCATGGTGGAGGAATGTCCATGGCAGAGTCCAGTCTATTAGTCTCACAGGTGCATTGTCCAAAGGGGCATAGGAAGTGGAGTTGGGGCAGTTGATTGATGGACAGGGTGACAAAGTGGGACAAAAGGATGACAATCAGGGTGGTCTCATTTTTTGGCAGGGGTCTTGGCATTGTTCTCTGTCTTTGTCCTGGATCTCAGGGACCGCTTGCGGGGTGGTTCTCCATCTGCAGGGGGTGGGGTGCTGGTGTCGTGGTCCTGTGGCGGTGCCTCCTATCCACTAGCGCCGGCAGAGGGGGTGGGCAGTTCATCGTCCAGGCTAGTGTCAGGGGCCCCTTGTTGTGCCACAGTGTCCCTCCTGGTGTTCACGAGTTCCTTCAGCACCCCTACAATGGTGCCCGGGGTGGTATTGATGGATTTGAGTTCCTCCCTGAACCCCAAATACTGTTCCTCCTGCAGCCGCTGGGTCTCCTGAAACTTGGCCAGTACCGTTGCCATCGTTTTCTGGGACTGGTGGTAGGCTCCCATGATGTTGGAGAGGGCCTCGTGGAGAGTGGGTTCCCTGGGCCTGTCCTCCCCCTGTCGCACAGCAGCCCTCCCAGTTTCCCTGTGTTCCTGGGCCTCTGTCCCCTGAACCGTGTGCCCACTGCCACTGCCCCCAGGTCCCTGGTGTTGTTGGGGTGGTGGGTTAGCCTGGGTTCACTGTAGTGGTGGACACACTGCTGCTTGATGTGTCCTGAGGACAGAGGTATGGGCCCGCTGGGTGGGTGCTGTGCTGGTATTTCCAGAGGAAGGAGGCTCTGTTGTGTCTTGTGCCAGTGTGAGGGGAACCGACTGTCCCGAGGTCCCAGATGGGCCGGGCTGGTCATCTAGATCCAGTTGGACAGAGCTGCTGTTATCACTGTGGGCCTCTTATATGGGTGGAGTGGAAATTGTCTGGAACCTCCTGTCCGGTGACGCTGGGTAGGGGTCCTGCAGGGGTGTAAAGGCATGATTATTGCATCTGTGTGTGCCATGGTGTGCAATGGGTGGGTCAGCCTGTACCCCAGTGCTTGCATTCTTGTGTAGGACCTTGTGTGCTAATTGTTTAGGGGTGTGTGTGGGTATGTGCAGTGGGCATGCATTGGTGATGGGCGTCCATGCTTTGTTGTTGCATGCAGGGCTCGGTGTTGGGATGTGTGGTTTGTGATAGTGGGACATATGTGAGGAGTTGGAGTGATGGGGGTGAGAGCGAGGGTGGGGGTATGTGATAGCATGCAGGTAGGGTGGGGGATGAAGTAGTGACAGCTTTGACTTACCAGAGTCCATTCCTCCAGCCACTCCTGCGAGGCCCTCAAGATGCAGTATAGCCAAGACCAGCTCCTCCAATGTTGTTAGTTGTGGGGGAGGAGGTGAGGGTCCGCCGTCAGTCCTCTGAACCACGATGTGGTGTCTTGAGACCACGGAACGCACCTTCCCCCGTAGGTCGTTCCACCTCTTCCTGATGTCATCCCGTGTTCTTGGGTGTTGTCCCACTGCGTTGACCCTGTCCACGATTCTGCGCCATAGCTCCATCTTCCTAGCTATGGTGGTGTGCTGCACCTGCGATCCGAATAGCTGTGGCTCTACCCGGATGATTTCCTCCACCATGACCCTGAGCTCCTCCTCAGAAAACCTGGGGTGTCTTTGCAGTGCCATGGGGTGGTATGGGTGATGTGTGAGGTGGTGTGTGTTGTGATGTGTGGGGTGATGTTTAGGGGTGTGTGTTGTTTTGTGCGTGGATGTGTATGTGTGATGGTGTTGTGTGCCTCTGTATGCTGGTGTTGTCTTTGCTGTGCTGTCTCTCTGGCCTTCATCTAAATTTCTGGTCGAAAGGGTTTGTGGGTGATGTGGGTGGGTGTTTTATATTGTATTGGGTGTGTGGGAGTGGTGTGTGTATGTGTATCAGGTGTGTGTATTTCGATTTGTCCAATGTGGTAGTGTTTTGTAAGAGTGTGTGTATTTTGAGCGCAGCAGTGTGTACCGCCAATGGAATACCGTGGTTGAAAGACCGCCGCGTGGATTCGTGGTTCGTGATAGTGTGGGCGTATTCCTGTTGGCGTGAGGGTGGAGGTTTTGTTTTCGCCAGTTTATCACTGACCTTTGGTGTGGCGGACTTGTGTGGGTGTCTGGATTTTGGCGGATTCCGAGCTGTGGGTCCTAATAGCTGTGGCGGAATTCCACGGCCGCCGCGGTGTGTTGGCGGTCTTCTGCACGGCGGTAAGCGGCATTTACCTCCAATGTTGTAATGACCCCCAATATCTTCCAACTGGGCACATAGACATCTCCGCACTACACTGGGACTGACAATCTGAAGGATCAAGCCCTGTCTTCATCTGATGAAACACACAACAGCAGTGATACTACACAGTAACACAAAAAACATTAAATTGACTTTTTGAGGTGACTCTTTAAGAGAAGTGAAACCATGACTATCACCACTGCTTGTGAATCCATACTATTGCAAACTAAAACTGTTGCAAGGTTCTTGTTTAGGAAACCTCTCTGCAGTGAGAATATATACCTCAATGTCACCCATTAGCATGTATTTTCTACACTTGTGCCCCTATGATGGCTAAATTACCTGTTCCATGCTGTTGACTGCCAATTTGTCTGCTCTCTGCATTGTAAAACAACCTCAGACATACAACATCTGTACTTCTGTGGGGGGGAGGAATCTTCAATAACTCTAACAGGGAGTGCAGGATGGCATGCACTGTACCACTGAATTGGTAGCTGCTGGGAGCAAATCTCTTCCCAATCACCAGAACTGGCTCTTCTCTAGTATTGCTGAATAAACAACAGCGGAATATGATTGCAGAAAGAGTATGACGACTAAAAACAACTCACTGACTTCTCTTACTCTCAACTTACTGACTTTTCATCCGTTATGCACTTGCACACTGACTTAGTCGGGTATAGAAAATGTATCTTTATGATAAAAAGTTACTCTTTTGATGCGCGGATGCATTTCACACTTAAAAATATTGCAAAAAAAGCACCATGAACAGCAGTGGTATGCACTCTATTGTTCACATTGCTCTCATGCGTTCATTGTAACTTTTTACCACATATGACAAATTTACAATACATTTTCACAGCAAAGGACACATAATTACGCAATGTGGCGTAATAGCATGTTTTCAGGGATTTTGCATAACAAGAGTAATGCCATTCTATGATAATTATGCTGGAGTAATTTAAATTTCACACGGGCCTACCATTAATGTCACTCACTTGTGTTAAGGACATCTCAGCATCATCAGGAAAATGGATTACTCATTCTTATTTGAGGATGCCTGGTGATAAATTAACTACGATTTCATTCATTGTCTACCTGCATCTGCAATTCATGATGTCCATTTTGTGGAATGAGGAGAATTTAGCGGGCAATGAGAATTTCTTCATATACTCTTTTCTGCATAAATAGGTCACCACATTCTTATTTTACAATTGTTAAACTAAATGGTAACGTCAATTGAATTGTCTCTTGGTAGTGTTAGAGAGCAAACATTATTAATAAAAATATGAGTGGACGAATCTTTTAATTAATGTGTAGTAAAGGGCTTAATTAGAAAAATCATACTAGAAACATAAAACGTGCATGTTTGAAATGTGATTGACATGGTGTCTGCCATTTCGAGTTCTATGTGAAGTAATAAATAACATTGAAAAAATATTTTGATGAATCATAACCATTTGTACTGACAAAAGATAATTAATATTTGATGAATAAAACTAATGAATTTAAATTATTCATATTAATTGATTATGTACCACAAACGGTTTGAATATTGAAATTGTTTTATTCTTCATGTATTAGCTTTAGATCAGCAGGATCTCACTTGATCCATGTCCCTCGTACTCGTAAGGCCACATGGGGTGACAAAGCATTTGTAGTTGCTGCTGCCAAATGCTGGAACACTCCCCCTAACTATTAGGAAGGAACATAGGGGGTCATTACAACATTGGCGGTAAAAGGCGCTTACCGCCGTGCAGAAGACCGCCAATACACCGCCGCGGCGGCGGAATTCCGCCACAGCTATTATGACACACAGCTCGGAATCCGCCGAAACTCAGACACCCACACAACTCCGCCACACCAAAGGTCAGTGATAAACTGGTGAAAACAAAACCTCCACCTCCACGCCAACAGAAACACGCCCATGCTATTACGACCTACGAATCCACGCGGCGGTCTTTCAACCGCGGTATTCCATTGGCGGTACACACTGCTGCGCTCAAAATACACACACATCTCCAAAACACCGCCACATTGGACAAATCAAAATACACACACCTGATACACATACACACACCACTCCCACACACCCAATACTATAAAAAACACACACCCACATCACCCGCAAACCCCTACGACCGAAAAATCACGAACGAAGGCCAGAGAGAGAGCACAGAATAGACAACCCCATCACACAGAGGCACACAACACCATCACCCACACAACATCCAAGCACCAAACACCACTACACGTCACCACACTCATCACCACATACACCACCCCACACATCACACACACCACCCCATGTCACGCCAAAGACACCCCCGCTTCTCCGAGGAGGAGCTCAGGGTCATGGTGGAGGAAATTATCCGTGTAGAGCCACAGCTATTTGGCTCACAGGTACAGCACACATCAATAGCCAGGAAGATGGAGCTATGGCGCAGAATAGTGGACAGGGTCAACGCCGTGGGACAGCACCCAAGTAATAGAGAGGACATCAGGAAGAGGTGGAACGACCTACGGGGGAAGGTGCATTCAACGGTCTCCAGGCACAACATCGCGGTGCAGCGGACTGGCAGCGGACCCCCACCTCCTCCCTCACAACTAACAACATGGGAGGAGCAAGTCTTGACTATCATGCATCCAGAGGGCCTTGGAGGAGTCGGTGGAGGAATGGACACTGGTAAGTCAAATCTTAACTATCATATCCCCCACCCTACCTGCATGCTCTCACACACCCCCACCCTCACCCCCTCCCCTATCACTCCAACTCCTCACTAATGTACTAATAACACAAACCACACATCCCAACACCAAGCCCTGCATGACACAACTAAGCATGGTCACCCCTCGCTAAAGCATGCTCACTTTACATACCCAGAACAACCCCCTAACCATCATCACACAAGCCCCCACACAGGAATGCTTGCACTGGGGTACACAGACACCCACCCATTGCACAGCATCATACACACATGCAATAATCATGCTCTTATGCCTCTGCAGGAACCCGAAGGACCGTCACCACACCAGAGGGTCCAGCCAACACCACTCCACCCCCAGAAGAGGCCCACAGTGACGATAGCAGCTCTGCCCTACTGGATCCTGATGACCAGACCGGACCATCGTGGGCCTCGGGACAGTCGGTTCCCCTTGCATAGGCACAGCCCAACACTGACCTTCCACCCTCTGGTAACACCAGCACAGCACCCACCCAGCGGGCCCAAACCTCCCTACCCAGGACAGGTCAATCAGCGGTGTGTCCACCAATACAGGGAACCCAGGATAACCCACCACCCCAACAACAACAGGGACCTGGGGGCAGTGGTAGTGGGCACACGGTCCAGGGGACGGAGGCACAGGAACACAGGCGAACTGGGAGGGCTGCTGTGCGACAGGGGGCGGACAGGCCAAGGGAACCCACTCTCCACGAGGCCCTATCCTCCATCATGGGAGCCCACCACCACTCCCAGGAGACGATGGCGACGGTCCTGGCCAAGTTTCAGGAGACCCTGCGCCTGCAGGAGGAACACTGTTTGGGGTTCAGGGAGGAGCTCAGGACCATCAGCTCCACCTTGGGCACCTTCGTAGGGGTGCTGAAGGACATACAGAACACCATGAGGGACACCGTGGCACTCCAAGGGGCCGCTGACACTAGCCAGGACGATGAACTGCCCACCACCTCCGCCGGCGCTAGTGGACAGGACGCCCCGCCACAGGACCAACACACCATCACCTCACCCCCTGCAGACGGACAACCACCACACAAGCGGTCCCTGAGATCCAGGAACAGGACAGAGCAAGATGGCAAGACCCCACCAGGAAATGAGACCACCCTGTTTGTCCTCCCACTGTACCACCTTGTTACCCTGTCCATACTTAAACTGCCCCAGCTCCACTTCCTATGTCCAGATGGACAGTGCATCTGTGAGACTAATAGACTGGACTCTGCCATGGACATTCCTACGCCATCACCCATCCTCTTTTTACAACCCCCTCACATTTCTGAGCACTTCAATAAACACCCTTGAAACACAAAACAATCCTGAGTCAGTCTGTGATTTATCAATTATGTATTATCAATGACAGTGTCATAATGCGTTTCCCATTGTAAGGCTAACATACCTATGTCACACATCACAAGTCCTTGAAGGATGCACGCAGATGACACGTTGGTAACCACACCTGTGAAACCATAATGGAAAGGTACAACTCAGTTACCAGATAGTGTTTGAAATCGACAAACCGGATAGAGGTAGACGTGTGAAAGTTAATGCAATGTTAAACATGAAAATGTTCTCACCTGTGTGTCACTGGAAATATTGCTGTATGACTGACTCCTTGTTGTCGTTGTCTTCTTCCTCAGCTTCCTCCTCATCACTGTCCACAGGCTCCACAGGCTCCACAGCTGCAACAACACCGTCATCTGGATCATCCTCCTGCAGAAAAGGCACCTGGCGTCGCAAAGCCAAATTATGGAGCATGGAGCAGGCGATGATGATCTCGCACACCTTCTTCGGTGAGTAGAATAGGGATCCACCTGTCATATGGAGGCACCTGAACCTGGCCTTCAGGAGGCCGAAGGTGCGTTCGATCACCCTCCTAGTCCGCCCATGGGCCTCATTGTAGCGTTCCTCTGCCCTGGTCCTGGGATTCCTCACTGGGGTCAATAGCCAGGAAGGGCTGGGGTAACCAGAGTCCCCCAATAGCCATACACGGTGCCTCTGGAGTTGACCCATCATATCAGGGATGCTGCTATTTCGCAGGATGTTGGCGTCATGCACTGAGACAGGGAACATAGCATTTACCTGCGAGATGTACTGCTCTGCCAAACATACCATCTGGACATTCATTGAATGATAACTCTTCTTGTTCCTATACACCTGTTCACTCCTGTGGGGGGGGACCAGAGCTACATGGGTCCCATCAATGGCACCTATGACGTTGGGGATATGTCCAAGGGCATAGAAGTCACCTTTCACTGTAGGCAAATCTGCCACCTCAGGGAAAATGATGTATCTCCGTACGTGTTTCAGCAGGGCAGACAGCACTCTGGACAACACGTTGGAAAACATAAGCTGGGACATCCCTGATGCCATGGCCACTGTTGTCTGAAAAGACCCACTTGCAAGGAAATGGAGCACTGACAGCACCTGCACGTCAGGGGGGATTCCAGTCGGATGGCGGATTGGTGACATCAGGTCTGGCTCCAACTGGGTACATAGTTCCTGGATTGTGGCACGGTCAAACCGGTAGGTGACGATGACATGTCGCTCTTCCATTGTCAACAGGTCCACCAGCGGTCGGTACACCGGAGGATTCCGCCATCTTCTCAACTGTCCCAGCTGACGGTGCCTACGAAGGACAACAGCGAAGAATCCGTCATTATTCCTCCAGGTATGTACCCACAGTTACACACAAGACTACACCACTCACAGAACCCTTCCTGTATGTGTGTTGAGTGTAGGCCTAGCTATGTGTGACGCAGAGGTAAGTTAAGCCATGTGGGCCCCTGAAATGGCAGCTGCCTGACCTCTAAACTGGGACAATGGGATTGTGGGGTAACTGCGCTGGCGTTGCACACCGTCGCGGTAGGCGGTCGTAGACCGCGGCACAATGCTGCATTGGTTAACTTTGGACCCTATGGGTCCCAGGAGCCAATGAACAGGTGCGCCGGCGGTGATGATGCGCACCACCGCGGATGTCACCGCCGCGGACGTCACCGCCATTTTCTATCTGTTCAATCACTAGATACCTGACCTTCGACAGGAGAGGACCTACACTGCAAGTGCTGCTGTGACCTCGGTCTGGAAGCGACGATGGCTGCTGCGTCTGGGGAAAGGGCCCCTGCCTTCACTGCACAGGAGTTGGAGAAACTGGTAGACGGGTTCCTCCACCAGTACACGCTACTCTACGGTCCTCCAGACCAACAGGTTAGTACACAGGGAGCACGTGGTATGGGCTAGGCCTGGGTGGAGAGGGCTGGTTGGAAGAGGGAAGGGGGCAGAGTTCATAGTACATTAATGCATGGGAATGAATGGGCCACTTTGCCAGAGTAGGGAGGGGGCCACTCACAACGACGGTGCAGTTGTTAATGACTGTTCCTCTTTCCTTGTGCATGTCATGTAGGTCAGCGCCCACCAGAAGAGGGACATTTGGCGTGCCATCGCCAAGGAGGTCTGGACCCTAGGGGCCCACCAGAGACGGGGCACCCACTGCCGTAAGAGATGGGAGGACATTCGCCGCTGGAGCAAGAAGACTGCGGAGGATCAGCTGGGGATGGCCTCCCAACGTGGGAGGGGTGCCCGTCGCACCATGACCCCCCTGATGTTCCGGATCCTGGTGGTGGCCTACCGGAGTTGGATGAGCGCTTGAGGGCATCACAGCAGACACAAGGGGGTGAGTACACTCTCATTCTGTGGACTTTGCGCACAGTGGAGGTGTCTGGGTGGGGGAGGTGGGCTGTGGGTGTCCCTAGGCCAGGGCGAGTTCAGTAGGCAAGGCCCCTCCGCAATGTAGGCCATGTGGCACTCTACCCCACCTCAGCAGAGTGCCAAGTCGAGGTAGAGTTGCCCCTGTGGCATCCATGTGCGCAGATGTCCACCATTGCCATGTAGGCCATATCCCAGGAATTGCATGTGCAGAGGGCAGGAGCACGGCGTAATGCAGGGGGCTGCTGTGTCTGTCTTGTCCGCCAACGGTAGCGGTATGCCATGCACTAAAACTCTCTTTCTTGTGTCTCCCCCCCTTTTTCTGCTCTCCCTGTCCTTTTGTACATCAGCATCATCAGACGGAGGTACAGTGGCACCGGAGCACGAGGGAGCTGCATCCCACATGGCCATGGAGGGCCACACCACAGACTCTGAATGCACCAGTGGGACGGAGGGCGAGGGGAGCTTCACGTCGGCCACCGGATCACCAAGCAGCGACACGGACTCGTCCGCCGATGGGGGCTCCCTTGTGGTGGCGGCACCATCTGTGCACCACACTTCTACAGGTACAGCCGCCACCTCCCCTACCAGCACTGCCCTCCCAGCAGCCCCTCAGCGTTCGCCCCGTGCCCGCTCACCCAGGAGGGTGGGCATCACCTTCGCCCCAGGCACCTCAGGCCCTGCCCCAGTCACCCCTGCTGCCCTCAGTGAGGAGGCCATTGACCTCCTCAGGTCACTCACTGTTGGACAGTCTACCATTGTGAATGCCATCCAGCGTGTAGAACGAGAGTTGCAACACAGTAATGCATTCCTGGAGGGCATTCATTCTGGTCAGGCTGTCCTTCAGCAAACCCTGCAAACTCTGGCCTCAGCACTGATGGCAGCCATTGTCCCTGTGTCTAGCCTCCCCCCTCCAACCTCCTCCACCCAGACCCAATCTCCTGTACCCCAACCCATCCCAAGCACACCTACAGACCAGCATGCACACAAGTCAGCACACACAGGTAGCTCAAGCAAACATAGGCACCACACAACCCACAGGCACTCACACAAGCCTCACCCACGTACAGACACAGCAACATCCACTGCCTCCACTGTGTCCCCCTCCTCCTCTTCTCCCTCCTCCCTCCCAGTCACGTCTACACACACACCTGCATGCACCACATCTACAGGCACCATGAATCGCACAAGGAGACCCAGCACCACAAGCCGCTCACCTGCACTCACCACCTCCACTCCCATTTACACGTCCCCTGTGTCCTCTCCCAGTGTGTCTGTGACGCCCCCTCCCAAAGTACCCAAACGCCGGCAATCACTCACCCAACATCCATCCACCTCACGACAGCCTCCAGTACCTGTGCCTGCACCCAAAACACCTAAAGTGACACCTCCGACAACCACCTCCTCTTCCTCCACTCCCAGGCCCCCTCCAACTACCCATCCCAGTGTTCTGTCAGAAACTGTCCCTCTGTAAACTTGACCATTTTGCCCCCACCCCCCCCTCCAATTCATGAGTCCCGTCGTAGCGCCTCAGACAAAAAGCCTCCAATACCAGTGGTGCCTGTTCAAGGTTTGTGGAGTGCACCGGCCACCAGGGCAGGCAGTATGACTCGGAGCCAAGGCACTGGCAGCCCACCCCCTGTAAAGGCTCTAAAATTGGAGAGTGGACGACGGGACTGTGTGAAGACTCCTGGTGGGAAAACAACTCACATGGGTTCCAAGGGGATTGGAGAGTCAGCTGTGACTCCACCAAAGGTGGGGAAGGGCCAGAGGAAGTCTGCCCAGCCTGTTGTGAGTGTCACGGCAGAGAAGTGCGCCATCATTTCCGGCGGTCGAGACACAACCGCCAGCACCGTCGTCACTGGTCCAGAGACCACCGCCAGAGTCATTGCCCAGGAGGGCCCAAGTATCGTCAGTGGTCCAGAGACCACCGCCGGAGTCACATCCCAGGAGGGACCAAGTATCGTCAGTGGTCCAGAGACCACCGCCGGAGTCACAGCCCAGGAGGGCCCAAGTATCGTCACTGGTCAGGAGACCACCGCCGGAGTCACAGCCCAGGAGGGCCCAAGTATCGTCACTGGTCAGGAGACCACCGCCGGAGTCACAGCCCAGGAGGGCACAAGTATCGTCTCTGGTCAGGAGACCACCGCCGGAGTCACAGCCCAGGAGGGCACAAGTATCGTCACTGGTCAGGAGACCACCGCCAGAGTCACAGCCCAGGAGGGCACAAGTATCGTCACTGGTCAGGAGACCACCGTCAGAGTCACAGCCCAGGAGGGCACAAGTATCGTCACTGGTCAGGAGACCACTGCCAGAGTCATTGCCCAAGAGGGCCCAAGTATCATCAGTGGTCAGGAGACCACCGCCACCGCCGGAGTCACAGCCCAGGAGGGCCCCGGCTGCCACAGCCCAGGTGGGATATGATGGAACGTCATGCCACACACCAATGCCCAGTGTAGGGAATGTCATGCCACACACCAATGTCTGTACCAGAACCGCCATGGCAAAGCACCGCTGAACAGTCCTGAACCGCCATGTCAAAGTACCGCTGAACAGGGCAAAGACCGCCATGGCAAAGCACCGCTGAACAAGGCAAAGAGCGCCATGGCAAAGCACTGCTGAACAGTCCTGAACCGCCATGTCAAAGCACCGCTGAACAGGGCAAAGAGCGCCATGGCAAAGCACCGCTGAACAGGGCAAAGACCGCCATGGCAAAGCACCGCTGAACAGTCCTGAACCGCCATGTCAAAGCACCGCTGAACAGGGCAAAGACCGCCATGGCAAAGCACCGCTGAACAGGTCAAAGAGCGCCATGGCAAAACACCGCTGAACAGGGCAAAGACCGCCATGGCAAAGCACCGCTGAACAGTCCTGAATCGCCATGTCAAAGCACCGCTGAACAGGGCAAGCACCGGGTAGGAATGAATAGGCCGCCACATCAGGCATCCTTATCCCATGTGCAGCTGGGACAGTGACAGGACAGGAACTTTCACGGGGAGACTCATCCAGTCTCGGCACCAGTCCCCCTCCAGAACCAGTGGAGACCTGCATCTACTTGGGAGACTGTGGCTTTGCACTCCCCAGGATGGCACAGTGGGCACCCCACCCACTTTAGAGACTTGAGAGACTGTGGCTTTGCACTCCCCAGGATAGCACAGTGGGCAAGCCACCCACTGTAGAGACTTGAGAGACTGTGGCTTTGCACTCCCCAGCATGGCACAGTGGGCAAGCCACCCACTGTAGAGACTTGAGAGACTGTGGCTTTGCACTCCCCAGGATGGCACAGTGGGCAAGCCACCCACTGTAGAGACTTGAAAGACTGTGGCTTTGCACTCCCCAGGATGGCACAGTGGGCAAGCCACCCACTGTAGAGACTTGAGAGACTGTGGCTTTGCACTCCCCAGGATGGCACAGTGGGCAAGCCACCCACTGTAGAGACTTGAAAGACTGTGGCTTTGCACTCCCCAGGATACATAAATGGGCATGGAGACCCGTCATGGATCTGGCTTTGCAGTCATCCGGCTGAGGTGCCCCCCCTTCCCTTCCCCCTGAGGTGCCTGTAGTATTTCTATCTGATGCCCCGGCAGTGTTCTCTCCGATTGTGGTCAGGTATCCTTTGTGGGCCTCGCCCATGCATTTTTGGACTGTTGATGCACGGACATTGTTGTGTACATATCTGCACTACTTCTCGTACTGTATATAATTATGACTGATTTTCATATATTACTGTATATTTTTGTATGAAATGTATATTGCCACATTACAATATTTGACCGAATTTCGCTTTGTCTTTTCATTCTTCCGGGGGGATTGTAGGTTGTTACTGTGATTTTTGTGAATGCATTGGTGTGTATATTATATAATGCGAGGTTGGGGGTGTGAGTGGGGGTGTTTGGTGGGTGTCCCCCTAACTTTTGCCTCCCCCCTCCCCCATGTCGTAGGTGCAGTACTCACCGTTGTCTTCGGCGCCTACGTAGATGATGGTCGTAGAGGAGCTGAAACACAAGGGCAGGGAGTATTTGGAGTTCCGGGTCCATGGAGTCCTCGTTCATCGTGGGATGTGTTCAGGTGAGCGTTTTCCCATTGCCAAAGCTGTTTCCGCCGTGTTTTTATCCACGGTGAATCCGCCCCGGAAAAGGTGGCGGATTGGCGGGTTGTGATACTCTGAACAGTACATTGTGTTCCGCCTGTCTGTTGGCGGTGACCGCCGCGCTGCTTGTCTGTACCGCCGTGGCGGCCGGTGTGTTAAAGTGGCTGTCTTTGTTGGCGGCTCCCGCCAGGGTCATAATTCTCTTTTTTTGTTTTTGCTTTAACACTGTCCGCCAGGGTTGTAATGACCACCATAATCTTCTGGCCTTTAGGAAGCAGTTGAAAACCTGTCTCTTTCCTCAGTACTTCTAGCTACTCTTTATTTTTGTAATGCTCTTCTGTCACTCTCCTTACGATGCTATGACCGGAATGCCCTCTATAAATACAGATACATACAGACATTAGTAAAATGCCTAACCTTTAGTATTTTTCCACAGGACAGTGTTCGAGATGTTATGCTGACTTCATTGAAATTCTTTTGCAAACGTTTACTACCTATCCCATTGAACGCGCACAGTGGAAATCTACTGTCTTTTTCCACTGTTAATTCTGTACTTCCTTTTGATAACTACTAAATGTTTTAACAATGGGTCTCAGTTTCTGGTAGGAAGTAATGTTGGCTAAAGTGTCATGTTCTGTGCTATTTTCTACAATATTAACATTCTGTGGAAACTGCCGACTGGAGAGGAGTGTCAACATGGGCTTTGAAGAAGAATGAAGAAAGATACAAACTGGAGAAGAAGTGTAATACAATTTGTTGCTCACTGTCACACCACATAGTCTTGCCCAATGGGAGTCTAGCTAGTGATTTTTAGGGACTTTTATTGGGCACAGTTCTTGACGATGTAGTTCAGAAGTCTTCAGTTATGTTCATATGCAGTTATGTAGTGTTATACTCTGTTCTATATTTGACTTATGATACAACAGTTCAGATACTTCCCTTTCATGTTGCTGATGCTGATTGCTGAAGACCTGCTGTTCCTGCTGACGACGTCTTTGCTAACTTCTGTTTCATTTAGAAGAGGTATAACCAATGTGCATTTGTTTCCCTTTACAGGTTTTCCCTTTAGAAATCCAACCGCATTCTTTTTGCTAGCGCCATAGGTTAGATGTTTTCCAAATTAATTTTTGTCTCATTTTAATTTTTGCATGTCACAAAGCCCAGCCTCACACATGCTTTTCAAATTAGAATTTGGTAGCCAGGATGTGTGACCCAATAATTGAATTCATTGTTTATTGATTATGACTGATTTAACTACACAACTAATGAAAGCTGTTGTTATGTCTCAAATAACTTTGGCCCATATTTATACTTTTTTAGCGTCGCATTTGTCTCATTTTTTGACCCAAAAGCAGCGCAAACTTACAAAATACAATTGTATTTTGTAAGTTTGTGCCGCTTTTGCGTAAAAAAACGGAGCAAATGAGGCGCTAAAAAAGTTCTAAATACGGGCCTTTGTTGTTATTCTGAAAAATTCTTCTAGAATGTTTAATGGTGATTGCTGTTGTTAGACTAAGATTCTTCAGATGAGTTGAACAACCTGTGTTGTTTCTGTATTGCTATCATCTGGTCTTGCGTATTATTTACATGACTTTAGCAATGTTGATATAAGGGCAATACATGTTTAAACTTTACTTAATTGTTGTGGTGATTCATGACCACAGAAGTCATGGTGAGTATACATTACTGACTCCTTATTGCATTTTGTTGTTGTTTATGGCTATTGTTTCCTATTGTCTGATTGAATGATCTTATTACTCCTGTCTGAGTCAAAAAAATGGAGTCGACCTCTGAGGGTAGTAGATGTCACTGCCCTATTACGTGTCACCTAAGCCTCATTTAGGAGGTCACACGCCCACAGTACATAATTACAATTCTGTGTTGTTATGAAATGTAATTAGATTTATTTGATCACTTTAGGAAAGGTAAACAACTTTGTCAGCACTGCCGACCAGTTGCGTACCAGTTACTCAAAAGTTTCTTTCTGATGCCAGTGCCCTTCCTCTTCTGTCAAATTTCTCTCAGCTGTAGAAAGAAAACTAAGCAGTCTATGCATTAAAAGAAGATCACATTTGTGACCAGTCATACCTATGCTCCCACCTCTGAGGGGACAAGAGCGCTTGTTTGACTGTATTCTTATTTTCTCCCCACCAATCACAGGTCAGGGCAAGGGAGAAGAAAGGATGAGGACTAAGGACGGAGGGCCTTTCCCTTCATAATTCACTTGTGGATGCAACATCACCTCAAACATAAAGCAACATCCATACTTCAAGCGAACCGGTATGAAAGAGGTGGATTTAAAAAATAATGGTTTTGATGTTTGATACAGCCTTACTTGTCTGGTGACCACTTCTGTAGAACTCACACAAAACTTCACTGTGCCCGGGGAACAACTCTGAGCTGAACAAAATGTGCCTTGTGCTGTAAATAGCCCCTGATGTCTCACAATCTGTGACCGTATCACTTTGTAGGCCCACGGACCATGCATGCATGTACTTACAAATAGATGCAGGCTCTTTCTCTTTTATTACTGATCAGAGTTCGAGCGGTAAAAAAAATACAAAAGAAGTTTTAAGCAAGTGAAGCAATCAAGAGGATGTGGTAGGGGTGAGGCAACCAGGAAGGCATGTGGGGGAGTAGCACATGACACAGAAGACAGAGAACAATGTGGAGCATGGGGGGATGGAAAAGAAGTACACAGGAGATAGAAAACAATGTGGAGCTCGGGGAGAAAAGGACACAGCTGAGAGAGAGCAATGTTGGGGAAGGAGAGAAAGACACTGGCGAGAGAGCAGCATGAGCACAGGTGGGGAGAGAACCACAAAACAGAGACAGTTGGAAAACAAAGAGTGCTTGAGCAAAAAGAAAAGTTCCCTAACAGGGAGCAATGGGAGGACACAAGTAAAAAGGTTATGCTTCAACAGAGGGACAGACAGAAAATGGACAAGGCATGCCATCAAATAAGAAGCAAGCAAATAAGAGTTTGCAACACAGACAACCAATGGTAAGCAATGTGGGGGCCCTAAGCCCATTTTAAGGTGACAAAATGTCTTTCACAATCAGAAAAATTGCGCTATCTGGTACAGAGACCTAACAATATGTAATGTGCACATTCACATAACAA
Organism: Pleurodeles waltl; assembly: GCF_031143425.1. Taxonomy (NCBI): domain Eukaryota; kingdom Metazoa; phylum Chordata; class Amphibia; order Caudata; family Salamandridae; genus Pleurodeles; species Pleurodeles waltl. The sequence goes on from NC_090442.1 coordinate 619,964,726, forward strand.
AAAAGAGGTTGTGTTACATGTGCATTCTGGCATTGCTGAAAAAGTGGATAAAAACATCTCAACTGAAAAGAAACTTTGCAGTTTCAAGTGGTTGCCAAACACAAGCAGTGCAAATATGGTGTACGTGTGCAAAGAGCAAATAAAAAAAATCACGTCAGAATAAAAGGATTTTCTCTTCTTCAGACTGGTTATCCATGATCGCTGCTGAAATTAAGCATGCATTTTGGAACTGAACTTGCGCATTTATGTATGTTTGTATCTGTCTATGTAAGTACAAGGTTTTAGATACGCAGCTGGTTTGTGGATTGTTACAGCCGCACGAGGTAGTGTCCTTTAAAGCGGTTCTAAATCAACTCTTTCTTGAGTGGGAGCAGGGTTGCGGCAGTCCTGACGGATCCGATGATGAAAAATCATTTTTAAATGTTTCCTAAAAGATAGACATTAATCTCCAAATGCAGTCCTGCGTTGAGTTCTTCAATGGGAGAGAAAGTAAAATGCAACGAGCGAAAACCTGGTCAACTTAATGTTTTTTGAAACTCAATTTAAAAGCAACGTGACAAATTCAGTATAGTCAGTACATAAAAAAAATCTTACAATATATGTAGTTTAGATAGGCAATTGAGTAGAATCCAAAAAATGCATTTTTCACCACTAACTTTGATTTGAAACACAGATCTCTAAAATGGAAAGTATGCCATTCACTTATCTTCATAACACATGTAGTTGCATTCATCCTGACGGACAACCAAAAGCAAAGGGTTCATAAGGAAACTTTTTTGACATAATAATAGTTCATGGTGTAGATTGTGCCGATTAAGAACAACACTTAATTGTTTGCTTTATATAAAGATACCAACCTGTAAACTTTCATTGTTCTTGTTAAAGCTTGTGTAAAATACACTCAGTTCATGTTTTAATGCTATATGCATTCACCTTTTAAATGGTAATTGCAATGTTCGTGATCATATTGCGCTAGCTAAAATTTGCGGACATTTTGTGTAACACAATGATTTACTATGTAAACACGCGTTTTAGATAATTTGTCATATCGCACAGTTTGAGTTAAAGCCAATTTACCATCTGTACATTTGAACAACTTTTGGTTTCTAAAAATGTTTGACCAATGCTAAATATTCTCTGATTGTCATTCTGGCACCGGATCTCTGTTAAGTGTGGTGAAAATCAGTTTGTGTTGAACTATAAATGGCTATAGATAATCTCATGAGGACATTTACTGTACCCACCTCACATAATGGCCTTCTTTTTTCAAATTTTCTGCCTAACTTCACCCCTTTTTAGGGTCGAGCCTGCGTTGCATGCACTCGCGCATGCGTATCGCAGCAAGACGCTTTAGTGTTTAGAAAAGGGCTCCGAGCCCTGTCGAGGTCACTTCAGTGTTTTTCATTGGTTTGTGGGCCTGCCTAATAAAACCTGCTTGTTTTCATGAGTCGAAGGCATGCATAGGTCATGCCTTTTCCGGTGGCTAGTCCTCCTCGAGCGCATCGACCAAGTACAGAAAACATGCGAGGCTCGCAGTTTTCTGTCCGGCTCATGGACTACTTTTTCTCTAATTTACTAGCGCGATTTCGCTTGGCAGAAGTCGAGCGCTTTACATAGTTAATTGCACTTTTGCCATAGGTGGAAAGTCGGGTTAGGAGTTTACAACGCTATCAGCTCTAACATGAGCAAACGCGAGACCCGTTGCATTGCAAATGCTTGTTTTTAGTATACCGTCTTGCAAATCGGACCTGAATTGCAATAGATCCTCTATCTTTTGTTCCCTTTAGCTTGTTAAAAGAGAAAGAACAGAACATCTTAAACATAAATTACAAACTAAATGCTTCAAACGTTTTGCCAATTGTACCTTTTAGTGATTTTGTTTTGTTATATTGCTGTCTTGTTAAATTAAAAATGTGCCTTAATAGCAGTGGACATCCCGTGTTTTGGGAGTAGTTATCTCGTCAAAAATATTAGAGAGGAACACAAACTGGGACAGGAATCTGACTTTTTTTTCCTGCCATTGTGGCCGGGATGCCTGTCCTTAATGAAAAGCCTAAAAAGTATAGGCCGAGAAGATCAACATCTGGACCTCTGAGATCCAGAATGTTTTAATCAAAGATATGATCTTAAATGTGCTAATAATCGTGTCTGCAGTGATAGTTTAGTTGTACAGGTTTGGAGCTCTAATCATAGTAATTAATCTCGGTTTGTGATAACATTGCTTCCTAGAAATAATACATTTAAAGGATTCAAGCCAAATGCATGATCTGTAGACAAGATATCAGAGTGAAGTATCCATGATGACTCGTGTCATCCTGTATAGCAGAGGAAGAGAAAAATAAAATGTAACCACAATCTTCGTCTAACACAAGTTCCAGCCAGGTAGAAGTGACTTGAAGCTTAGTATAGCATTTGAACAGAAATTATTTTAATTGAGCATTGTTAGTGGTCTGTAGGAAAAAAGTAGTGGATTGAGTAAAAGTAGGGGTGTGTAGCAAGGTGTTGAATAGTGTACTGCATACACAGTGTTAGAAATTGGGTCTCTAGTTAGCAGAGGTTTTCACACTGTCCAAGAAGGGACCACAATCCTAGTCAGGTTAAGTAAGATACACAGTAAAGGTTTATCTGTGCACACCTTCTGGTAGTTTGACACAGAAAAGTCAGGTTAAACTAAAGATCCAGGCCCATATTTATACTTTTTTAGCGCCGCATTTGCACCGCTTTTTGATGCAAAAACGGCTCAAACTTACAAAATACAATTGTATTTTGTTAGTTTGCGCCGTTTTTGCTCCAAAAAGCGGCGCAAATACGGCACAAAAAAAGTATAAATATGAGGCCCAATGTGTAATGTGTTTGTGCACACCCACAGTAACACAGTGAAAACACCACATAATGACTCCACATCAGTTTAGAGCAACAACCAATATATATAAAGTCAAACATGACCTAAATGACAAAAATCCAACATACACAAGTTAAGGTATGTATTTTCCAAGATTAAATCAAAGTGCACTCCTTAGAAGACAATAGCTCCAACCGGGGCTATCTTGGGCGCACTGGACCAGGGCAAATGCAATAGTTCAGCTGGACCGCAATGGAGGGCGGACTTGGTACAGGAGTCATGCAGACCCTCTGACAGTATCTTTGTTGCGTTGATGCTTGGTGATGATGTGTTGATCTAAAGTAGGGGATCGCGTTTGCAGGCGGTGCGTTGTTTCCCGATGTGTCAGTGCTCCGTCAGCCAAGTCGGGGCTGCACTGAAAGTCGGGGTCATTTGCATCATGCAGTCGGGAGTGGTGTCCGTGGCTTCGGTGCAGGCAGCAGCAAAGTGTTGTTTCAGCAGCGGGATATGTTGGATCTAAGTCACACACCAGTGTTGATGCATTAGTGCTTGTGTTGCAGCACCACACTCACCTCCAAGGGCTCAGGACTGGATTTGGCACCACTTGGTAGAACAGGAGTCACAATAGAGGAGCCCAGGTGCTGATAGCAAAGATTCAGGTGATGTCTTTGATATCCCTGAGACTTCAGAAACAGAAGGCAAGCTCAGTCAGGTGCTTGGAGAAACTTTAGAATACAGGGTGTAGAGAGTTAGATTGAGTCCTCTCTCTTCCAGGCAAGAAGCAGCAGGCAGCAGGCCACCACAGCAGAGCAATCAGTAAACTGGCAGTCTCTCCTGACAGCACAGCAGTCCTTCTTCCTGGTAGAATGTCTTCTGTCCAGAAGTGTTCTGAGTATATGTTGTAAGAGGCCCAGTACCAATACACAAAAAGGCCTTTGATGTAGGGGTTACTTCAAAAGAATTCTCTGAAGTGCACTAGTATCTCTTTCAACCCAACCCTGACTCCAAAGTCACAGTAGGGGGTAATCAGCCCTTTGTGTGAGGGCAGGACAAAACCTATTCAGATGAAATTGTGAACAATCTCACTTTCTCCCTGCACAGGACGACTATCAGTATGCAGATGAATGCAGATGTATCTCCTGTCACACCCAGCACTTCCGGTTAGAGAGAATGCACACATGTAGCTGTCTCCTAAACCTAGACATGTATTCAGAGATAGGCTAAGGCACAGAATGGTAAGAAAATGCCAACTTTCTAAAAGTGGCATTTTCAGACCTGCAATTTAAAAATCATCTTTAACAAAAGATGTATTTTTAAATTGTGAGTCAAGAGACACCAAACTCCATATTTCTTAATCTCCCCAATTGGAAATTACACTTCAAAGATGTTTGAACGCAACCCCAATGTTAGCCTATGGGAGAGATAGACCTTACAATAGAGAAAAATGAATTTAGGAGATTTTCACTAACTGAACATATTAAACACAAAAGTATGTCCAACCTTTTAAATACCCTGCACCGTGCCCTTGGGGATGACCAAGGCCCATCGTAGAAGTGACTTACATGTAATAAAAAGAAAGGATTGGACCTGGCAAGTGGGTACATTTGTCAGTTCAAAATGGCAGTTTAAACTGCACACATAGGCTCTGCAACGGCAGGCCTGAGACATTATAAAGGCTACTGTAGTGGGTGGCACAACCAGTGCTGCAGATACACTAGTAGCATTTGACTTACAGGCCCTGGGCACACATAGTGCACTTTACTAGGGACTTACTACTGACTCTAATACACCAATCATGGAGGAACCAATGTTACCATGTTTTAGACACAGAGCACTGGTCAGCAGTAAGAAAGTGCACAGAGTTCTAAAACAATCAAAAACGAAGTTCAACACACAGACAAGACAGGTCAGAAAGCAAAAAGTCAGGGGAAAACATGCCAAAAGATGCCAGGTCTAACACTTGTCCCCACCCCCGCAGAAAGTGGGGAGAGCTACCCAACCCCTTCGAAGATCTCTTCACTAAGGTGGAAAAACTTGGAAAGACCATTAGCTTTGGTGTGTTCTGTTCCTGGATGGTTTCCACTGTAAAGCCCATTACCTGTAGGGAGGTGGACCACCTCAGCAGTTTAGGATCTTCACCCCTCATCTGCTTCAGCCATCTGGTGGGCCTGTGGTCTGTCTGAACCTGGAAGTGAGTCCCAAACAAGTAGTGTCTTAGCTTCTTCAGTGCCCAGATCACAACAAAAGCTTCCCTTTCTATTGCGCTCCACTCCTGTTCTCTGGGAAGTAACCTCCTACTAATGAAGGCTACAGGTTGATCCAGGCCCTCTTCATTTAGCTGTGAAAGCATGGTCCCCATGTCATACTCTGAGGCATCAGCCTACACCATGAATCATTGAGAGGACGCAGGGGAGTTCAGCACGGGTGCTGGGCATGGCCTTCTTCAGGGTATCAAAAGTGTTTTGGCACGCCTCTATATAGATCACCTGATGCGGCTGTTTCTTAGAAGGCAGTTATGTCAAGGGGGCAACAATGGTGCCATATCCCTACACAAATCTCGAGTAATAGGCAATGAGGCCTAAGAAGGCTCTCATTTCAGTCAGGGTCTTTGGGGGAGTGGGACCCAAGCCAGAATGGGGTCAATCCTAGGCTGCAAGGACTGCACCTTGCCATCCCTTACTTGGTGTCCCAAGTAGACCACAGAGCCCGGCCCTATCTGACACTTACTGGCCTTGATAGTGAGGGCAGCGCTCTGAGGCCCTCAGCACTTCCTGGAGGTGGTACAAATGGTCCTCCCAACTGGAAGTGAAGACTGCAATGTCATCAAGATAGGCCGCACTAGCATTCTTCAACCAGACCAGGGATTGGTTGACCAACCTCTGAAAGGTGGCAGGGGCATTCTTCAACCCAAAAGGTATGATACAGAACTGGTAGTGCCCATCTTGGGTTAAGAACTCTGAAAAACTTGCCCCCTCAGTCAAGGCAGTTTGCCAGTACCCCGATGTTAAATCAAACGTACTGAGGAACTTGGCAGCTTCAAGTCGATCAATGAGCTCATCAGCTCTGGGGATGGGATGTGCGTCTGTCTTAGTGACAGCATTGATCCCTCAGTAGCCTACACAGAACCAGAGTTTGGGTGTGAGATTGGGTGAGGCTGTCTTGGGGACCAGAACCATTGCAATAGACCAAGGACTGTTGGAGTGCTCAATAACCCCAAGTTCTAGCATCTGGGCAACCTCCGCCTTGATATTAGCTCTCACTCTGTCAGACATCTATACGTTTTGTGCTTGCAGGCAGGTTATCCCCAGTGCTTATATTATGGGTTCACCAATGGGTGACCGCTGGGGTGAGCGAGAACAAAGAGGCAAAATGTTGCAGCAACTGGTGACAGTCTGCTCTTTGGAAGATACGAGATCGGGGAGAGGTTCACTCTCCTCTTCCACCCCATCATCATTAACCAAGAGCATGGTCAACTCAGACCTCTCAAAGTGTGGCTTTTGGCGATTCACGTTCAGGGCTTTGAAGGGTTCCTAGGAGTCTGCATGTCCACCAGGTAGGTGACATTACTCCTGCGCTCCTTAACCTCAAGTGGGCCAAACCAGCAGTCTTGCAGAGCATGGGGCTCCACTGGCATCATCACCCACACCTTTTGACCAGACTGAAACTCAACCAGAGTGATATTCTGGTCGTATCAACGTTTCATGTCCTCCAGGCTAGCTTCTAGGTTCTCTTGTGCAAGTTTCCAGAAGTGGGCTGTCTGGTTGTGGAAGGTCAGCATGTAGCTAAATACTTTCTGGATTGGCCTCCTGGGAGCTTGCTCCCAGCCCTCCTTCACAAAACTGAGAGGTCCTCTCACAGGGTGCCCATATAGAAGTTCAAAAGGGCTGAAGCCAATCGCCTTCTGTGGTACCCCACTGTGGGCAAATAGAAGACATGGTAGGAGGACATCCCACTAATGCCTTAATGGGTATGGGTAGATGCATTATCATGCCCTTCAAGGTACTGTTGAATCTCTCAACCAACCCATTGGTTTGGGGGTGGTAAGGCATGGAGAACTTGTACGTTACCCCACAGGCCTTCCACTGAAGTTGGTACCATGGTCAGAAACCACCTACTTGGGGAAACCCACCCAGGTAAAGATCCCCTTCAGTGCCCTGGCCACCATTGGTGCAGTCACCGTCCTCTGAGGGATAGCCTCTGGGTACAGGGTGGCAAGGTCCACCAAGACCAGAATGAACCTGTTGTCCTTGGCTGTCGTAGGATACAGAGGCCCCAAAATGTCAATGCCCTTCCCTTCAACAGGGGTGCTCATGACATTAAAGAGTTGTAGGGGGCCTTGCATTTCTCTCTTGTCTTGCCATTTGATTGGCAGCTAAGACAAGACCTGCACAACGCATCTGAGGTCTTCCTCATTTGAGGCCATTAACAGTGGGTAACAAGCAGGTCAAAGGTCTTGTCCTGCCCCAAATGACTGGCCAGTGGCACATCATGAGCCAGACCTAGTAGGAAGGCTCTGAAGCGCTGGGGTACCACCAGCACACGGGCCACCCCAGTTTCATTAGCCTTAGGCTTAATATACAGGAGACCATTCTCCTAATAAATCAGGTGCTTGCCAGAGGTGTCACCAGCTGCCTGGGCCTTGACCTGCTGCCGAAGCCCCATGAGAGTAGGGCACTTTGTCTTCCCTATGCAGGACTCCGCCCTGGAAGGACCTCCTTCCTGCTGCTAGTTGGTCAGCTCAGGCAGGTTCTCAGTTCATCCGCATTGTCCCCTGTAGGTTCCAAGGTGTCTCCCTCAAGGTCAGCCTCCTCCCAGACTATGGGAATTTCAGGAACCAGTTTCCCAACCTCCCTTGCCCTTCCTCTTCTTGGCAGACACCTGGGCCACTCTTTCAGGCTCCAGATCCTTCTGACCACCCTCATGTGCTGCCCTGGACAGTGTAGTCAGGCACACCCATTTGGGCAACCCCAGCATCTCCAAGTATGACCCGAGCTCCACCTACTTCCAGGTTGTATGCTCCAGGTCATTGCCCAGCAGACAATCCACAGGCATTGATGGACTCACAGCTACCTTCAAGGAACCTCTTATTCACCCCATTCAAAGGAAACCTGAGCCACCATGCATTGCTCTCACGATTGTCTACAGCAACAACTTGGTAGACCACTTTAGGGACGACCTGCTCTGAAGACACCAGATGACACCAGACAGTTGACATGCTGGCTCCTGTGTCTCTTAGAGCCTCCACCCTATGCCCGTTAATGGTAACCCACTGCCTATATTTCTTAGTAATGTCAGGCATGAGGGTTCTCTATACCATTTCACTGTCACCCATGGGCACTAGGGTAATCTCAGCTGTCTCCACACCACTAGCGGGGACCTACTCCTCCCCAAGTGCTACACTTGCCTTCTCCTGCAACTGCCCACCAGTGGGGATCATTGTCTGCTTAGGACATGTGGGAGCCCCTTTGAAATGCCTTTCCTGACTTCAGTCAAAACACTTTAGGGATCCTTTACCTGCAGTCTTACCTGCCAGTAACCATTTCTTCTTTACCATAGGATGTTGGGAAACCCAACCCTGGGGCCCTTCAGAGAACTCCTTTATTTTTTTTTTGTCCCCCTTCCTTCCTATGCTTGGAGCTCTGCCCACACCTGGCTGGATCTCCAGCAGAAACTTTCTTGTTGACCCTGGTGCCGACCCAGCAGTCCACCTCCTTAGCAATCTCCCTTGAGTCAGAGAGATTACTATCAATCAAGTGCTGGTGCAGCTCTGCAAAACAAAGAGTAAACATGTGCTCTTGTGCAATCAATGTGTACAGCCCCTGATAGTCTGTCACATTACTGCCCTTCACCCAACTATCCAGAGCCTTGCAGAAAGAATCAACACAATCTACCCAGGTCTGAGTAAAACTTAGGCCCATATTTATACTTATTGACTCAAACCAGCACCAGCGCTGGTTTGCGTAAAAAAATGTACCGCCGGCTAACACCATTCCAACACATCAGGCGGGCGCCTTATTTATGGATTGATGTTAGCCAGCGCTGCGGCCTGGTTAGAGTAAAAAAAATGACTCTAACCGGTAACGCAGGCGTAGGGAAGAATGGGGATTCTGCATCCAAAACAGCTGCAAGTCCTGTTAGAGTAAAAAATCATGGCTCTAAATGGACTTGCGCCAATTTTTGACGCACAACCCCATTGAAATGACTCCTGTCTTGTGAAAGACAGGAGTCATGCCCCCTTGGGCACAGTGGCATGTAGGGGGTCCCAAGTTAGGCCCCCCTATGCCACTTAAAAAAAATAAAAAAATACTTACTTCTACTTACCTGTACTTACCTGGGATAGGTCCCCCCATCAATGGGTGTCCTCGAGGGGTGGGCGTAGGTGGCAGGGGGTGTCCCTGGGGGCAGGAAAGGGCACCTGTGGACTGCTTCTATTGTCAGAGACCATGGAAATGAGCCCACATGTCCCGTAACACCTGCCCTCACCCAAATCAGTCTGGGTGCCATTTTTTAAGGCCCGCCCCCTCCTGTGTGTCAAAATGACGCGGGAGTATAAATAAGGCGCACATGCTTTGAAATCATTTTTTGGACGGGAACGCCTACCTTGCATAACACATGGCGGTTTCATGCATCCAGAAAATGACGCACACTGCTGAATTTTGACGTTCGTGGGGTCGGGCGTCAAAGTATAAATATGGTGTTAGGTTTTGCGCCAAATTTGCGTAAAAGTTTTTGACGAAAATACAGCACAAACAGAGTATAAATATACCCCTTAGTACTCTCTCTAAACGTGTGCCTTTACATCTCTGAGGTCAACCCATATTCCTGTTAAGGGCCTCCTTCATGGTGGAATATCTTGTCTCATCACCCCCTTGAGGGTGTGTAAGGTGTCCCACCTCACAGTTGGAAACTGCTTTCATGTACTGGCCCCCTAATCCTCCTCAAGGATTAGCCTCAAACCAGCGATCTAACTATCATTGTTAGTCCTTGGTTGATATATGCATGGGGAGATTGAAACCCAAAAGACCCAGGCTATACCTACTTTTCATGTCCACATAAAAAAATTGTGGGGTTAGATTATTTCCTCATTTCCACTAGCCTTAGGGCCGTCATTGATTTTCATAAACTACCTATGCTTTTTTCTGACCATAGCCCTTTAGTGCTTGAGATACTAGGATTAGGTGGGTTTAAACCACAGGCTAGCTGGACATTTGATAGAAAGCTTCTGACCAACCCTCTATATATTGAAATGGGTTAAGTAGTTTCTTGAACTCAATAGATATAGTGCCTCATGTGAGATGGTATGGGATGCTCTTAGAACAGGGATAAGAGGATAATCTATTAGTAATGTAGCACAGGTCAGGAATGCTGAAAAAGCAAGAATTAGAGAACTTTGGGCCATATGTACGAAAGCTTTTTCCCATAGACACAGAATGGGTAAAATCCTTTGGTACATCTGGCCCTTTATGAGCAGTTGGCTATTCTGGAGAATAGGCACGTTGAGAGAATTATGGGGGGACACAATACTGTCCAAATTCAACATGAGATTTCCCTAGCTAAAGCTTACATTAATAGCTATTACACTAAAGTTCTTGCTGAGAAATATCAGACATATAAAAGGGATTGTTATGAGTTTGGCGAAACAGTGGGCGGACATTTAGCACTGCGCACTAGACAAAAACAGACTCAGAGACAAATAAGCGCAATAAAAGGAGCTTATGGGTTAGCTGTTAAAGAGATAACTAACTTCATCAAAGATGTTAAGGACTTTTATCAGGGATTATATCAAGAAGAGGTACACCAGGCTTCAGCAGGGGCCCATCCATAAGGGGAAGAGCACTCTCTTAGTGAAGAGATCTGTAGAGAACTGAAAGCTGACATCACTGCTGAAGAAATTGCCATTGCGTTAAAATATTTAGCGTCTGGTAAAGCAACAGGCCCCAATAGAATTCCACTTGAATTTTATAAAGTATTTTACTCTGAGATAGCAACGGTGATTCTTCATTTGTTTCTAGGGGTCCAAAGGACTGGAGTCTCTCCCCCCTCATGGAAGGGTACCAATATCATAGTTTTTGTTCAAATAAATAGAACCTCCCAGAAAATCCTGGGTCTTACCGACCAATAACCTTGATTAACTCTGATTCTAAATTGTATGTCAAAGTGCTTGCGGTTTGGTTAGGGAGGGTTGTGGCTCATGTGGTCTCACCCTGACAAAACGGGTTCATCTTGGGTAGAGGTACATTGGACAATGTCAGGCTTGTCATTGCTTTGTTCGACAGACCAGATGGCCATGATCTTCCTGGATGCCAAAAAGGCATTCAACTGGGTATCATGGAATTATTTATGGTCATTACTGGAGCTGAAAGGATTTGGCCTCCGGCTTATTAAGGCACTTAAGGCAATATATAAATTCCCTATATGTCAAGCTTCAAATTATGGGATGTGAATCGGGTGCTATTACAATTACAAGAGGTACAACACATGGATGTCCTTGTTCTCCAATCCTTTTTGCACTTTATATTGATCCTTTTATTCAACAAATAATTCAGAATCAGGTTATCAAGTCAGTTCTTGTGAGAGAATTTGACACCAAGGTGTTAGCTTACACGAATGATATTGCGATAAATACTTCTGACCCTTAGACTGCTCTTTTATAGGTTGACAAATTAGGTGCCTAATTTGAGAAGAATTCTGGTTATTTACTTAATCCTGATAAACCCCAGATAATTTGTACAGATAATATTGATTTATCAGACCCTTGCAGAGTACAAGCTGCTACATATCGGGTAATTAAGGTCTCATCTAGGATTAGTACTATTTATCAGAATAGCTTTGATCCGCTGCTTAAACATGTCAGTTCCGACCTGTGTTGAGCTCACAGGCTCCATTTAACCTTGATAGGGAAGTGTAATGTTCTTAAAATGTTGATTTTGACCAAGTTGCTTTGCTTATTTTGTACTATTCCTCTTGATATTGATAGGGTTTGGTTCAAGAAACTTGATTCAATATGTACAAATTTTATTTGACAGTATAAAAACCTTCTTTGGCTCCCTCAAGAAAGGGGCGGTCGGGCAGTCCCAAATGTTTTATTTTATTATTCGGCCTCCCTTCTTTGACAGATGGATTTTTGTTTCCAGGAAAGCATGATTGTTGAGTAGATTCAGATATACACTGGACACCCTACTATGGACTTGCATTGGGTACTCAAATGCGTGGGTGTTTTTTATGTCAGATGGAGCCAAGTTATTATCAGAAAGTAAAGTTTGAAGTGGTTTTAGTACCCAGGAAGAAGTGCTATAGAGTTTGCAAACTTCTTGGTGTAAACAGATATAACGTTTATACTCCTTTTTGTGCTCACCACTAAAAGCAATCATTTTGTATGATTACATTGGGAGACATTGGGAACAATCTCTACTTAATAAATTGGAGGATCTTTATACAGTAGATTTTTCTCTTTTTCCGAACTTCAATTGGATTATAGCTTACATCCCGTACCTTTTTCAATATTTGCAATTTAGGGATTTTCTGAATAGGATTAATCAGTGGACTATTTCCTTGGAAAAGACTTCCTGCTGGATGCTATCCTGCCATCAAACTGTAGAATTGGGTCTATTTACAAGATTCTAATTAATACTCTACCTGATGATCTTAAGCAACAGGAAGGTATCTGGACACAGAAGTTGGGGAAAGAAATGGTGGACACGCAAACAGTCTTAGGGATTGGACGGAAAGTTCTTTCATGTAGTTTGTGAGTGCAGCATTATAAGACCCTCTTTACACTTTATTATACTCCCTATATGCTCTTTAGAGAGAGGATGATAAGTGCCCTAGATGTGGGAAGGTCCACCAGACATGTTACATATGTTTTTTTAGTTATGATAAACTGCAACATCTTTTAAAGGGAATTGAGTCATTTTTCCTTCAGATATTTGGAAGGCAAATCCAAATAATCCCCAGTATGATGCTTCTTGTGTCACAACTGAACGCTTCTTTCCGCTGTAATCTGCCAGTCTCTAGGCACCACCAGGTTTCTTGCTTGTTCTGGATTGACCAAGGTAGGGGTGACCCTTTCCAGTAGCCACGTTACTGCTGATAATAGAACAGCAAGCAGACCGTAACCTCCAGAAGGAGTCCCAGAGGAAAAAAAACAAACTTGGGAAAAACCTCAGATCAAGGAACTCCTGAAAAAGATGTAAAGAAAAGAAAAAGTGAGGCACCAAAAGTCTGGAGCAAAAACTGCAGACAGGGAAAAGCAGAATGAAGTTTAAAATCACAGGATACAGGAGCGAGGAGCACAACTGGATGGATGAGTTTGCAACGGAAGGAACAGAAGACCAACTGAGCTTATATACTGACAAACAGGAAGTGACATGCCAGAAAGTAATGAAGACACCATCTTGGATTGGGAAAAGCCACATTAAAGTAAATGGAAAAATAGGCGTAGTATAAAAACTAGGGAACGAAGCATGCAGGGAAGGATACACAGAGTCCTGGGAAAGAGAAAATATGGCCAAGAAGAAACAAAAAAGAAAAAGAGAAAAAAGAAGAAAAACAGTAATAAACTGGTAAGTAAAACTAGTGGGGTAAAAGGTGGGCGTAGTGTGAAACAGAACCCAAAAGGGAAAGTATCAGGTCATGCTGCGGCCCAAAAAACAGGTCGCAACCCGAAAAGTGGCCCACGGCAGAAACGGCTGTCCCAGACGTGGACCTCCGATCTGACCGTGGCCCACAAGTGGGATGCCGCCGGTCTTCGCAGCGTCACAGTAGGTCCACTCCCCATGGCCCCAGACTTGTCTCTAAAATGCTGAAAAAATGTGTGGACCAAGCGAGAGCGAGAAGCATGGACTGAGGAAGCATCCTCCCAAGTACAATCACTAATGGTGTATCCCTTCCAGCGAATCAAAAATTGGAGACGATTCAGAAAAAGGCAAGAATCGCATATCTCTTGTACTTCATACTCTGGATGGCCATCAACCAAAAGAGGAGGAGGACAATCAGCATCTCTCTGGTAGGGATGAGGGATAAAAGGTTTGAGTTGAGATACATGAAAAACAGGATGAACCTTCCAAGACATTGGTAGACAAAGTCGAACTGAGACTGGGTTTAATACCTGCAGGATTCTAAAAGGGCCATATTAACGGGGTTTGAACTTATTCTGGGACAGACAAAAAGGCAAAAACTTAGAAAAAAGCCAAACCTTGTGTCCAGGCTGGTAAGATGGTGCAGGACTACGCCAAGTATCAGCTACCTTCTTCATGTAACATTTTGTAGCTAAGAGATTGGTAAGTAGCAGGTCCTGACGGAGATTTCGAACAACTGAGGTAACTGCGGGAACAGAAGAATCCTTATTAGTGATGGTAGGAAAAACTATAGGGTGGAAACCATAAGTACAAAGAAAAGGTGTGGACCTTGTTGCACTATGGACTGTATTATTATAGGAAAAGTCAGCCAATGGTAGATATGAAGACCAACTACTTTGAGTTGCATTACAAAAGCAGCTTAGATATTGTTGTAATCCTTGATTTAGGCGTTCTGTTTGACCATTGGTCTGAGGATGGAAACTGGACTATAGAGCTACCTCAACATGTAAAAACATACAAAATGTTCTCCAAAAACGTAACGCATATTGAGGTCCTCGATCGGAAATGATTACTTGAAGGAGGCCATGCAATCGAAATATATATTGTAGAAAGACTTGACTCATTTCCTTACCGGTGGGTAATTTCTTTAGGGCAGAAAAATGAGCCATTTTATTAAAAGAGTCAACCACTGCCATTATGAACTGGTAGCCCACAGAGGATGGCAATGAACATTTAAAATCTGTGGTCAACGTATGCCATGGAACGGATGGCACAGGCAAGGGCACCAATAAACCTGCTGGCTTAGTCCGAGGTGCCTTAGTTTGAGCACATATTGTGCAAGATCTTACTTAAGTTTCAGCATCAGATTTCAACATGGGCCACCAAAAAGAGTGGATGAACAGTTCTTGTGTGTTCCTAATTCCACGATGTCCAGCAATAGGGGAGTCATGACACATTTGCATGGCTTCAGTTTGCACCTTCTTAGTAGGCAAAAATAAGGTGTTTTTATGATAGTAAAACTCCTGATGCATCTGTAAGTGGTAACTTAAAGCGTTCCATTTTTCCATGGGTAAATTTTAATACTCTGCTTTCACATGGCCGAGAAAGGATTGGACGACTCCCACTATTCGACATGACTCTATGATGCATGAATAAGTAGTATTTGTGCTCTCCGGATATCGGTGGGGAAAAAGCATCTGCTACAACATTTTGGGATCATGTATGTATGTTCCTACAAAATTGAATTGGCTAAAAAAGAAAGCCCATCTGTCTTGCCGACTATTCCGGCATTGAAAACTGCGGAGGGATTGTAGATTGCGATGATCTGTTCTAACTTCAAATGTCTCCTGTGAGCCCATTAGAAAATGTCTCCATTCCTTGCAGGCAGCTTTTAATGCTAGTAATTCCCTTTCCAACAGGGAATAGTTTTGTTCTGCATCTGACAGCACATGGTATAGGTAAAAGAAAGGATGTTCAAGACCATCATCGTCTTGTCTTTGTAGTAACACGGCTCCAATAGCTCTATCTGATGCATCAGTGACCACTATAAATTTCTTTGTAGTGTCAGGATGACGTAAGATTGGAGCTTGTGTAAAGGCACATTTTAGACTCTGAAAGGCTCTTTCTGCTTCTTATGAAACCCTTCTTTAGACTTTCTTTTTTGATGGTCTGGGTTATCTTACCTTGTTGTTGGGCAAAGTCCTTTATAAACTGTCTGTAGAAATTGGATAACCCTAGAAAGCACTGTGTCTCCTTAACAGAAGCTAGAGAAGGCCAATCTAATGTAGCTTGTACCTTTTCTGGGTCCATGGTGATGCCAACTTGGTTGAAACAGAAAAAAAGATCTTGAACCTCGGTCTTGTTGAACTCACACTTTTCGGGCTTACAGTACAGATTGTTTTGTCGGAGTCTTTCCAGAACCTGAAAAACATGCTTGGCATGGTGTTCAGGACAACGAGAATATACCAGAATGTAATCTAGATAGATGACAACACTTTGGTTCAAAAGATCAGAGAAAACCAAATCCATAAATCTTCGGAATCAGGAAGGTGCATTAGTCAGACCAAAAGGCATGACGTGGTATTCAAAATGGCCTAATGGAGTATAAAAAGCAGTCTTCCATTCATCACCTTCCTTAATCTGTAAAAGATGATAGGCACCCCGCAGATCTAACTTGGTGAATATCTTGGCTCCTTGGACTGCTTCCAAAATATCCTTCAAAAGAGGTAGGGGATACCTATCCTTGATGGTAATTGTATTCAATTCTCGAAAGTCAATACAGGGGCAGAGATCTTTCGTCTTCTTTGATACAAAGAAAAGAGGAGCCCTGGCAGGTGATGAAGTGGGAACAATCAATCTGCTTTGCATGTTTTCATCTATGTATTCCTTATGTACTTTTCTTTCCTGTTCTGATAAGAAATACATTCTTCCGATTGGAACTACTTCCCCAGGTATCAATGGAATAGCACAGTCATAATCCCGATGAGGAGGCAAAATGGGTTTTTGAGGTTTCTGGAACACGTCGGAGTTTCCTTGATAGCATCTGGGTATTCCTTGAATCATATGAATGGTACTGCTTGCTTCATTGGAAGAGAAAATTGACCCTTTCGAAGACCGACAGGAATCTGTTAAATAGCAATGTAATTGACAAAAGTGGGATGAGAGTGATATAGTCCATGTTTCCCAATTTATATATGGATTATGTTGTGTTAACCAAGGAATACCCAGAATCATAGTATGGTTCGGAGAAGATATCAAGTCAAAGGCAATGTATTCCTTATGTCTTCCAAATTGCAGGCAAATGGTAGGAGTAATATCCACCACTGGTCCCGAAGTTAAAGGAGAGCCATCTACTGTTTGAACATGTTTGGGAATCTCTTTAGGAACGCAAGGTATTCCTTTTTCCTTAGCCCATTTCTCATCTAGGAACATCCCACTGGCTTCACAATCCAATAACGCGAATACTTGTTCTTGCGGGTTAGGGCACGGTAGAATTACTGAAAATACAAAATAGCTGTGGTGTCTTCTCTGGAAGAGCAGATGGAAGGTATCTCAAAGCCTCCTGTCCCCTTCCTTCTCAAAGGGGACGGGAGTTGGCGTTTCCCGATGGTCTGGTGGGATGGATGGACACATTCAAATTGGATGACCTGCACTACCACAATAAAGACACAAGCCTTTGCGTCATCTATTTTCTCGTTCTGCTTCAGATAGCCGTCCACGAGCAACATCAATTTGCATGGGTTCTTCTTCTGTTGAGGCTAGTTTCTCTGGTTGGTTTTTTTCAGGGCGGCATGCAGAAGAGCACATTGCTACTGATTGGGACTGAAACCTGGACCTTCATTTTTCCAATCTACGTTCTCGTAAACGGAACTCAATATTAAATGTGAGGTCCATCAGTTCTTTCAATGATTCTACCTGGGTGGAATGCACCAGTTCATCCATTATTTCGTCTCGTAACCCTCGATTGAAGAGTGTCACAAAAGTGCGTTCAACCCATGTGGTTTCATCCGCTAGTTGTTTGAACCAGGTTATGAAAGTCAGGACATCCTGATTCCCTTGTTGTATCTCACGTAACGCCTCTTCTGCAGTGGCTTGCAGTCCAGGTCATTCGAGCATCTGTTTAAAGGCTTGAAGAAAATCTGAATAGTTGGATAATAAAGAGTCATTGTCAGCTACCAAGTGGGTTGCCAAGGCTAAGGCTGGGCCAGACAAGGAACTTATCAAATAACCAACCTTGGTCTTATCCTGGGTCAACTGAGAGGGTCGAAATGCAAAATACACTGTTAAAGAGTCCAAAAATTCCTTTAACTTGTTAGGATCTCCAGAATAACGTGGTATTGAGGCGGAGATGGTAGGTACATCAATGGATCGAGACACCAGAGCTTGTCTCAGAGCAGTATTTTCAGCACGCAGTTGTAATTCCTGTGCCTGTTGCTGTACGGTACGACGCAAAGACTGTGCAGTTTCCACAACATCTTCAGGTGGTCCTTCCATGGTTCCAGAGCACTGCAGAAGTGTTTGGAGTTGCAATCTGTCATGACCTGAATGCTTCATACCACTGTAATCTGCCAGTCTCTGGGCACCACCAGGTTTCTTGCTTGTTCTGGATTGATGAAGGTAGGGGTGACCCTTTCCAGTAGCCACGGTGCTGCTGATAATAGAACAGCAAGCAGACCGTAACCTCCAGAAGGAGTCCCAGAGGAAAAAAAACAAACTTGGGAAAAACCTCAGATCAAGGAACTCCTGAAAAAGATGTAAAGAAAAGAAAAAGTGAGGCACCAAAAGTCTGGAACAAAAACTGCAGACAGGGAAAATCAGAATGAAGTTTAAAATCACAGGATACAGGAGCGAGGAGCACAACTGGATGGATGAGTTTGCAACGGAAGGAACAGAAGACCAACTGTGCTTATATACTGACAAACAGGAAGTGACATGAAAAAAAGTAATGAAGACACCATCTTGGATTGGGAAAAGCCACATTAAAGTAAATGGAAAAATAGCTGTAGTATAAAAAGTAGAGAGCAAAGCATGCAGGGAAGGAAACACAGACTCCTGAGAAAGAGAAAATATGGCCAAGAAAAAACAAAAACAAAAAAAGAGAAAAAAGAAGAAAAACAGGTAAGAAAAACTAGGGGGGTAAAAGGTGGGCTCAGCATGAAACAGAGCTCAAAGGGAAAGTTTCAAGTCACACTGCAGCCCAAAAAACAGGTCGCAACTCGAAAAGCAGCCCACTGCAGAAACAGCCGTCCGAGACGTGGGCCGCCGATCTGACCACGCCCCGCAAGTGGGACGTTGCCGGTCTTCGCGACATCACACCTTGGGTTTAACCATTCCATTGATGGGGAGCTAAATGTATTCTATTTTATTTTTTTGCACTTCCAATAGCTCGCCTTCTCATTAAAACGGTATGAAAAATGCTGACCCCCTACATTTTCCCTTTGCTTTGGACGTCTATTGGCTGTTTATAATCTGGTACAATCTTTATACAAGCATAAGGGGAGAGGGGCCATTACCTTTGATAAACGGATTTGGTCTGCATTGGCTAGTTGGGTCCCCCACTGAATATTACATGTAGATCGTAGATTGGACTACAGACAATATGGTTTCAGATTTGATGATTTCGGAATGGACTATTCTTTTTTTACATACTTATCTCTTTACTCAAAAAGATTTGAATGAATGTATTGCACATTTTCTAATTTTGTTATGTGATTGTGAATATATGAATAATAAAAAAAAACACCATGTAATCAGCCAACAGACTCTTTGGTATGTGTACTCTCTTCTCAGAGGACACCGAAGATATTCTGCCACCATTGGATTCATCCCTTCTAGCTTTCAGATCCAGCTCCTTCATGTTCAGCTCATGAGACTAAAGAATTTTTGTTTCCTCAATGGCCAATCACTTTTCCACCATAGCTTTTCCCTTTTTTTAAACAAATGTTATTGAACCTTTAAGGTAACATAGTGCATCATTTAGTTGTCTCATTAGCATTCGAAGGGAGTCTCCCATATACAGTATGTTGTACTCTTGAACTTTCACAGAACATTACCCTTACTGATGTCCCAACACTCTCCCACCCCTCCCGTTGTTGAGTTGCACCCTACATCATTGTTGGTTCAGTATTAGGAGATTTACTCTAAGAAAGTAATTTCTGCTACCCCAAGTGGTTGGTAAGGGGGGTACTTTCTCCTTGTGTCTCTTCGGTGGATGGGGGAAGCACTGATTCTCACATGCGCTCAGTCACTCACCATTCCAGCTTGTGAGCGTGGGAGGGCATGGAAGCCTCCAGGAGAGGCAGGCAGCATCTGTGACAGGCAGCATCTGTGACTGGTTTACTTATGCCTCCCAGGCTTTGGCTGTGTCCAGTGTGCCTAAACTCCTCTTACCATCCCTCAATAGCACCTCACCTTCATAGCTGGCCCACCTCTCCAGCTCCTTTCTCCAGACAGTTGCTCGAGGGCCTCCTGGAGACTTCCAGTTTCTAGTGATCTTCCTCTTTGCTAGTGCAAATGCCAGGTCTTGGTATTTGCTAGTAACCTTAGTTTTGCTCGTATGTGTGGAACAATCCCAATAGGCAGTGGCTCGGAGATCGAGGCACTTCTTTCTCTACAACCTTTGCAGTGGTTGCTGTAACCTCCTCCCAGTATTGCTGCAATGTCAGGCATTCCCATATTATGTGTAGGAAATTTGCTCCTATCTGCCCACATCTGGGCATGCAATGTCATGTACACTAAAGTACCCATTGATGCAGTCATGAGTGAGCTAGGGCCTGTTCAGTATTTAGAAATTAATCAATTAAATCTAGCATTCCGGGATACTTTTAGCGGCCTGCCTCAAATTTTAGCCCAGTTGCTCTCTGGGATGGGAACCCCCAGGTCACCCTCCCTGCACAGCATGTCCAGTGGCAGAAGTTTACCCTCCTGAATTGCCCTGAGGGTGGATCGATAACACTCTGTAGGTGATCAATGCTGTTACAATGTATTAGCAAGTCCTTTTGGGTTGTGATTCCATCAGGCCCGTTTTCCAGTATTTACGGAAAGCCATCATTACTGCCCTGTGAAGTAGGAAGTGTCCTTGCGGCAGGCCAAATTCCATCCTAAATTCCTCAAAGGGGAAGAGCTCCCTGTTTCTATATAGATCCCCCATCCTCATTGCCCCAACATTTGCCCACTTCACCAGTCCCCCACTGTTTCCACTGTGGGGCAGGGCTCTGAGCACAATGACTGGCTGGTCAAGTGAATATGATATTTTCTTGCGCATCTTCTGAAGACATCTAGTCCAACACCTGTGTATCACTTGAAATTCACAGGTGTCATCCTCGGGCGTGCATTCTGTCTTCAAGAGATCTCTCATCATTCTATCCAATGTTGGAACAAATGGCCCAAGCATTTGATCTGGGTTCTCTCTACCCGCCACCCATTGTGTGAGCCACTGCAGATGTCTGGCAATATAGTATGTCTCCAATTCAGGCACTGCCAGTCCCCCATTGGTCACGGGCGCTGCAGTGTAGTGAGTGCTACCTGTCTGCTACCTGGACCCCACATAAATCCTGTGATCAAGGAATCCATTTCCCTGAACATCCCTCTGGGGAGCACCACCATTTTAAGCAGCGCTGCTCTGCCCGCAGCCAAGGTAGAGAACGTTTTCCAAAACTCCATATTGTTTTTCAATGATTTGATGACCATTGCTACATTTCCCTCTGAGAGATCAGTTGGTGGTATTGCAAACAACGGGGCTCCCACTGTAGCGTGTCCAGTCCCTCTGAGAGGTCTTGGTTCGTATGAGTCAGGAAACATTTGTATTTTTGCCAATTGACCTTAAGGCTAGACAGAGCCCCAAATTCAGCCAGCATATTTCTGGCTTCGCTCAGGTCGTCCGTCATGTTCCTAAGAAAGAGCAACCAGCCATCTGCATACAGGGCTATTCAATGAGGACTATTACTCACTTGCAATCCCTGGTACCAGGTTTCCAATCTGGCATGGCATGGCAGAATAAGGGCTCCATCGCCCATGCAAATAATAATGGAGACAGGGGGTTATCCCTGTCTCAGTCCGCTGACTATTCTGTAGCTCTTCAAAATGGTCTGTCCTGTGCGGTCTCTAGCCATGAGGTCACAGTAGAGGAGCTTGATCCATTTTATGAAGCCCTTTATTAGTTGTAAGTGCTCTAGCACCTATTATAAATAACTCCATTCTAAGCTGTCAAATACTTTTTTGATATCAACAGTGAAGACGGTTGCTTAACTACAGTCATGGACAGTACTCTCCTGTAGTGTCAGTAGTCACCTGATATTGTACGCTGTGTTGCGGCCTGGGATAAATCCTGCTTGATCTGGGTGCACTGACCTGGGCATATGTGGAAGTAGCATTATTGCTAAGATTTTACTTAAAATTTTTATAATCAATATTAAGCTTGGACAGGGGTCTGTAGGCTGTACAGTTGTGGGCAGGTTTACCTGGTTCCAACAACAATGGTATCACCAATGTCTCTTTTGTGGAGTCAGGAAGGTGCCTGGTCTCTCTGCCCTCTGTGAATAGGTCCACTTGGTTTGGGCCAGTTACTCCCTGCATTTATCAAAGAATTCAGTGGGGAGTCCATCGGAACCCGAGGTCTTTCCCCTAGCTAGCCCCTTATTCGCCACTCTTACTTCTTTTATAGAGATGTAATCCCTAATTCCTCAGCTTCTCTTTGCATCAGAGTGTGCAAGGGAAGTGGGGCCAAATAATTCTTGTGTTTCCCTAATATATGCTACAGTGCTCGTGTATAACTCTTTATAGTAACAGAGGAATTGTTGGTTACTCTCCTCTTGCCTATATAGCTTGGTGGCCATATCAGTTGTGATTTCTACAATTATCGATCCCTGTTTTGCTGGGTTAGCCAGCCATGCCAAATGAGTGCCTGCTTGGTCATGCTCTGCATGTGCCTTGACCATATAGCGTCTATAATCAAAACATATGAGTCGCTCCACCTGGCTCGCCACCTGTTCTTTACACTCTATCAGTCCGTGTTGTAACTCCAGTTGTCCTCATCTGCGTCATTCTATTTCTCACAGTGCTAGCTCAGCCGTATGGACCTCTTGCAGTTGTGCGCCTCTAACCCCTACAGTTTCAGCTATACACTTCCCCCTGTTTACTGCTTTAAAAGCATCCCATTCTATTTGCGGGGAGGACACTGTGTCACTGTTGTCTATGAAGTATTGCCTAATATGTTCCCTGCCTGCTCCTTGGTAGTGTGAGTCTTCTAGTGATTCAGGCTTTAAGCGCCACGTGGGGATGTGCAGCCTTGACCGTTCCCATTTCAGGTGCAGTAGCACTGGGTTGTGATCAGATATGGTATGTGTCAGGTATTCCAATTCATGTGCTTGCATGTGTACATCTGGGGAGCTCAAGAAGATATCCAGTCTAATATGCAGTTTGTGCAGGGATGAGAAAAAGGAATAGTCTCTTGTTTGTGGTTTCAACCACCTCCAGGTATCTATCAGTCCCCACCTAGTTTGCCAGTCTGTAAAGGCTTGAGCCGTTCAATTAACAGGGACATCACTCAGAGGAGGATGTGACCTGTCTAGCTGTCGGTCTTCTATGCAGGTGAAGTCTTCTCCTATTACTATTAAATGGATAAGGAAGGGGGTCAGTGGCCTCTACAACCCAGCCAGAAATGTCCCCAGGTCTACATTTGGGGCATATATGTGTATTAACGCTTTGTCCTGGCCCCCAATCTGCCTGTCATAACCACTGGGTCTACCACTGGATCGATCATGCGTCCTGTGTGCTGAAAGGGTACCCGTGCTCAGATCCAAATCAATGTTCCCCTGGCATAAGCTGAATAAGGGGTGAAGTAAGTTTGTTCCCTCCATCTCCTCTGTAGTTCTGTGCCTTCTTTAGCTGTCAAGTGTGTTTCTTGTAGTAGCGCTATATGTATGCCTCTCCTGTTTAAATGGGCAAATATTTTATACCGCTTCATCATCGTGTGCATCCCCCTAATATTCCATCTAATTATTTTTTACATCATGGAGGGAATCCATCTCATCTTATCACTACCTCCCGGGTAGCCTCCCTCCCAGGATATCCACAATACACTTTACAGTGATCTCAAGGAGCTCACCCCCTCAACATATACTCTATGGGTGCAACTCATAGTCATACATGCAACCAACAGCAAACTTTCATCCTAACTCCCGTACCCCAGGATGAGTGGGCAACGGCCCCCATCCAAACTTGCAAACATAGTGCAACCAGTCGTAGGTGGACCACATTCAATTCTAGCTAAGGGGGTAGGGCCATTCAATGCCCCTCAACCAAGTTGACCCATCCAACAGTTTGAATGAAGATAATAGTCACTGGCCGAGAGGGTGACTCTTCACGTTGGTTTCAGTTTCTTACCACTGCATCAGTCGTCAATCTGCTTCCTTCCAGTCCAAAGTTTCAGTTGCTGAGCACTTTATATATTTTCATCATCCTAGGCATGACTCTGGGCAGAGCTAAACTCCAGGCCACAGACTCCATGGACTTGTGATCCAAGTCTGTTTCTCTGGTCTCTTTTCCTGCATCTCCCAACATGGGTCTTTTGCTGCTGCTTAGGGAGGCCACCTGAACTTCCTCTGAGGTTCTGACAACTCTGTTCCAGGCTCTGGTTCGGTGCTGTCATCTGGATCTGTGTGTCTGTCCACTATTGGGGGCCTTGGTGGTTCCCGGGTGGAGGGTTGATCAATTCCACACTTCTTCTGGGGTCTGGAAGAAGTGAGTGCTTCCTTCTGTCACCACTCCTAATTTGCCTGGGAAAATCATTGCATAGGCCAGGCCCAATTGTCTGAGTTTTTTCTTTGCTTCTAGGAAGGACGATCTTTGGCACTGTACTTCTCTTGAAAAGTCTGGGAAAATTTTGACCGCATTGCTTTTCACAGCAAGCTCTCCTTTGCATTTAGCTTAGTACAAAATATACTCTCTATCCTTGTAATGTAGCAGGCATGCAATCACTAGGTACGGAGGGCCCCCCGGGAGTGGAGGCCTTGCCGGGACTCTGTTCATCTTTTCCAGTGCAAAGAATGGAGAAAGACCCTCTTCTGCTACTTCTACTACCATTTTTCCAGGTACTCTATCATGTTGGTTCCTTCAATGCAATCAGGCAGACCTATTATGTGGATATTATTGTGATGCGATTGGTTTTCTGCATCTTCTGCTCTTAACTGTAGGGTTCTGACTTTGCTCTCCAGTGTGCTGAACCTCTTGGTCGCTGTTGTTAAAGCTGGAGGTAGGTCTGTCATAACCTTCTCCTCTGCAGGGACTTACTCAGCTAATCGGTGGCGATCATAGCGCAGTATTCCCAGATCAACCACCAAAGTGTTTATTTTGGACTCCAGTGCCTCACGTGAGGCTGTTATGGCTTGCATGATTCCTTCATAAGTGGGGCCTTCTGAGGAGCTTGATTTCCCAGGGCCACCACCTTTTCCTACCCGATGTTCCAGCTAACATCTGCCACAGTGGCACTCGAGTCCTGATCCCTTTCCTTGTTAGATTTCCCCATGGTCACTGGTGCGGAGTGGAATGGCAGTCCAGGGCCCCTGATCTCAAACTTGCAAAGTGGTGCCTCCAGCAAGAGTCAGTCAGGTGACAATCAATTCCAAGCAGCCACTATACCATGTACACAGTGGGGCATGCGCAGCGAGGGACACCCCAGCCACTGCAGAGTGGGGACTCACTTCCTGGCTAACTTCTCGCTCAATTTATGGGCCGGCATACCTGTGGACACTTCTCAGGGTATACCACAGTACTAAGGGGAATCCATAGTGCCAGTATTCCTCCCATTTTGGAATCATCCCAGTTGTGTGAGACTCTGTGGGTGCCAACTACAGCTGAGGTTGCAATCTTTTCCTGTATTTCCTCAGGGCTCAATCATTCTGCTTTCACCTCTCCTCTCAAATATTGCCCACTGCTTGAGTGTCCCGAAGTATAGTGCACGTGTCTACTTCCAGTATGGGCCTAACGTAGGTCCAGTATGGAAGGGGAGAGTCTGGTCAGATGTCTCCCTCCAGTTGATTTTAGTTCCCCACTGGGCAGTGTTGTGTTATTGCAACACCTAGGCTATTTGTAAAGGACATGTCTTCACATGCTTTAGTGCAGTTCTGTCTATGCCCTGTTGCCGTCTTGGGAGCCTGTTCTCATGGTCTTTGTGGATTGTAGCAGCAGTGAATGCGGGGGAGAGGTCAGGCATCAACTCTTCACATAGCCACTGAATGGCTCTGGTGTAGTGGCTCCCTATCAAGGCTGACCTGCATGCCACTGAGAGTGCAGTGAAGCAGCGAAGTCTGTGCTCTCCGATGGCAGCCCAGTCCCGCGCCTCTCCCACACCTCTTATCATCCTGTATGTCCCAGGAGAGGGGTGGGGAGGGAAAGAATGCAGTGTTGGCTGTAGGAGCCGTTACTTGATGGGAGTTTTTTATGGGTGGGGCTCTGTGCCACAACCCCATTTGCTACTGTCTCTTCCACCACTTATCATGACCATGAGCGTTGCCTCTTCTATTCCACACAGCTTGGCCCTGTATGTTACACAGGTCTTTCTAGTATGGCAGGATGAGGCTGGCGGCCTCCGCCTCTCCTCACCATTTCAACTATGCCTTCGTTCCTCTAGCTGGGCAATCTGGTCTTCAGCTCTTCCAGGCCACCTCAGTCGTCAGGCACTGCAGTTCTCATTGCGCATCCCATTACCCCGGCTCCTCAGCAGTCTGGTGCACTCCTCTTCCTCTTCCCAGGTCCAGACCAAGCTCCACCAGCACAGGTTCTCAGTCCATCTGTTCTATGACGCTAAGACAGCTGCTGCAGTTCCAGCCTTGGCTGTCATCCCTCCATGCCCAGTTACTGCCTGGAGTGCAATTTATAGCCCGCTCTGGGTCTCCTCAGCCTGAGGCTCTGGGAGCATTTAATACAAATCTTTGAGATTCTCTGCAGTGGGGGTCCCAGGGTCATTACTGCATTAGTCCTTTCCAAGGGCTCCACTCAGTTCTTCTGATTGGCTCCTTCGGTCATCATTTTTGGGGTCTTGCTGTCTCATGGCTTTGTCTCTCGGGCACAGGAGCGTGGAATCTGCTGCAAGAAACTCTTTCCTCTGCTCATCCAAAGGGCAAAAATAGCAGGGAGAGTCTGTCATACCTTTAGCTCCCAATGAGTCGGTCGGTAGTATCAGGATGATGCTGAATGAGGATCTGTCGGTGGGAGCACTGATTTGTGCTTTCTACACCATTAGCATCTGGCCACGCCTTCCCTTTCCAGCTCCCACTTAAGCCCCCTGGCTTCCCACCTGTCCTCCAGCTCTTCTGGGACAGACCTCAGGAGGACACACTGCAGCCTGGTTGAGAGGAGGCCTTATCTCCATTTAAGCTAGCTCCACATCCCACAGGCAATTCTGGCACTCCAGATGTTAATCAATCAATTTGGAAAGGTGATTACATTGACATTTTTGACCTATTGGTTGACAGATCGGAACAGGATGAGGTCAAGCATTGTAAGGAGTGTGCTTACTCAAGAGAGTGTGGACATTGGCCTCATAAGAGGAAGATAGAAGAGTCACTGAGCGATTGGGTGAGGGCCTTCTCACCTTTCTTGGGGAGATGACAGTTTTGCCACACACAGCTGAGATTTGTTTTGGACTCGATGATTTCACGAGGGTCCCTTCAACCAGATGTCATCATAAAACATCTTGGGGGAATGACTTGGTCCCCCTGGGTCAACGACAGCTATTTGAACTAGCGCTCTCTGAATTTGGCTGGCTGGCCAAAAAATGTTCACGGGGTGCTTGCATGGTCAAACATCTTCCCCCATCTGCAGTGGAGGGGTGGCCTCTCAGTAAAAGCGCTCAATGACTTGGTTAGGAGGGTCAATAATAACCTTTCCAGGTTGTTCAGATCTCCCTGGGGTGGGGGTAGAGCACGAGAGTCAGTGGTTGGAGGTGGTGTCTGAGGTAGGTATCCTGGCAGGCAGAAGGGCCCCTTCCACATGGTTTACATGCAACTGGAATTGTTTGGAGGAGGGGGTGGAGAAATCCCATTTGGAGGTACTACCCCTGGAGCCTTATAGCCTGAGGGGTGGGGAAAGGGTGTCTGACTTGTGAGTCATGATCTCAACCGCAGTCATTGATATTTTGGATATGCAGTAACAGATTTAGTCAGTGGTTGGAATTCAGTGTCTTACCGGGTTGTGTTAAGGCTAGGCATCTTAAAAATGTAAATACTGTGTACATAATAGGGGGGTTACTGTGTAAACGTTTGTTGACTGAATTTTTTATGTTTTATTAAAATAAAATATGCCCGGAAGTTTACGACTCCCAATCCCAAAGAGTTGTTGTAGTTAAAGGTGAAGTAATGCCATGCTGGGTGTGACCTGGAGTGTGGGGGGCGTGGGTCTTGAGGGCAGAATGGAGTAGGGGGAGCCCGGGCATCAGCCTGCCTCAGCGATGCCAGACCATATGGAAAGGACCCTCACTCATGGTGGGGGCCTCAAATATGCTGGAGCGCTGGGCTGAGCGCAGGCCGCTGGGAGGTGGGCTGATCATGACCCTGGACCCGCCACATTTTCCCCCCGATTGGCTGAGAGGGATGCGCGGCCTCGAAGCACTTAGGTGCTTCCGGGTTGCACGTCTTGAGCCCGAGAGTCTGTGGGTGGAGCGGGTGCCCGAGGTAAGTATTCTGGCGGGCAAGCGGGCCCCTTCCACATGGTTTATATGCAACTGGAATTGTTTGGAGGAGGGGATGGAGCAATTCCATATGGAGATACTACACCTGGTGCCTTATAGCCATAGGGTTAGGGAGTGGGTGTCTGGCTAGTTAGTCATGATCTCATCTGCAGTCATTGATATTTTAGATATGCAGGAACTGATTTAGTCAGTGGTAGGAATTAAGATGTATTAGCGGCTGTGTGAAGGCTACACATCTTAAAAATGTAAATACTGTGTAAATAATATAGGGGTTACTGTGCAAACGTTTGTTGATGGAATTTTTTATGTTTTATTAAAATAAAATACAGCCAGGAGTTCACAACTCCCATTCCTAATGAGCTGTTGTCATTAAAGGTAAAGTAATGCCATGCGGTAGCGGTGGTCTTGAGGGGCTGAATGGAATGGAGGGGTTTGGGCAACAGGCCTGCCTCGGCGATGCCAGACCATATGGTATCTAAATGCAGAGGAGATGAGAGTGGGGCAATTTGAACTGTACCATAGTGACAGAAGTTTTCAAATTCCAATCAAATATGGATACGGGTGTATTGAAAATGTACCTCAAAAGACAATGGAATTGGGAGATACTTAATAAAATAAGATTTGTTGAGTAAGTAATTCAGAGTCTGGTAGAAGATAATGTAATACCAGTCAAAATAGAAAGGGCCCTTAATAGTGAGAATGGTCAGTCGGTCTGTTCACTAATATATACAGAATGGAATACTATGACACTGATAAAATATCAGGTGCAACTTCTCAAAAAGGGATAGCACTCAATTGGTTGAAAATGCAAGTGAAGCTGATTTGTGGACAGTATTAGATGTATTAGTTCTTTGACCATGAGAGGTAATAGGTGTAAATCAACAGTGTCTTTCTGTAAAAATGCAGTTATTGGGTTGACCACAGATTGATCTGTTGCTGTGAAGCATTGGATCAATGCTGAGATTGGTTCATCCTTGGAAACTTGGTTGGTGGAGGAGTTTATGATTGTAAAGTGTCAAATACTTTAACCTCAGTTAATGGGCATCATGGAAGGACAAAAAAGGCTTGTTGTTGGTGTGGCTATTTTACCTCTGGTAGAAAAGTTAACTATATAGTTAGTTAATAAATATCAGTAAGATGGTGTTTCACTTGCAGAAGCCAAAATGGACAAAAATCGACCTGCAGAATTGAAATATTATTGCATCTCTCATGATATTGTACCTAGATAATGTCCTAGTTTTTTATTTGTTGTATGGTCATGTTTTTTCAAGTGAGAATAAAGAGAATGTTTCTAGAGCCGTCCATGTAGTTGCTATTGAGTCTCAACTGTCCCTCTTTTGGAGGGAAATAAAGGATATTTAGGTGTCTAAAGAACAAGCTTCTATGTATTTTAAACAACTTGACATTTAAAAATGTATCCAGCCAAGATTCCTTTTCATTGACTCTCCTTTAAAGCTGATCTAATCTCCTTCTAACCCCAGTTAACGTTTAGCCTGGAGCATATCAATGCAAGGTATAGCACCAGATCTCTGAAACAATGCAGATTATTTTAAGGCAAGAAATTCCCAATACAATGGCGTAGTAAATTTGTCCTGGTAACAGAATGACTGCTTTTACTAGCCACCTGCCTTAAGTGACAGTAACTTGCAGTTAGTGTCAGTGGGTCTGGGGAAAGAAGTTAAACAACAGGCACATAGCAGAGAAAGTAAGCCAAGAAAGATGAAGCTAAACCTTCACCTATATGAGCTGAGGATTCCAGCACTTCTCTTACTGACACTATCTCTTTGCACAGAGGGCATCACGCTTACCAGCTCCTACACAGATTGTAAGATAGAAGACATGAGCATGTCTTTGCTACACAGAAGCACAGCATTGAGGGGCACAGCAGCAGAGTAGTGTGAGGAAAGATAGGTGCTGTAGTGTGGCAACTCGTTGTGGCACTTTTATGCGCCAGTAATGCTGCAAGTAGGAGGTTAATTGAGTAAATATAAAAATATTATTGTGAGTTGATGCCAGAGGCACCACAAAGAAATGCCATTAAAGATATTTCCATAGAGATAGACGCAGCCGTGGCCCGACCTTTTGCCCTTCATGAAGAGTGCCTGTTAGGCTGAGCAAAGGTCAGCCTGACAGACACTCTTCATTTTCAGATCAGGCAGCCAGGAGCTAGTCATGTGCGATTTGCTGGGCTGAAGAGGTCACAGCTCCTATGGGCGTGACCTCCTCAGCTCAGCAAAGGTGCCTCAAGGCCCTTCCCCTCGGTGACGAGGGAAGCGTCACCCATTGACTCTGACCTGGGTGCTTCAGGTTTAAGCCCTGAAGTGCCCAGAGCGAGTGTCAGTCAGTGACACCTTGTCACAGAGTGGGGTGGGGTGGGGTGGGGTGGGGTCAGCAGTCTCACTGACCCCATCCCACTCTGTGACGAAGATGGGATTGCTGCGTTCCCTCATTGGCTGACCAAAGGTCAGCCAATGAGGGAAGGCAGCAGTCCCAACCCTCCTGGGACCTTAGAGGCTGAGCTGAAGGTAAGTGTGTGTGTGTTTTTAAATGAATGGTGCTTGTGTGTATATTTGAATGTTTGATAATGAGTGTTGTGAATGGATGTGCGTGTGCACGCTTGTGTGAATGAATGACTGTGAGTGCGTATGTGCGTCCCGCCCGCAACCCTCCCTCCTAAAATTACCAGCCACCACCGGATAGAAGGAGAACTTACATTCTGAGGGTTGCCGTGATAGAAAACACAATATCAGTATATTGTTCTTATGTAACACAGAAATAAAAAAAAATCGGAGCCACTCACTGCAGGTAGTACAGAGGATGTTGAGAAGGATAATGGCACTAAGGGCAATACGATGTAGTTGCGAAAAGGACACAGGGTTATGATATCCTGTGAACAACACCCTGTAGCCACGGGGTACGATGCATGGCCAGTACAAACCATTGGCCGTGGCGTGAGGATTAACAAGAGAAAGGGAAATAAGAGGAGGGGCAGGTTCTAAGGGACATGATTATTGAATAGTCACAAGGCAGAAAGAGGGGTATGTCTTGTTGTGTGATAAGAAAAGGAGAGGTTTTAAGGGTGCTGGAGTTTTCTAAACTTAAAAAAGAGATACTCTGTTAAGGCTAAAGGGGTCACAGAGGTGACCCGTGTACAATCAGGCCCAATGGGGAAATATGCAATCTGCGCATCCATGCCTTCAGAACTACGCATTGCGGCTGATAAGGTGAAATCATCTCTATGTGATGCCTACCCGCACGGAAGTCCATTTCCAGATTTGTGCTGTTGCACATAAACAGGCATGGGAAGTGTACCTTAAAGTCAGCACATCCCTGATTTATATAAATAGTGGCAATTAGTGCACTGTTTGACCCTCATGTACTATGAGACAAGAGTCAAGATTTTAACTGGTGGAATTCGGAGGACAGGAAGAAAGGCGTATTTTGTACATCAAGTAAAAAACATCAAAAGAATAAACTCATTGTTGACAGTGAAACTTTTCCCCTCGCTCTGCAGCTAGTGCTTACACTCTGAGAGTGGCAAGAAGTAAGTTTCACTGTAAATGTAGTGAGGCAATCCACATCCTCTCAACAGAAGTATTCGACCTTGAAACAGTAAATTCATTAAAAAATTTAAATAGAAAAATAGAGAGTAATAGCACAAGGCAACAGAGATTACTACTGGAGAACATAGTTTTTGCAGAATAAAACCTTTGACTAATTTTAGGTATCTTTACAGAATTAAACTACCTTCAAAATAGTGCAGTACTTAACAGAAAATATTAGAGTCTAGAGTTTGGGTGAGAATGGATAACATAAACCAGTGTGTATTCTCTGAAGTATGTCTTTGGGTCAGAACCTTACCAAGGTTTATTTAGCATGACATCATACATTTTTACGCACTTGCCTTAAACATACTTACAACTGGGGGAGAACGAGAATATCATTTGAAAAGAACAGACTAATATTACTGGGTTAAGGCACTAACATATCAATACATTTCTCCATAGACTCAAAGTGGGTAAACCCTTTTGATAAATCAGGCTCAAATCTATTAGAACAAAGCTGTCCAGGTTTCAAACGAAGCACCTCAGTCACTAACTCACATCTCTTCCCATGAATAAATGGCAGTACAAACTTACTTTTTACAAATATGTTTCAATAGTTCCGCACTTCTCTTTAAAGTCAATATTGAAAAAGTCAATGAAATTGAAATTGGAATGAACTGTTTTGTCCCATATTACATCCCAAAATCATTCTACATTTTTTAACCATAACCATGTGAAGAACGATTTTACATGCAAATGCGTCACATTTGACAGAGCAACCAAAGTTTCCATAGTTTACTAGCTTGTATACTTTGCACTTAGAATCGAAACCAGGACACAGCTCTTACTTACAATTAGAGCGGCATTGCAGATAGACAGCTTCTTTTTGTTTTTCCAAATGCTATCATGTTCCCATTCCTCACCTAGCAGCAATTTAAATGCAAACAGACCATATTAGCAGACAAAATCAGCTTTTCCCAGAGACAATCTCTGCTGCCAAATTGACTGTAGAGCTCACTCCTTTGAAGTCTGTGAACATACACACACAGAAAATCTGAAAAATGTGTATTCATTACAAAAGGAATTGGACCACCATGTGTAAACACATTTATAGTTATCCATCTGTCCAAAGTTTAGAAAGCAATATAAAATTGAGCACACATTTTCTAGCACAAATAATAAAAGCAGCCAATGATGCTGTGCATTCAGTCACTGTGCACTCCTTTCTGAGCACATATGCCTTGTAATTGCAAGACATATGCCAAATTCCTAATCATTGCAAACATTTAAAAGTTTCTTTTGCTGCTAATATCTTTCTTCACCTGAAGGTTTCGTGTCTCGACAAGCTCCTGGCCTCTCAATTCTGAAGGGATTTTAATTGGAGGTTGTTTGTTATGACAGACTCCATCACAACCAGGTAACACGGTTCCTCTTCCAGCAGGGCTGTGGCAAGGCTTGATCAAGTTCTGGCGCCTCACGGCTGGCTACAAAGATTGTATGTTAAGCGAACAGACACGGATCATTTGCATACTACTGTATATATTGATGCTTAGGCTCATGTTTAACACTTAAACTGGAACACATATTAAGCATAGACACACAACCCTTAAACCTTTATGTCTTGCACAGATAAAGGTCTGTCTTGAGTGCTGAATACAATGAAATTTGTTCAAACTGTTGTTCTGCTACTTATTTTAGCAATGTGCAGTCGACTCAAAAATCTTGTGAGTAGGTCTGTTTTACCGTCTTATATGTGAATTATATTCAATTTCTAAAAGTTATACCTATTAGGGGAAAATGATATCTAAATCTAGCCCACTCAATTTTATCCCCTTGACCTTGAAAATAATTTAAGGCAATGCAAATAATCCATGTGTTAGTAAAATAAAACTGTGTCAAAGTTTCTCTCAACTTAGTAGCAAGCAGATGCATTCGAAAAAGGGTCAAACTTTGTTATTTGCATAACAGTGGTACCTCAACTGTAATAAGCACAAGACTGCACAGGTACCTGAATTAATACTTTTGAAACTAATGTATGATGAGTCAAAAGAAGTGCATAAAAGCAATTGGAGGAACAACTAGTGATGTTGGCCTAAACTGAGTTTAACTCATGGCCAAGCCATCTAATCAACAAGCTAGATAATAGGGTAACGTCCAACCAATATTTTCCACAAGTGAGGTGATAAACTCAAGGAGATACATCTGTGTCAAACCTTACTTTTTAACATATATAAGTCCCTGGACAGCCTAGAGAGCAGCGTGAAATGTATTTAAAAAGTAGGACATGCACCTTTAAGTTTTACGTGTCCTGGTAGTGAAAAACTCATTACCGCAGGCCTCCCTCTCCCACAGGATAATATTGGAGTTACCTGATTACATTTATTGAGCTATAGTCTCCAGATGGGAACAGGTAACTAGTTCATGTTTGGTGTCTTTAGAATTGCAATGAAAAATCCTGACTTATGGTGAAGTCAGATTTTACATAACAATTTTGAAAATGCCACGTTCAGCATTGTCTTGCCTTAGCCACATTGCGCCTGCAGCTTGTCTCTGAGTCACATGATTAGGTGTAGTTGACATTTGGGCTTTGTGTATTCCTCCTAGACAGCCACACACAATGGGGAGCTTAGGTGTGACTGTGTGGGCCATCACTGGCAGGATGGGAGGGAGGAGCTGGGCACAGCCCTACTTACATTTGAATAGGCTGTGTCCTACTCCCTCACAAAGGGCTGAATACTTCCTATAGTTAGTATGGTACCAGAGTGGGGAAAACAGGGCACCGATGCTCTTCAAAGGCCTGTCTCTAGAAGCTTCTCTCCCATTCAAAGTCACAACTGGGTATAAACACCAACTCTTCAGTACACTTTTGACCTGTGGAATCTGCCAGGCAGAGACTGCTACTCTGCTGGACTGTTGCCCTGCTGGACTGCTGCTTTGCTGAACTAGTGCCCTGCTGTCCTCTTGCCTGGGAGAGGAGAACTGGATCTGCACTTCATCTTGAATCCACTGGCCCAGAGGGACTCAAAGGGCTAGTCTGTTTGCTTCTTGATCTAAGCCTCTTGGACTTAAAATGCTCTGCAACATCCTGCACCAGCACCTGGTCCCAGTAGAGGGAGTTCCTGACCAGCAAGTGATGCCCCTCAGGTCCTGGAACCTTGGTGTGGCCCATAAAACTGTATTTAAGCGTTGAGGCTCTTTGTGACCACAAATGGGCCCCATAACACCAAGACCTTGAAGCACGCACCACAATTCAACATAAAGATCCAGCAGTTGTCTTTTCACACTTTAGCATCAACTGCTCTTGGGGACTGCCAACGAGAAGCTCCAGCAATGCCCATCCATGACACTTGGTCTGCTCTTCGTGCTACACCGGAAGCCTCCCACAATGCTCTTCCTGCTCCTTGATGCCCTCTACAACACAAACGGGACTTATGGCATGGATTTGGGAAGGGGGAAACCTTCAGCACCACTAATCTGAGGAATGTGATCAACCTGCACTCCTTCTCCATCAGCCTGAAAGTCTGACTTTGACCCGATCCTGAGCGACTAGGGGGCATATTTATACTCTGTTTGCACCGGTGGAACTTTGACGCACATTCAACGCAAACCTTGCCCCATATTTAAACTTTGACGACCGACCCTGCGGACGTCAAAATTCCACCGTGTGCGTCATTTTTTGGAAGCGGGAAACTGCCTTGCGTTAATGATATGCAAGGTAGGCGTTCCCTTCCAAAAAATGACTTTAAGGCCTGTGCGTCTTATTTATACCCCAGCGTCATTTTGACACACAAGAAGGGGTGGGCCTTAAAAAACAGCACACAGCCTGATGTGCGCCGTTTTTTAACGCCTGGGTCAGGGCAGGCGTTAAGGTTTCTGTGGGCTCGGAAGGAGTCCAGAGGTGCCTTCCCCTACCCCCAGGGCCACCCCCTGCCCCCCTCGCCCACCCCTGGAGGACACCCATGGATGGGGGGACCCATCGCAGGCAAGTAAAGGTAAGTTCAGGTAAGTATTTTTTTAACGTTTTTTTAAGTGGCATAGGGGGGCCTAATTTTGGCCTCCCTACATGCCACTGTGCCCAATGACCATGCCCAGGGGACAGAAGTCCCCAGGGCATGGCCATTGGGCAAGGGGGCATGACTCCTGTCTTTGCTAAGACAGGAGTCATGTCAATGGGGTTTGTGCATCAAAAAATATGGCGCAAGTCCGGTTTGAGGCATGATTTTTACCTCAGACCTGACTTGCACCATTTGTTTGCGCACAACCCCCATTGTCCCCTTAAATAAGGCGCCCGCATGGCGCGTTGGAATGGCGTTAGCCGGCGGTAACATTTTTGATGCACAACTGCGTTGGCGCAGTTGTGCGTCAAAAAGTATAAATATGGCCCTAGATGTCTATAGTAGGTGCTTTGTGGTTTTTTATGCTATTTTCACTAAAATCTTCAAAATTGCATAGCTCTGTTCACTGATTGGATTTTTGTTGTTTTGATCTTGTTTTATTTATTAAAAATTACCTTATTTTTATAACTTGGGGGCATATTTATACTCCGTCTGCTCCGAATGTGTGTCAAAAATTTTGACGCACATTCAACACAAACCTTGCCTCATATTTAAACTTGACACCCGAGCCTGCGGACAACAAAATTCCACTATGTGCGTCATTTTTTGGATGCGGCAACCCACCTTGCGTCATTGATATGTAAGGTATGTGTTCCTGCCCAAAAAATGACTTAAACGTCTGTGCGTCGTATTTATGCTTTCGGGCAAAAATGACGCACGGCCGGGAGGCGGAGCCGGAAAAAGACGCACAGCCCGATTTGCATAAAAAATTTACGCCTGGGTCAGGGCAGGCATTAAAATGGGGCAAACACACCTGTATTTAATCAGAACACACAGAAGCAACAGCAGAGCAGCAGAGCAGCAAAAGGGAGACATGGAGGTGATTCTTATCCAGCGTGCACGCAGGCGAGGAGCCCAGCAGCAACAACAGCAGCTACCACAACCCCAGCAGGGACCCCAAAGGCAGCGCAGAAGGCAGGAGAGGATATTCCGCCCCAGAACAACCCTTCAAGGCCTCAGGCCATCACGACATCATCCAGAGATACAGGTTGAACTGGCAGGCCATTCAGCAGCTGCTGCGCAACATTGAGCCGCAGTTGGCACCCACTTTGCTGACACCCCGCACCATCCCAACAGAAACCAAGCTTCTTGCCGTACTTCACATGCTGGCAAGTGGCTCTTTTCAAACAACTGGTGCCCTGGTTGCCGGAATATCGCAGCCATCATTCTCTGCCTTTTTGCCCAAAGTACATGATGCCATCATTGGACTTACACCCGCTACATCTGCTTCCCTAACACACTGCAGAAGCAGCAGGAAACAAAACAGGGGTTTTACCTCATTAGTGGCTTCCCACACGTCCTTGGTGCAATCGACTGCACACATGTACGCCTTGTGCCACCTGCTGCAACTGAACACCTCTACCGCAACAGGAAGCACACACATTCCATCAATGTGCAGGCCATTGTCGATCACCAAGGATTGATCACCAACATTGTGGCTAAATATCCTGGGAGTGTCCATGACTCATTCATCTTCCGTCACAGCACCATCAATGAACACTTCCAGGATGGACGGTATGGCAATGGACTACTTGTTGGTAAGTACAGAAACCTACTTATATACACACTGCACAGCAACCCTCTAGGACACACAACACATTCACCACAACAGCAACATGTCGACAGGAACACACTGAGGTTGTGACATCGCTAGCCATGTTTCATAGGTCACCATTGAACCTGTCACACATTTGAAATTAGTGTACAATCTAATGTTAAGACGTCAATGATCACAACGTTTGGAGTGGGTTGCCTAAATGTCACCTTGCAAATTGTAAGTGTCTCAATGATGTTTACATTAATCCCTTGCATAAGTCTAAAGGTATGTGATGTCCAGGGTACATTGATATGAACGTGTTAACAACACTGTCAATCTTAACCTGTGTATGGAACTATCATCTCACCCCCAGTGAAGCCACAGGGACACCTGTATCACAAGTCACAATGCTAGGGAGGGCACACTGTACTGCAAATCCCAAAACATACTGCTGACAACGGGTTAGCAGCCACACACTCGTTCAGCCAAGGAAACAACACAATGCAGATGTTACATCCTACAAGCCTAGGATGCGACATAATAACACAAAAGAGTCACAGACAACACAAGACAACTACTGCCATGCAAAGTGATTTCAATGGGGCTAGCTACATCAACATGATCCCATTCATTTTCTCTTGCAACTGATCAGGGCTATGGCATCCCGCCATGGATAATGACACCTATTGGCAACCCGAGTACTGCAGCAGAGCATGCCTACAATGACGCACATAGGAGGACACACACCATAGTCGAGAGGACCTTCGGCATCCTCAAGTCAAGGTTCCGGTGCCTCGACATCACTGGTGGTAGCCTCCTATATTCCCCGAAAATGGTCTGTAAGATCATCCTAACATGTGCTATTCTGCACAACATTTGCATAAAAAGGAACATTCCCCTCCTGGAACCTGAACCACACATGCCTGAAGAGGAGGAAGAGGAGGATGGTGGCCTGCAACATGAAGGGGGAACAACAGAACACGGCCACTGGTTTACGTAGACGGCAACATATCGTGAACAATTTCTTTTAAATATAATCACCATCAACACTTTATGAACTAATTTAAATAAACACCTATAATAATCACCATATCATTGTTTGGCTATTCATTTTTGCACACCTTCATCTCTAACTATCAGAATAAGAGTGTTGCCTCATGGAACATTGCTGATATACCGATTAGGACACTGAAAATCCCAGAGCAAATGTGATGCGTATCATACAATGGTCACATACACACACACAGTAAATTACATATATCCTGTACATTTCACCTTTGAAGGGCAATAGCAGAGGACCACACCTATTTCACACATACATGTTGAAATCATGGTTCATCGCAGCATATGGCTCACAACTAAGACACCATCACTCAATAAGGGGAAAACAAGCCTCATACATGAGGCAGTGGATGTGCTTTTGCATCAGTAACAGGAATGTCTGACCAGACCCTTGACAGCAGTAAGTCCAACTGCATCCAATATTTGCAAGGACTATCTGTGACCAGAGTTCCATAGAAGCAGTACACAGACAGCACAAGTGCCACACATATGAGCAGCATTGCGCACATGACATTCCATGTACATGTCAGCCCATTTCGAACTCCTGACACACCCATGCACCTGGTCAAAACCCACCTGTTTGAAGAGGTCCGTGGAATAGTAAGATGTGTACCATGATATTCCCTCCTCTACACACACAGCTTGTCAATAGCAATCCAGTGTGCTACACCCTTTCCCATGGTATACCATTGTCATAGAACGACTGACTGTATGGATGTCAGGTCAATTAATACACTGGCTTCTAGTTTCCAAGCCCTGTTAGCACCTGTAGATTGCTTCCCGTGTGAAAATGGCTGTAGGCCATTAGAATGCAAATCTCACCTACAGGACTTGTGAGAAACAGATGCAGCCCACACCTGTGATCACCTCCATGCACACCACCCATTTCAACAAGCACTGCCTGGAACAGCATAGGAGTTGCCATTTTGTCAAATACACCGTTAAGCATTGATACTAATGAAGCCGTGTAACACAGCCCTTGGGTTCATTTGTCACCTTCAAAAACACAGGACATACACAGTTTGACATGTCAACTGTCTAGTTCGTCCTCCAAACAGTCTTAGTCAGACCACTGATTATGTAACTTCTTAAATTGCTGGATCCTGATTCACCCTGCATCCTTTCAGCCTGACTGGCATCTGTCTGTGCGTCACCCTAAAGTATCCCTGTGGCTACATATGTACCACACTTGCGTTAGCAAACCTCTCATTCCTCAGAGGGTATTTGGGCATGTGCTTCTTCAATGCATACCTAAATACATTGTATAGCATCATCTGCCTTTTAACTGTACCATATGAGTTAAATCCTCTGTGAAAACCAAAATTCATGGCCCATCCCTTGTCTGGGTCTCATTTATGCATGAATGACAAAGTGTGACAGTTTCCCAGTGCAGCGATTGGGTACGGGCCTTCAGCAGAACTAGCAACCTCTGATAATGTCCATGAAAAATCCACACATGTCAGGACGCTGACAGTTCACACACAGAATTACATTGCTCACAACATATTGATGGGCCGTGTGTGGTGAATAGCTGCGAGAATAATCAGCACAGAGGCTATAATGTTCCCAGATGCAGTGGGAATTGCAGAGGCTAATCTGTGTACAAATGTTGTAATGACACCTGCCGGAACATGACACCTGAGACATTATTTCACTCAGCACACCAAGGTTGCCCTGTTGACTGTCTCATTACATGTCTTCAGTGACAGGGTGGGACCATCCCCATGTAGGTTCTTATGTCCACATCCACTTTACTCACATTGATCAACAAAGGATACTCAGTAGATACAGTAATAGCTGCCACTGACTCATGATGAGTCCTGGACCTAACTGTAACAAATTACACCCCAAAAAATATACAGGCTCAAGATTGGACCACACAGATGAACAAGACACCTATGTGCAATTGATCACTGGAAATATGTGGACACGTGCATGCCTCGTCTGCTGGTCCACCACAGCCACTTGAGAGTCGTGGCTCAGTTATGCGACCTCAACTGTGGCGTCATCATACATTTGTGGTTCACCTTTGGCTGTCTGGGCAAACTACATGGTACCCACTTCCTCAATGCATGTGTATGACTCACTGTGGGATTCACCAACAAGTGCCTAGGAATCTGTTACCAAAAATCTAGGACATAGGATGTTGAAAATGTGGACCATTGACATGAACAAGCGTCTGCCATCTATTTGGTGCATGCTTTGTCATATGTGGTGTCTACGTTACCGTAAATCTTAGAAGTACACATAACGGACGTTGCTACATGTATGACTAACACATGTCCTCTCTCAGTTCCACAATGACTTGCATCTAAGGTTTGGACACATGAACTTCACATTCATACAAGCATATGTGCAATAATGCATCATGTGATGCACACACACTTGGTCAACAAATACATTAGT
Organism: Pleurodeles waltl; assembly: GCF_031143425.1. Classification (NCBI taxonomy): domain Eukaryota; kingdom Metazoa; phylum Chordata; class Amphibia; order Caudata; family Salamandridae; genus Pleurodeles; species Pleurodeles waltl. The sequence goes on from NC_090442.1 coordinate 620,005,496, forward strand.
TGCCACAGCACACACATTGAGCCATAGGCATTGAGGTATTGTACATATGTGTGCCACATAGCTATCCTCTCCTGATGCCAAACATGCCCAATTTGTGCAATACATATATGTAGGCCACACATATGGCCATCTAGTGCGTCAGCCAACCGTCAAAATACTGTGAAGGAAGTAGCGGGTCATGGTCCGCTGCAGTATAATGTCACACATGTGAACATACACCATCAACACCATAGTGGGTTCCATCAGCCTATCTCTGATGTGTCACAAATGTAACATAACATAAAAACAGAAAAAATGACCAAAACCAGTTCATGCACTGAAATCTTGACTTTGCTAGCGTTATGCGTCATTTTTTTTACCAATACATATTTTGCGTCATTTTTTTTTACGCACAGGAGTGAAAATTAGGCCGCATCCAAATAATTGTACAGACTATTTACTATTATTTGGATGCGGGCTAATTTTCACTCCTGTGCATTGAAAATTATGATGCACAAACTGTATGCGTGAAAAAAATATGACGCATAACGCGAAAAACAGCGGACATTTTATTCAGGAAGTGATGTGATAGGATATCCTGTTTACAGATCATATACAGTGGGTGTACTTTCACTTTCACTTTGCAGTCTGTGAATCTTCTAGACTGTGTGGCTGTGTTGAGAGTGGTGTCCATTGATTTTGTGCTTTTGTGTCCTGTGTGCTGTCTCTATTGTCAATTTGTGAAATAAATATTATTGGTGTATGGTGTCCTACTGTGTTTTGTGTACATTTGTCCAGTTTTCTACTGTTTTTGTTGTTTGTGGGAGTCTGTTGTGGGTAGTGCTAGTTTGGGGATAGTTGGGCTCTTTTAGTGGTTAAGTTGACTTTTCTTCTGTTTTTGTACCCCTACTTTCTCCCTTTTCCCCTTTCTATTTCTTTAACTCCTATTCCCCTTCTCATTTGTACAATGTCTGGTAGGCCACGTCTTGGCAGGATGGGTGAAGAGGAGTTGGGGGGCTTCATATGGCTTGTGTGCCATTTCTTGCCACTGATGATCGAGGCAGGGTGATACAGGGGTATCACACTGAGGCGCGCAGAATCCGGTGGGGAAAGGTGCTGCATCACCTGCAGCGTGTGTATGCCAGCTAGAGGAGTGACCACCAGCTGAAGCACCGGTGGGCTGACCTCATCACCAGGGAGCAGGATCTCTTGGACCACCTGGGAATCGTGATTGGTGGCCCTGTTGGAGATTACTAATCATGTAAATGTGCACGATTAAATGCTCTGTAGTGACATCAGATGATTTGTACAATATCTGCCAGCTAACTTGCTGACTGTGTGTAATGCTAGGGAAACATACAGGGTAATTGGTGCACTATGGGAAGGATCACAATTGCTAGCTGTCAGGTAGCACGTGCTCTGCAAACTTACAGGATACTTTTCCGTTAAGTAAATTGGTGCTGCCTTTGTGTCAGACAACCAAACAAAATAGGAGCCAATCATGTCTATATAGGCCACATTTACCAGAGAAGTAAAGATGTACTAACATATTGGCTAACTTTGTTGACGCAATAGCTAGACTGACTTTAGAATCACTACATGATGCAGAAAATGAGTGCTGGCTTCACGTCAATTGATGATAGCAAAGTGGCCCAGACATATGTCTCATGTGAGTCTGGTGAATGTGGAAGGAAAGCGTTCACGGAAGTTCCATGAATGTTAGGGATTATTGTGGTCCTTCATCTTTTCGGATACATGTTAGATCTGGATTTGAAAACATTGTGAAAAGGTGTAAGGTGCCCTCTGCTAATATCTTAGACTGGTATTTGGAGTGAGTTGTGCCACATTTCAATTAGGGATGGCAGTCCAAAGGTATGCACGTGGCTTCACATCTCCATGGTTGGTGCAAATCACCATTGCAGGGCCACATCAAATGAAGAAACTGCAACAACAGGAGGGCTTACAAAAGTCCCTGCCCCTCTGTGCATTGTACCTATGTGTATGAACTGTGTCATGGCCACATAGCCTATTTGACTGGTAATGCAGTCCTCAAGTAACCAGGCTTTGGATGTCTCTCTTGGATGCACATGATGAGACGATTACACTCCATATTTTTTTCTGGTCACTAATGACGGGCATGTTTGTCACCACATGATAGTTAGGGCCACTGCATGTGTGCAGATCTGGTTGTAACTGTCACAGGAGACTCACAGTATGTACAAGTTGGCCGTGATATATCAAATGCAGTATCATCATGTCTGAATGGCTGTCATTTCCTTATTCAGCCTACACATTGTATATGTCTTTGAAATTGTTGGTCAGTGCACAGATTTTGAGCACATGTCTTCCTTCCATGCCTTACAGGTGGACCGGAACTCTACACTGTGGGAGAGGTGACTACATTTGAGGACCCCGACCACTACAGTAAGTGTTGATATGTCTGTTATGTGTTGTGTTTGCTGGTTATGTGTGATGGACTCCTGTGTTTTGAACGCATAGCAAGGTGTGATGCTTTGGCCAATCATTTGTCTTGTTCCATGAGTGGGATTTCAGTTTCTCAAATGTTTTGAGTTGGCCAATGCGTATCCTATTGTATTATCTAGGGATTGTAGGTCATTCCTGTAGGCACCACAGTGAGTACTGGGGTGAGTCATGTGGATGACACTTGTATCAACAAGAGTCACACTGGAAGTCAGCTCAGATTTAGTCAGCCTGTCAGACCCACATTCTCCCAGATTGGTACAGCAAATTGCTTTCCAGCAGACTTCTGCTTCCCTATTTACCAAGGTACTTATTAAACTGTAGGTAGAACTTCCTAGCAGCATGTACTTCCACATGTAGTGCTACAAGTATGTGGAACTTGAGTGCAATGGCCTAGGTGTGCATGCTAATCATGACTTGCAACTCCGTGTCTGATGTAAGTCATGCCTTACTGGAAGTATATGTTGTGTACCAAGCTCTGCATTTCCTGACATGTGTGGCGCTATGATTGGTATAGGGTTTGCAGAATCCTAATTGCTGATAGACCTTACCTGTGGTGTGTGTGTAGAGCCAAACATGTGTGGAGTTTATATACACTCCTCGGTGTCCATGTTGTTTGGAATTGTTAGTTGTTTATCCACCACCCCACCCTCAAACACAGGCATGGGTTTGTGAATAGGGTACCTAGGACTGATGCTACCAGTATGTTACACATACATGTGAATAAGTGACTGTTTGGTTGGAACCTAGTATACACACTCAGGTAAGGCACATGGGTACTATACTGGCAAGTCCTGTTACAGCTTGCAGACCATGTGACTTTAGTTTTGCATTCCGTACACTGACATTAGTAGCCCAGGTATTGGCGGAGGATATGCAGCATGATTGTTAGCTGATAACTGGCAGAACTCAGATGGCAAGTCAATGCCAGTTGTTACCCATCTTGTAGGTATTGGATGTGCTATGTGTGATGTGACCTTTGTAGGCTGGCCTGGCATGCACTTACTCAGGGACATTCAATGATCTGTATTGTGATATGAGCTGTTACAAGTACAGTAGATGTATTGTCTGATTGACTTCTTGTGCCATTTCACACAATGCAGTTCCTAATGTAAATTATTTGCATTTGTATTCACAGCTGCAAACATGACTCCAGACCAGCTCCGTGAGTTCCAGCTGTGGGCCATGAGATACCAGCACATCCTGCTGGTAGAGTCGGGGTTTAGGAGGATGGCCCGTCGATACCGCCAGGGTGGCCCTACTTTGCCCACCACAGCCACCACCAGCACAACAACCACTTCAAGCGAGGTGGGCCCACCCACAGCTGGGACTGTTGTCCCTACATCTGCCGTACTTCCAGACCCCAGCATTGCAACAGGTGCAGGACAACCCACTGGCCTTGGCTCCACACGCTCACAGACCTCCTCCACTGGTACCCAGACTGCCCCAGCTCCATCAGTTGACCCTGCAGCATCCCATGACATGGAACGGAAGATGGACCATGTGTTGCGGAAGTTAAGCAATCTGAGACGGGATGTTCGCCACATTAACAGGCGTGTGAAGTCCATAAAGAGGACCCTCCTGAGGACTAACCTCTAGACTGTTGTAACAATGGACATGATTCCCTCCCCTCCCTCCTCTTTCCTTGTTCTCATACTCAGTGGGCTTAGGGGGCTTAGTGTTAGGTTAGTATAGGCTGTTTGTTTAGTTAGTGTTAGTGGGTGGGGGGGTCCTGATTCTTTATATTTTAACTTATTAAGTGTGTGTTGGTGGGCTATGTTGGGGTTCTTGTCTGTTTAATAAAACATTTTTTTTTTTTAAATATATTTGTTTGGGATAGTATAGTATGTGTTTAGGTTAGTATGTGTTGTCGTCCATGTGTCCCGTATAATAAGGGGGGGGGGGTTGATGTTTAGAACGTTTCGTTACATGTGATAATTAAGTTTAGCTTAGGTTAGTTAGGGACCGTTGTGGGTAATGAGTAGTCAGGGTAGATTAGGGTAGGTAAGACTTTTCCCTCCGTTTCCTCTTCTGTGATTAGCATTTAATAAATATATAGTTAACCCTTAACAGTATGTGTTAAATGCTACTTGATCATGGCCTTGGAATTAGTGTACATGAATGTTGTTTTATTACATTTGTGTCCTATGCTACAAACAAATCCCAACTGAGCTGTAAGATTGGCAGCTACCCCAGAGCTACCTTGCAAAGTTTCCACCATTCGTTGCAACCACCAATCACAGTTTATATGGATCCCAACGTGTTTCTGTCGATAAGTATGTTTTCTAAGTCACAAACAGTGCTTCCAGACTTGGTATGGGGGAACAGTTTTAGGTCTGACTGCAGTGTGATGATCAAGGACACCCTTATGAGATGAGTTCTCGTAAGCACTCTTGTATTCTTGTCTTCATGACTCACATACATTATTTGTGACACAGTTCAGCATCATTTCCAATTTGTATGTAAACTCAGACAGCTTCATTCATGCAGTTTTTGTAGTGTTTGCTTAGATTTGTGTGCACTGTTATATGTGTTAGTATTGCATGGTGACAACATTTTGAGGCCACTATTTGATGACTTACATATCCCTTGAGGAAGCATTATTCTGTCCAACACAGCATGATGGTGTATGGTTTCTCACTTCATCAGATATGTCCCTCAGGAAGGGCAGAGTATGATGCAATCATGGCCACTGTGCAGATTTATCTGACTACATAATATTAGGACAGTTGTATTGACAAGCTACGTAATTTGACAGTAGGCACATTTCAGTTATCTACTTCACAGTTGATATGTCACATTACACAGAGACAGATTTGTTGTGTAAGTGCTATTTATTGAAAAGTGCTGTAGTGCTACATGTACATTGTCCATGATTGTGAGTCCATTATAATGATATCTTACATTGTGATCCTACACAAGGGGTTAAGGAAATGCATTTGACATGCTGTGGTGATGTTTCAGACAGTGCAGAGGGACAGGATTTGCCAATGAGTAAGAGAGAGGCAATCACTGGGCAGGCTGACAAGATATACAGTGGTAATCAGAACAGTCATTAAGTAGAGTTGTTGTAAGACTGGTATGTTACAAAGCGCAGGACCTTGGTAATAGTTGGCCATGTGGCAGGGACTAGGGCTTCCGGGTACTTTTCTGTGTGAATGTGATCTGTTCCATGTCTTCTTCTTCTGATGTGTGTGTTGCCTCCTCTGTCCTTGTTGATTGTGGTTGTGAAGGGGCAACACACACCTCAGTGTTAGAAGACGTGGAGTCAGAAATCCCGGTCGCTGCTACCTGTGAAGGTCTTATGGGCAGTACTGCAGCAAGGAGGATCTGCTGATTCTTAAGAATAGCAGCCACATCACAATGGTAGGCAGCCAGTTCGGCCCTGAGGGGTTCAATGTTGCATTTGTGCACGCGTTGACAGGATTGCTGTTGTAGGTGTTGGGTCAACTGTATTACAGCTGTGCTGATTTCCTTCAGGCTTTTTTGCTGTTCCTGCAAGATAGATGTTAGCGCTTGCATAGTTGCTGCCTGATCTGCAGATGACATCATGCACGAGCGCACCCCCCCAAGGCTGGCTGCCATAGTTTGCATCCCTACCAGCACCTCCTTGGCCAGCTCCCGCTGTACTCCGACTACAGTTCGCTCAAAGCTGGTGCCTGTGTCGTCTGAGTCCTCAGCTGTATTGGAGCTGGCAGGTCTTACAATTGGGGTTGTGGGTGGGTCCTCTGTGATGGCTGCTTGTTCTGTGCTCCTCCTTGTGACTGAAGGTGGGGTCTGGAGGGTTCCAAGGACCTCTTGGATGGTCTCCTGGGGAATGTTTGTCAGCTTGTCATCCATGTCATCAGGGTATTCTGGGACAGGCATATCAGCAGGAGATCCATCTTCCTCTGCAATGAAACGGGGTACAATTAGTGTGTCTGTGTTGTGGCATTAGTGTTGTGACATGCCTGCCTTGTGATGAATTCACATTGTGATCTTATTTCGTGTTTATTGCTCCAGTCTTTCAGATGGGCATTCTCCCAGGCCTACGGCCCACCTGCATGTCACATGTATAGTATTAAGTTATTGGACTTCTCTGCATCATGTCCTCTAGTATAGTGTTAGGCCAAATAGTGAATTGCCACCTTCTTGTCCTACTCAACCCTCCGTCTACATCCATTCTAATGGCGAGGCCTTTCACTGGCTGTGGGTGTTCTGATGGCACTGGCAGCACACTTAACAATCTGGACCTGCCCCAGTCTCTGATATTTCACATCCATTTAAATGTAGTTGACATGTAGCATATCCTATGCATAGCAATGTTATGGCATGATATGGATGTTGGCATTGGTGATGTGTAAAGCTGATGTTGGGAATGTGTGGTACATTGGATTGCCCTGATAATCGTATCAGTGTCCTATTTCCTCCTCTGACTGTGCAGGTGTATTTCAGTGACCAGTTACATGTGTCCTCCCCCTCAATGCTGTTGTCTGAGCAGTATGACATTTGGGATGTTACATTGTGACCCAGGCACAGGATGGACCCTGACATATGCAGCATGGGTGTGTCCTTAGTGCTGTGTAGCTCCTATTGTTGTTGACATTGGCTGATGTTTGCAACAACTATGGGCATTGACATTTGACAGTACTGGGGCCTTTGTCTTTTTTCAGGGGATTGTTGAAGTTGTCATCCTCAACCCTCTAATTTAGGTGTGTATGATCCATGGGGAGGTTACTGCCATTGGCTACTTGAGCTGCAAACAGAGCAGAGGTGGTAGTGGCAACTGTTGTCGCAGTTACATTCCAGTTGTCGGTATAGCTAGAGGTTGTTAATAGGGCCCTAGTTAATGTAGGGGGTATGGTGGCTGACGTGTGCCGGGATGTCAGTTTGACGTTGTGCCCTTCCCTCCTGGCGTGGCTTTCCCTTTGCTCCATCGTTGGCATGGCAGCATGCCCCCATGGGACTGTTGTTGGTGTAGTGTAGTACTGTGCCCCAGGTTTCCTCTGAACGGGCCATGCCCCCTTACCGTGCCCCTTTACCCATGCCACTCTCTGAATATCATGACTTACATGCATTGTGTAGTAGGTATTCCCCCCCGCTTGCAGTTAACATTAGTGCATTTTAATTCCCCATGCAACTTACCCTGCATGTGTGTTGTCTCCTGGTAGTCTGCGCTGTCCTGTCCTTGAATCCCTGTGACGATCTCCTCAGGGATGACGGCTGCGACCATCTCCTCCATGTTGTCCAGGGTCTCCTGGTGTGCTGGACTTCCACCTCCAGTCTGCAATGCTGCCTTCCTGTTCCTGGCCATCTTTTCCTTGGTCATGCGCTTGCAGTCATGCCAGCGTTTCTTGCACTCGATGACTGTTCTGCGTACTTCTGCCACACTGTTGATCTTGTCGCCAATTTGTTGCCATATAGCCTCTCTCCTACTGATTGGCAATTTTGAGGTGACAAACAGTTGGTGCTGGTGTTCTGTCACCTCTTTAACCAGAATTTCCTGTTCCTCTGCACTGAAGCGACACTTTCTTTTCTTCTTAAAAGTGTCCTGGTTCTTGTGTGGCCCCTCCTGGCTGGTTCCTGGTCTGTTGTCATCTTCTTGGTGTCCGTAGAGGCATCTGGGATCCATTTTGGCTCACCTCTGCTGAAATGGCAGTGTTCCCGGGGTTTTTTGACGCTATTGCGTCAAAAAACACTGCTTATCCAGTTTGCGGGGTCGTAAATCGACCCACAGTCATTTCCGCCGAGTTAACGTCGTTTTGCTTTACGACTTGACGCTGCGGTGTGCGTCAAAATAAATGACTCACACCTGTGGTTTGCGCCGCCGTGCTTCAAAGTATAAATTGGACGCCCACACGCCGCACCAAAATGGCGTTAGCCGGCGGTATTAATTTTGACGCAAAACTGCGCTGGCGCAGTTTTGCGACAAAAAGTATAAATATGGCCCTTGGTGTGGGAACTTTTTCATGCAGTGTTTTCACTTTATTATTGTTTGAAGTGTTGCACAAATATTTTACCCATTGCCTCTAAGTTAAGCCTGACTGCTCTATGCTAAGCTACCAGAGGGTTGTGTACAGGTAAATTTAGGGTCGGCTTGTGCATCACCATGCAAGGATTGTGGTTACTGTTTGTTCAGGGCTTACACCCCAGTCAACCACTAACCCAGTTTCTAACAATTACATTGTCCTTGTTTTCTTGTATCATACACTTATCAGCATTCTCAATGATCAAATGTTTCAATGAGTACCCCTGCACTCTACTTATCATACAGTATATTAGGAAAATATTTTAGATAGAAACAGACACAGCCTCATGTTGGATAACTGCTGCACAGCCTTTTGCTAAATAATGAAGGAGGGCACTAATTTCGATACTAAGACTGCATCTGAGGGATAGAGTCATCAAGTACAGATCAGGATCTGGAAATGATTTTTCATTTGGTGTAGCTGATGACTCCTCTTCCAATGATTCTGAAGTACATGACCATGTATGACCATGCAGCACATCAAGGCAGTCATGATTTCTCCTTACAAGCGCAACCTGTGCTGCTGAGACAGTAGCAGTGTAGCACTATCAAGAGTGCCAGCAAGTATCATTCAGAGCACAGCAAGGGTGCCGATTTGGCTTTCACCAATAGATTCTAACCTCTAATACTTCCACACACTGGAGATGCCAGATGTAAATCTAATTCTGCAATTTGCTGATTGACTACTTCCGATGTTTTGTGGATGATGTGTTCCTTAATGGAACTGTACAGCAAATAAATATATAGATGATGAACAGTTTAACAGTTTTTGAGCAAGCATGGATGCACTCTGACACCTCATTCTAGGACATACCTGTGGACTCCCATTTCACTTGGCTACATGAAAACCTTTTGGGGCGTTACATTGCTTGTGGCAATATTGTACAATCCATGAGTACACTCTTAGTGGTCACCTCTCACAGTTTGTGTAATACCCAGCTCCCCATCTGTCTTGAGCAGAGATCATTTTTTGATTGTGCAATGTATGCTGCATTTCAGTAGCTCTGCATCGTTGCCATCGCACCATCCGGACCATGGTAGATTGATCAAAATTCTGCCTGTTGTGAAACTTTTTTCTGCCAGGGATCCTGAGATTTATACTCCAGGGAAGAATATAGCAGTCAACGAGTCTGCCCCTTTACAAATGGCAATTGTGTGTAAGCAGTGTATGCATTACTAAGCAAGAGAACTTGCTACAGTGTCAAGCTTTAAATGTTTTGTGAGAGGCCCACTGGTTATGCATATAGTCTGAGAGTGTATGCTGGAAGGAAATCAGTTATAAATCCTGCTGGGAACCCTTCCATATTGGGAACTAGTGAAAGACAGCAGGATTTGCTCAATCATTGTTTCATGAAGGTTATATTACCTTGGGATCTTGCTTGTACAAAGCTCCAAAAATTGCAGTGCCTTGTGTTGCAGCAAACCATTGGGTGCAAGATTCTCATAACGAAAGGAAGTGCATGTGCTCTCTACAATTCATTGTGATAGCACTTCTCTAGTCATACTTTAGGGTCAGTTGACAGAAGTGCATAAACTCAGCTGTTTATTTGATTATAACAAGTACCTGGGTGCAGTTGAGAACTCTTACCCACTACTTCAGCCATATTATGTGGCTCGCAAAACTTGCACATGGTGGAAGACATTAGCAATCTAGCTTATCCATTTGACAATGTACAATGCATATATTGCCTCTTGTCAGATTACCACTGGATGACTGATGTCCTTCTTTGTCTTTGAGTTGTTTATTATGGTTACTATCACTGCCATAGAAGCAGTAACTTCTTCTTCGTCTCTTGCAGAGGACATTGCAGAGCTGCAAATATCAACACCTCGCAGACAGCATTCCTGCAACAGAGAAGATGTAATTATATCCTAAAGGTAAAGTTCTGGGAAATTGACTGAAATGAAGTAGTGATTTTAAGAATTGTTATGCCACTTTAAATGGCCATGCATGGGTACATACCTTCCATGGCCCATTATTTGAAATGCCTTTACAACGTTTCAAATTGTTCTGTTTAAGTTAAAAAATCCTTTTATTAGTTTTACTATAATCCAAATCTGCTTCCTAAATTAGATAAAAAATTTAAACCAGTATGTTCATACATTGGTAATACTTATGGCCTGCTTGGAACTTTCATCCCCCGTGAAAATGTGGCAGATATTCTGTATTTTAAGTACATTAAAGTCAATGGCAGATAGTACATCACCTGTGCTTCCATGGATAATGCCCAGATGTCAGCCCAAATCCCAGAGCTTTCCATATCACGAGAAATAATTAAATGCCAAGCCGTTTGGGGTCATTTTCTCTCACTAGTGATTGGCCCCACCTCACAAGTGGAGTACTATTGTACTAGGAGAAGTGTGGGAATGCTGGGTAGTAAAGCTTTTATGGATTCCCACAGCTTCTGGATGGCTCTCTCGAATTCTAGCCACAATTTGATGTTTGCAGGGCATTCTGGGTACGACAAAGTGTTGAAATCCACATAAGCATTCTGGATCAGAAAAACTGTTGGGAAACCAGACCACATTAGTCTTCCCAGGTATCGCCAAACGATTGAAGTTCCAAGAAAAAACCTTGACGTCCAAGGAAAAATCTTCAAATCTCCAATTTGCATTTGGGTGTCTTTCCTGACATGGATGATTGGCCCAACACACAAGTGGGGTACTAGTTTGCTAATGAGAAGTGTGGGAGTACTGGTGTTAAGACTTTTATGGATTCCCTCGGGTTCCGCCATTTTCTGTGTCAGAAATGTGAGAAAATCTGTAATTATAGCAAACGTTTTAAGTTTGCAGGGCTTTCCATGTAAGACAAATTTGTGGATACATGTTGGTCTGATCACCTAGGATTACACAAACTATATAGCTTACACAAATGTCTCTGGATGATAGGTATCCATGGGTGTCAGCCACCCCTCAGCCAAATATCGTAGCAACCCACAACGCCAGAAAAGTCGAAATGCCAAAGAAATCTCTTCATGATTCCATATTGCATTCGGGGCATTTCCTCTCACTGGTGTTTGTTCCCACCACTCCAGTAGGATACCTTTTTATCAGTATAAGTATGAGAACACTCAGGAGGGGTGGTGCACTTTTGTGGATCCCCATAGATCACAGAATGTTTTCTTTTTTTCAAAAACATGGAAAGACCTGTTATTTTGACCAAAGGTTGATGAGCTTTTTGGGTAAGAAAGTGTGGTGGGATCCATGTAGATCAGACCACCCAGTACTCTGCAGGTGTCTGCTTTTCTGTAAGGTCTGGGGTTGGTAGCTTTCCCTGGATGATGAACGGCCATGAGCCCAAATGCAGTAGCTACCCATATTGCCAAAAGAATTGAACTTTTAAGGAACAATCTTGAAATCTCCACATAGTAGCTGAGGTACTTTTCTGCTGTTGGTGATCAGGCCACCCACCCAAGTGAGGAGCTAGTCAATTGAGAAACATGTGGGATGACAGAATAGTAGAACATTTGTTAGTATCTATTAAATTTCAATTAGTTTCTGGCTTCAAAATGTAAGTCACTGGAAAAAGAGCATGCCTTTCAAACCATTGCCTGAACCCTGTTATGAGTAACCCCAAATTCAGAGTTGCACAAATAAATAATATTCCTAAACTCAAATTTGTAATCACATTTGCAATTTTCCCTTCATATTCATTTTTCAGTCATTAGCTGTTAATTTATAAATGAATGCATGGCTTGTGCACAATGGAAAGTAATTGGAAAACTGCTGCTTATTTGATGGCTCTAGGTATTGTGTGCCTTTCATTAACCAACAATAACTACATATGCCTCTGACTAGTAGAGCCTTAAAGACTTAGTGGTACTTTACTATTGTAAATTGGACATTGAGGCAAAAATCTACTGAGGAATCAATCCATTGTCACCTGTTTTTTCCTACCTACTTGAACTGTTTTTATTAGTGATGGGGTTGTTTTGGAAAAACATGAGCAATCAACACAAATGAACCTTTGGTGAATTCAGAATTTTTTTCAACTTTTCTGAAATGTAGAGCTTTCTGGGTTAACCAGTTGGTTTCAAACCTCTTTTCTCCTCACAATGAGCATCTGGGTATAAACCACATACATAGAAAATATAGACTGCCAATTAGAACATTAAAAAATGTTCAGTTTTTTTACAACTTTGCCTTTTCCTGTGAAATCTAAAAAAAGAGAGATCTTAGCATGTCAAATGTTTTGCTGATACCATTTTTATGAAAAAGCATGAACTTTCTTGTACAGCACCTTTTCCCAAAAACAACCTCAAATTTTGATGCTTTGTATCTATTTTACCAGTTTGCTCCAGGGGAATCCACAAAAAGGGGGTGCTTTTAGAATCACCAATTCCTGTGTTTTTTCCTACTGCCCGTGCTCCATCAGCACAAATAAAAAAGAAGAGCAATGACACACATGTGATGATGCATTCATGCATCCTTGTGCCCGTGTGTTTTTTAAAATGTATTTCATGATCCAGGATGGCGGATGCCACCTAGATGAATAAATATGGAAAATGTAAAAAGGCATTTTTTATAGCCTCATGGGCCGGCAGCAAATTGTAGTTGTGGGGCCTTCCAGAAAAAAGAAAAAAAAAAACTAAAGCTAAGCAAATGTATTTAAATTACTGCAGTGGGTGGTAGAGCAAGTGGGTGTGGACAAGAGGTGGAGAAGGGAAACAACGGGGAGTGTGCATGGGCAAGTGACCAATGGGGGCATGAGAAAGTGTTTTTGCAATGTGGAGAGGCCCGAAATCAAATGGCATCTGATGGACCCTCCTAAATTAAATTAAAATGAATGTATTTATTTTAAGAACCACAAGTGGTTAGAGGAGCAACAAAAGAGCAGGTCGCAGCAGGTGAAAGGAAAGCAACAGGTGGGTATTTGACAAAGGTAAGCCACTCACAAGTGACAGAAAAAACATGCAATTCCATGGAATGCCTAATTTAAAGAAAAAATGTATCTCCCAAAATGTGAGCAGTGGAAGGACACAAGTCAGTCAATCAAAAGGATGCTAAACAGGATCTTTTTCAAGGGAGGGACAAACACAATAAAGGTAAGGTAAGCTATTGAATCAGAAGAAAGCAAATGAGAGTGACAAGTAAGCCAACCAATGGTAAGCAATGGGTGTGCTCTAAGCCCACTGTACATTTTTGCATGGTGGACAAGAGGTCTTTTGCAAATAGAGGTAAGACCTAAAAAGTAATGTAAGCTATGCACTCATTTACAAAAACTTCCAAGTTATAGGTGCAACATTCACAGTCCTCACAAGAGAAAGATATCCACTAGCTAACACCCATGAGAAAGACTATGCTCTGGCACACACACCTGACGGTTAATAATAGGGCTGTGTAGTTTTGATGTGGGGCACATGGCAGCAAATGCATAAATAGTTTACTGGAAAATACAAAGTACAGCAGCAAGTATTTTAGAAGGACTAATGTAATTTGAGATTCCAGGAACAATCAGAGTTCACCTTGAAACCTTAGAGGTCCTCTCGGCCCATAATTGTGGAGTTGTTTTTCTATCACTTCTGACTGGGTCACTTGCTGTCCATTCAGTCCCTCGACTTCCCCAAATACTGTACAAATCTAGATGCACTGACCTTCGCACACTCAACACATGGACTGAGAGCTACTTTATCTGTAAAGTTAAATTTGGCTTAAGGTAGACCTAGTGTTAGACCTGACAGCCTTAGGGTGGTCTTCCCCCAACTTTTTACCTGCCTCCCTCCATTTTTCTGATCTACTTTTTGCTGGTTTTAGGACTCTGCGACCTTTACCACTAGTGAGGTGTGCTAAACTGCTTGTGCTACCTCCACTAAACATGGTACCATTGGCTCATACCCAATTGGCATATTTAATGTACCTATAAGTCCACAGTGAAGTGCTCTAGATGTGCCCAGGGCCTGTAAATTCTATTCTACTCGTGGGCCTGCAACACTGATAGAGCCCCCCACATAAGTAGCCCCTTAACCATGTCTCAGGTCTGCCATTGCTAGCCTGTGTGTGCAGTTTCATTGCCACATCAATTTGGCATTTCAAACTACCTATCAAGACTTAAATTCCCATTTTCGTACAAAAAGGCACCCCTAAGGTAGGCCCTAGGTAAACCATAGGGCAGGGTGCTATGTAAGTAAGAGGCAGGACATGTACTTATAAGTTTTACATGTCCTGGGAGAGGGAAAAAAAACAAATTCATTTTTCAGTACTGTGAAGCCAGCTCATCTCATAGGCCAGCATTAGAAATTCCCCTATATACTTTTAAGTGGTAATTTCTCATCTGTGAGGAATAGCTTGTCAAGTTTGGTATGGCTGGAACGGTAGTGAGAAATCCTACTTACTGGTGTAGTTGGATTCTACATAACTATTTCAGAAATGCCACTTTTAGAAAGTAGGCATTTCTCTGCACTTACTACCATCTGTGCCTTACAGCCTGTCTCCAATCCATGTTTGGTCTATGCTGATTGACAGCTCCCCTTGTGCATTCCACCCAGACAGCCATAAACACAGGACACGCAGCTGCATCTGCATTTATCTGCGTACATTGAGAGTCTAGGCGCCAGTGAATGAAGCTGCCATTAGCTGTTGGATCCTCTGGGTGATGATCTGAGGGCAGTGTTGGTAAGAACAGTGATGACACTTTCTGCTACAGGTGGAGGCAGGCAAGCAGGCATGTTGCAGATGCAGGACAGTGGCAATTGGGCAGCGCTCCCAATGTGTCCAGATAATACTGTATATAAGTGACTATTTGGTAGTACAGTAGGGTTCTTGTGCCGGTAGGTACAGGGGCCACTGGGTGCAGGTGTTGTGCAAATATGCTGTGTGCTGATGCAGGACAGATGCCATTGAAGGTGTGTTACTATAGCCAGCAATTGAAGGTGCAGGTTTATTGTCTGTGACTGTGTTTGGTGGTGTTGTTTATGTGATAATGGGTGCAGGTGTCACTCACTCTTAAAGACTAGGAGAAAATCATTCCAGCTTTAAGTACCCAAACTTTGACATATCCCTACAATATATGACAAATTCTCTTCTGTGTATGTCTACATCATTCTAAGGTGTTCCTATTGGATACTGGTGTTTTTTTACGTGGCTATCACTATTAGTCTTCAGAGGATGAATCTTTGAATTGTGTTTTTGAAATATGATTCATTCGTGATTTTAAATACATTTTACTCAATGCACTATGGTTAGATGATATTAGTTAAATAGATCTCCTTTATTAAACGCTAAATTCATCACCTATCTCAGCTCCTGATTCTATAATTTACAGGTAACCATCTATGTACACAAAAATTAAACTGCCTTTTGCAATACATTTCTGGTGTGTAAAAGTTGCCTCCTGCTTCCTGGTTTTGGAGATCTTCTGTATATTCAACATTGTGATCTGTTAAGTATATCCCAAAATAATATGAGCAGGAGAACTACACCTGAACTCTGCAAGGTTCACCGGGACTCTAAGGCCATGACATTGTACGGCCATTGATGAAATACCCTGCTGCAAAACTCAACTTTCTACAGTTTACTCCTTTAAGGTCCTCCGAAATACCTGCAAACTCTTCCCCATTCTGTGTAAAATAGCTTAATTTGTTAAACAATCATGAATTGCAGACACCTCATCATAATGATTTAGTTTTGCATTATACTACCAGTAGGGGCTGCCACCTGATTTGGGCTAAGGAAATGCCAGGATGGCAGGCCCCAAAGACAGGTGTGGGACGGATTGGATCAGCTAAAGGTGGTGCCAATGATGAGCATCCTGCAATGTCCGCCATTGGCTGACAGGAGAGTGATAGGGTCACCTGGGCTGACTGCATGGGCAGCCAGATGTGTTAAAAAGAGGGCCACAGTCCTGCTCACCTCTACCTGTTTTTTGCCTGGGACCTTTCCTATCTGCCTTCCTTCAGAGCAGCAACAAGTTCACTCTTTTCCCACCTGTCCATCCCTGTAGATAGCCTCTTTGTAGGGGGTGGGGGTTTCTGGCAGGGAAGGAGTCATGTTTGGACACAAAGCACGTGAAGAACATTGACATCAGGAATAGAAGTGAAGGTGAATTCAAGATGCAATTGGAAACCGTAGCTGGGGTACTGTGGTATATAGAGACGAGCTCGGGATGCCCACTACAGCGATTGTCCATAGCGTCACACGGTACTCACAGTACATTGCCCTGGGGATATCGGGGGATGGTTGGTCCAGAGGACCAAGGTATGGACCGGTTGCCCAACCTCATCTCCCATTGGATACCAGGGGGATCCCTTTTTTGGGTTGGCTCTGGCATGGTTGTTTTGGGGGTCCAGATTTCACACTGAACCACACTCCCTCTATCTTGAAGGAGGAGGTGAGTTTGCCTTGCGATGTGCAATTTGTTGGGAGGATCACAAGACAATTAAAATAGTTGTTGCCATAGGAGGTAGTCAACCATGACTTCTTTGAAAATAATTGTCAGGAGATTCCATTTATTAGTTATCCCCAATAAAGTGCTTTACATTTTGCAAATAATATGCAAGAATGCTATGAAATGTTTTAATGTTGTGTTTTTGGTTTGTATTAGTTAAGGCCAGAGAAGTCTTATGTTTTCTAATGCAAGAGCATCATTGGCTTGTCTCTGTCGTTCCAAGGGAAGCTTCCAACCTCACATATGGGGGGCGTGAAGCCTTAGCGGTGGGTTGGAATAAGTCTGGGTATGGTCCCCCACCTGTAAAGTTTCAGAAGTCCTGTCCCTGCATTGCTTTGAACCTGGTATATTTAAAAATGACTTTGGATGTTATTTAGCCTAAACAGCATTAGCTTTTTATTTGTCTAAAATAATAAGCAATTGAGTAATTTGCTGTAATTATATTTTCAGATCTTGGCTCAAATATGCTAAAATGTCTTGTGAATGGATTATAATGACTTAATGATAATGTCCTTTGGATTATAATGACTACATGATAATGGCCTTTCGGAACAGCAGCCAGCCTGTTTTTTACAAGCATTGTCTAATAGGGCACAATGCATATTTGTTAGGAAACGTAACATAATCTCTTGTCTTTATAAACAGCGGAAAGAACTGACTGGTGGTCATTGAATGATATTGTTATGCCATTATTTAAGACAGATGTACCTAAAACACTAAGAGGAATATTTAACAGCCCCTGGGGCAGCCTTAGTGTAATTTTTTTTATGCTAAGGTGGCCTTTTCCCTGTGTGATATTTACAAAGTGTCGCAATGCATTTATTGAGCCACTTTGTAACCCCTTGAGCCACATTGTGCCTGCATCAGGCATAATGTATGCAAGGGGGTGTTCCGGCACTAGGAGGCCTGCAAAAATGGAGCTTAGTGAAATTTAACAGATTTCACCGCGCCATTTTTTGTGTAATTTTTAACGCCTGCTCAGAGCAGGGGTTAAAATGACCCCTAGAAACGTATGGGCCTTCTTGCTCTTTGCTACTCTAGCATTAACATTTTTAAAGGTAGTGTAGAAAGGCCCCAAAATAGTGTCCAAACTTTTAACTCTATTGTGCTAACGAACGCCATGATGCGTGATATTACAAATACGGAGCAACCATGGTGTCTTTAGGTGCCATAGGGGGAGAGCAGAAAAAGAGGCACATCAGCTCTGATGCTTCACTTTTTCATAAATATGGGCCTAAGAAAAGGAGGAAGCCTTCGTTCTGACTCTGTACTTTGTAAGTCAGGTTTTGAGAGTTATAAGATGCCAGGGTATATAACTTGGAAGAGGGATTAATGTATGGCCTTTTGGCATTTGTTATTTGTTTATATAATTCAGATGTTTGTGTAGTGCAGCAGGCAATCTAGAACCTGCCTCCTTCCATGCCTGTTAAAAGAAAGGTTTACCCTTTAATTCTAATTATCTGTTGGGGGGGGCAGGAGGCACATATTATTTGCTTCACCAGAGAAGAGTCCTGGCTTTCTGAGAATCTGATTCCCAATGGGGATCTAGTGGCTATTATCAGGTTTGGGATATCAACAAGTACTATGAGGAGGATCTCCTTTGGGAGAAGGTCATAGGAGTCTGCCAAATTAGGCTAGAATCTAAAAGCTTTTTTGAATTAGTAGTTTTCAAAGAGATCTGTCAGAGCCATTTCCAACGTGTTCCAGGGTGCTGCTGTCCATCAATTTAGGTTCCCTCCTCTGTATCTCTATGGGAAGGATGGATATGCTAATAATATTGTAATCTTCTTGGAGAAACCTGATAGCTTTTGCAGGTACTTTAAGCCCTATTCCAAATGCTTCTTAGAGCATACACCGCACTTTTAGGGCCGTATTATACATACAGCAAACTTTCCCTGTTTGTGTCATGCTGAACCTTTCCAAATATAATTGGAGGAAGCCAGACAAAGAGAGACACAAATTAATAAATAATTTGAATGGTAAAGATAAGAAATGTGGTCCAATGGTTGACTGATTCTTTCATTTGAGATAATTATCAATATATATTTGTCCCCCCTATGTATCTGCATTTTGGATTGATGTACTGGCCCTGACACAGTGGGGGCTACCAGGGCCTCCCATAAAGGATTATTGATATTGAACCTTTCAAAAGGAGCACTCAACAGCAAACCTGGGACAGTGCGCCATATTACAATGAGTGACCTGGCCTCAGGGCAGCCACAAAATCATGTTCCCCTCGGGCAGCGTATTCAAGCGAAATACAGAGTGGCTGCTTCAAAGTCACTCGTGTTTCATAAAGCAGGTGGCAACCCACCTGCACTTTCAAGAGGAGAGCAAGAGAGATTCACTTGCAGGTGGGGACAGTGAGTGACTGCACCACCTTGTGGGAGAATGTGTAGGGGGAATATGGGACCCCCTTTCTCCCCTCCAGTGGGCCTCCTTTGGGCATGTTTGCTTCTGCACCTGCATCCCTAATACGAGAAAAGTGCAGAGGCAAAGTGATTCCCTCATTTGCATGAAGTCAGTGATTTTAATGGGCCTGTACTGCCGGTACTGGGTACTGGCCATTTTTTTTTTTTGTGAGGGAAAATACCTGCACTTCTCAAGAAAAACTGAACACTTTTCATTGGAGAGAACTGGCACTTCTCAGAAACAAGCAGGGTCTCTGATACAGAGTACCTGCACTTTTATTTTTCCATTCCAAGCACTGCATGAAGCCACACCTTCAAATGAGGAAACACCTTCTCATAATAGCACTGGCACTAATTGTGCACCAGCACTATCAGTATTACAGAAGGGGACGCACAAGCATCTGCGGCCCCTTCAGTAATACTATTACAACGGAGCACAATTTATGATAAGGCCTACTGGGAACCAGCGGCAGGCCACCAGAAATGTGGCAAATTAATTCACACTGCCTTGTTTTGCATTGTCTACACCTCTGCATTTCTCATATTGGAAGATTGTGGATGATTTTACAGACAATTATCCATGCAAGGATTGACCATATTACTAGCCTTACTAAGTTCCAAAGTTCACTAGTACAAAAACCTTGCTTAGTGCATTTTAATGATGGATCAAACGTTTAGAACCTGATTTACAGTTTGGCGGAGGGGGTTACTCAGTCACAAACTGGACAGATATCCTGTGCGCCACATTACAATTTAATTATAGCCTATGGAAATTGTAATACGGTGGATGGGATATCCGTCACGCTTGTGACCGAGTAACCCCCTCCTCTAAACTCTAACTCAGGCCCTTAGTCTTGTTCATTTTATGATAGTGAAAGAAACAACTTAATATAAGCAGTCACATGTGGGCACCTACAAAAACAACAAGAACAATACTTTATTTTGATTTTTTTTTTTATCATAACAGCAAAGCATACCTGCACATTGTAAGGAAATGTCTCTTTTTGCAAGATCACCCCCAAAGTTTTGGACTGATGCTCTGATGCTGCTGGTTTTTTTACTCTGAGAGTGCACTGAGGCCTTAGTCTAGGCCTGCCAACCAGATCTCAGCACCTGTGTTCTAACCCATCACAATGTATATGTTGATTTGGCTACACCCAATTGGCAAAATCTGACTTTCCTATACTTCCCTAGTAATGATACACAGGGTGCCCAGGGCATGTAACTTAAGAGTGTCCATTCATGGCTTCAGCATTGACTGTGCCAACTTGCATGTGACAAAGAACAAAATGGCTCCCAGCTTGCCACTGCAGCCTTGAACAGCAGTTTTAAACCATTGGCTAATACAGAGTTTTGGACTGACCTCTCAGTTTGTCTAATTTCTGAACAAGACTACTAAAATAAATGCTTCAAGGTATCAAATGAATTGTGATATTAAATCCAACTTGATGGCCAAGGTGAATTTTTAATGTCACTTTTAGAGAAAGATAACTTTTAGAAAGTTGACACTTTCTGGTCCAGTTTATTCTGTGTTCTTTCACAGTTACTGGCCACCAGACAGCTTTCTACCCTCATGATAGGTGGAGTGATTGACTCGCAGGCTCAGAAACAATAGAGGCTTGACACAGAAGGAGATGCTACTGCCCCCTTGCAGGAAGCCAAACAGGACCGTGGCCCAAAAGGCGAGCATCAAACGGGAAGCCACTTTTGGTGAGCAAATGTCAATCACACTCGGGTGTTTGTTTAGGTAGACAAGCTAGCAGTGGAAACATAGAGGAAAAGCCAGTTGCCAAACCAGTTTTTTCATGGGTATGTAGCTCACTGGTTGCCACATCTCTAGCGTGGGCTATAAACTTCCTAACATTCAAGAAAGAGTTCAGACATCTTCGGAGAGAGCAGAGTAGTGCACGCTGAGATTGCTACATGCCACACATAGTCAGAAGTCCTCATAAGACGGGAGGTATCCTGGCATCCCAATGGCTAATGACTGTATCATCTGCAGAGGGCACATTATGAGCATTCATATGGCACCCTGAATCTAATATCACATCTTGACTGGAGAAAGGACTGAAGAAGGACTTTCCTTGGACCCCTTGACCTATTGAGAAAGGCTGCATCAACTGGTCGACTGCACCTGCTGCTCCTTGGGCTAGTGAAGAGAGGAGTATGATCGTGGCGCCTGGCTCCAGTAAAAGTTGCTCCTGAGCCCCACACCAAAGTTGTGATTTCAAGGGCCAGTCATCCTGCATCCCAAGCATCAGGACCATTCCATTGAAGTCTATGGAATTCTTGATGTTAACTGTAGAACTGGACCTTAGACTTCCTTGGAGAGGTAACTGTCCAAATACTCTTTATTGGACCCCTGACCTTCTCCCATCAGAACTGATTGTCCAACTCAGGCCAAAGTAGCCAAACACAGCTCTTTCAAACTTTCAAAAGTTTTCAAACTTTAGAGTTACCAATCCTTATTTCCGCTTGGACTAAAAAGCTGAGATTCGTGTTTTACTCAAAAAACTATGGGGCATATTTAAGAAAAATGGCTTTGCACACTGTGCTGCACCAGTTTTCTTGCACCCCTTAGCGCCCCCCTAATGCCACCATGTCTGCACTGTATTTCAAATATGGCACACCATCGTGGTTGTTAGGGGACTAGTGTCAACATTTTTGGTGATAGTCCAGCGCTTTGCAGGATTAACATCAAACAATTTGACGCTAATCCTGCAAAGCACCCAGAGGCCTAAGCAATGGAAACCTCCTTTTAACGCCTGCTCTAAGCAGTCATTAAAAGTGCAGAAAAAATGAAGTAAGGAAATCTCTTACATCTCCTTGCGTCATTTTTTGGGCCCCCCCCCCCTAACAGGGGAACACCCATTTTGCATATATTAGTCCTGTAGCAGGCATAATGTAGCACAAAGGGTTACAAAGTGGTGCAATGCATGCATTGCACCACTTTGTAAATATGGCGTGGCATTTGAGGCCTCGTTGGGCCACATTTGCTTAAAAAAAAAATATCGCAAATGTGTCACAAGGAGGCACTAGGGGCTCTTAAATATGCCCCTATATCTCTGGAACCTTTAGGCAGATTTTGCTAATCTTGTTGTATAAAAATTAAAAAATATTGGTGGTCATTACAACATTGGTGGTAAAAGGCGCTTACCACCGTGCTGAAGATCACCAACACACCGCCGCAGCCGCGGAATTCCGCCACAGCTATTATGACCCACATCTCGAAATCCGACAAAATTCAGACACCCACACAAGTCCGCCACACCAAAGGTCAGTGATGAACTGGCGAAAACAAATCCTCCACCGTCACGCCAACAGAAATACACCCACGAATCCATGCGGCGGTCAAGCAACCGCGGTATTCCATTGGTGGTACACACCGCCGCGCTCAAAATACACACACTTCTACAAAACACCGCCACATTGGACAATTCGAAATACACACACCTGATACAGATACATACACCACTCCCACACCCCCATTACAATATAAAACACATACCCACATCACCCACAAACCCCTACGACCACTATTACAGAGAGAAGGCCAGAGAGAGACACCACCATCCACAAACTAGCAGCCACAGGCACTCAACACCATCACCCACACAACTTCCACGCACAAAACATTTCACCCAGTGTATGGTCACTGAGTTGTCACTTTCCCTTACGGTTTCACAGGTGTGGGTCCCAACGTGTGTCATCTGCTTAGATTCCTCATGGACTAGAGCTGTGTGACATAGGTATGTTGACATTACTATTTCCTGGAAATGCTGTCACTGTAATTGCAA
This sequence comes from Pleurodeles waltl, assembly GCF_031143425.1. Classification (NCBI taxonomy): domain Eukaryota; kingdom Metazoa; phylum Chordata; class Amphibia; order Caudata; family Salamandridae; genus Pleurodeles; species Pleurodeles waltl. The sequence goes on from NC_090442.1 coordinate 620,028,554, forward strand.
ATACACTATTTCAAAATCACAGACAGACTCCAGATCTTTTGGTGCTTTAGGTGTGTTTATTTACATACAAAATATTGGAGGTGGAAGTTAAATGGTGAGGGGTGATGGCGGAGGAGTGTCCATGGCAGAGTCCAGTCTATTTGTCTCATAGGTGCATTGCCCATATGGGAATAGGAAGTGGAGCTGGGGCAGTTCCAATATGGACAGGGTGACAAAGTGGGACAGTGGGTTGACAATCAGGGTGGTCTCATTTCTTGGCGGGGGTCTTGGTATCGTGCTCTGTCTTGTTCCTGGATCTCAGGGACCGCTTGCGGGGTGGTTCTCCATCTGCAGGGGGTGGGGTGCTGGTGTGGTGGTCCTGTGGTGGTGCCTCCTGTCCACTAGCGCCGGCGAAGGTGGTGGGCAGTTCATCGTCCATGCTAGAGTCAGGGGCCCCTTGTAGTGCCACAGTGTCCCTCCTGGTGTTGAGTATTTCCTTCAGCACCCCTACGATGGTGCCCAGGGTGGAGCTGATGGTTCTGAGTTCCTCCCTGAACCCCAAATACTGTTCCACCTGCATGCGCTGTGTCTCATGAAACTTGGCCAGGACCCTTGCCATTGTCTCCTGGGAGTGGTGGTATGCTCCCATGATGGAGGAGAGGGCCTTGTGGAGAGTGGGTTCCCTTGGCCTGTCCGCCCCTTGTCGCACAGCAGCCCTCCCAGTTCCCCTGTGTTCCTGGTCCTCCGTCCCCTGGACCGTGTGCTCACTGTCACTGCCCCCAGGTCCCTGTTGTTGTTGGGGTGGTGGGTTATCCTGGGTTCCCTGTAGTGGTGGACACACAGCTGATTGACGTGTCCTGGGGACGGAGGTATGGGCCCGCTGGGTGGGTGCTGTGCTGGTGTTACCAGAGGGGGGTAGGTCTGTGGTGGCCTGTGCCTGTGTGAGGGGAACCGACTGTCCCGAGGCCCACGATGGTCCGGGCTGGTCATCTAGATCCAGTTGGACAGAGTTGCTGTCATCACTGTGGGCCTCTTCTTTGGGTGGGGTGGATATGTCTGGACCCTCCTGTCTGGTAACGTTGGGTAGTGGTCCTGCAGGGGTGGAAAAGCATGATTATTGCATCTGTGTGTATCATGGTGTGCAATGGGTGGGTGACCGTGTACCCCAGTGCTTGCATTCCTGTGTGGGGGCTTGTGTGATGATGGTTTAGGGGGGTGTATGGGTATGTGCAGTGGGCATGCTTTAGTGATGGGTGTCCATGCATTGGTGTTGCATGCAGGGCTTGGTGTTGGGATGTGTGGTTTGTGATATTGGTTCATTTGTGAGGAGTTGGAGTGATAGGGGTGGGGGCGAGGGTGGGGGTATGTGATAGCATGCAGGTAGGGTGGGGGATATGGTAGTTAAAGGTTTGACTTACCGGAGTCCATTCCTCCACCGACTCCTGCGAGGCCCTCAGGATGCAGAATCACCAAGACCTGCTCCTCCCATGTTGTTAGTTGTGGGTGAGGAGGTGGGGGTCCGCCGCCAGTCCGCTGAACCGCCTGGTGGTGTCTTGAGACCACGGAACGCACCTTCCCCCGTAGGTCGTTCCACCTCTTCCTGATGTCGTCCCGATTTCTTGGGTGCTGTCCCACTGCGTTGACCCTGTCGACTATTCTTCGCCATAGCTCCATCTTCCTTGCAATTGAGGTGTGCTGCACCTGTGCTCCGAATAGCTGTGGCTCTACCCGGACGATTTCCTCCACCATGACCCTGAGCTCCTCCTCCGAGAACCTGGGCTGTCTTTGCCGTGCCATGGGGTGGTGTAGGTGATGTGTGGGGTGGTGTGTGTGGTGATAAGTGTTTTGATATGTAGTGGTGGTTGGTGTTTTGTGCGTGGAAGTTGTGTGGGTGATGGTGTTGAGTGCCTGTGGCTGCTAGTTTGTGGATGGTGGTGTCTCTCTCTGGCCTTCTCTCTGTAATAGTGGTCGTAGGGGTTTGTGGGTGATGTGGGTGTGTGTTTTATATTGTAATGGGTGTGTGGGAGTGGTGTGTGTATGTGTATCAGGTGTGTGTATTTTGAATTGTCCAATGTGCGGTGTTTTGTAGAAGTGTGTGTATTTTGAGCACGGCGGTGTGTACCGCCAATGGAATACTGCGGTTGCAAGACCGCCGCGTGGATTCGTAGGTCGTGATAATGTGGGCGTATTTCTGTTGGCGTGACGGTGGAGGATTTGTTTTTACCAGTTTATCACTGACCTTTGGTGTGGCGGACTTGTGTGCGTGTCTGAATTTTGTCGGATTTCGAGATGTGGGTCATCATAGCTGTGGCTGATTTCCACGGCTGCGGCGGTGTGTTGGCGGTCTTCTGCACGGCGGTAAGCGCCTTTTACCGCCCATGTTGTAATGACCACCATTGTCTTATGGCATTTCATGACAGATTTTAAAAAGGAGTATATTACCAGAGAGACTTCATCCCCATTTGAGAGCAGTAAAAATCGCTGAGATGGTCTACCCTGAACAAAATTATGGCCCTCATTACGACCCTGGCGGTTGGTGATAAAGTGGCAGTAATACCGCCAACAGGCTTGCAGTAAGTACTGCCAAATTATGACCATGGAGGTGATAACTCCCATAGACAGCCAATGTACCACACTGACCACCAGGGCGGAAACTACAGCCACCACGGCGGTAGCCACCTACAGCCAGGCGAAAGACAAAGTTCTGCCCACCATATTATGACATAGCAAACCGCCACCTTTTCCAGGGTGGTACCAACGCCATCAAAGCCTGGTGGAAACAGAGGACAGAAGCCAAAGGACTCACCAATGGAGACACAGTTAAGAACCACGCCGCCATGGAACCAGAACAGCAAGTCTTTCTGCTGATCTTCTACGTCATGCTCCACCACGAACACCAACGCTGGCGAAGACGACGACAGTTAGTACAGCCGCCTAGCACACAAGGGAGGGGGGTAGGAAAACGAGATGACACACACACGCACCGCACACACCCCATACACACACGCCATACACACAACCAGATGCACAAGAAAACAATTTGACCCCAATAATAAGCTGAATAATGCAACAACAGGAATTGATTAAAGTGATTGTAATAAGATCAACATCAAAAATAATAAGTCGATGTGGCAATGCAACAGATATGTACAAATGTCCAAAAAAGGGACACTGCCCAGCCCATTGTTCACAGGGGCCACATGGCCACAGGGCAAAGTCCAAGGCCCCACTCGATCCCTGCACCATTACGGAGAGAACACTGCAGGGGCATCAGTTGGCAAATAGGCAAGCACCTCAGGGGGTTAGTGGGCACCTCAGCAGGACGTGGAAACAAGACCACTGGTTCTGGAGGGGGCAACATTCCCTGTGCTTGGTCCTGGGGAGTGATAGGCCACAGTCTGGGGAGTGGGTGTCTCTCCCACTGGTTCTGGAGGGGACAACATGCCCTGTATTTGGTCCTGGGGAGTGATAGGCCACAGTCTCTCGAGCGGGTGTCATTCCCACTAATTCTGGAGGGGGCAACATACCCTGTGCTTGGTCCTGGGGAGTGATAGGCCACAGTCTCTGGAGTGGGTGTCTCTCTCACTGGTTCTGGAGGGGGCAACATGCCCTGAGCTTGGTTCTGGGGAGTGCAAGGCCACAGTTTCTCACTTGAGTTAATATCCTACTGTTTCTGGTGGGGGCAGGCCGCACAGCAGTCCATGAAGGCTGGATCATATGGGATCCGCCGGCGGTAACGGCTGCACTGCGGTGGTGGTTGTAGGAGGCTCCTGCTCAGACCCTGCACCCTCCGATGGCTGCACTGTGGTGGTGGTTGTGGGAGGCTCCTGCTCAGGGCTGCACCCTCCAATGGCTGCACTGTGGTGGTGGTTGTCGGAGGCTGCTGCTCAGACCCTGCACCCTCCGATGGCGGCACTGTGGTAGTGGTTGTGGGAGGCTCCTGCTCAGCCCCTACACCCTCCGATGGCTTCACTGTGGTGGTGGTTGTGGGAGACTCCTGCTCAGCCCCTGCACCCTCCGATGGCTGCACTATGGTGGTGTTTGGGGGAGGCTCCTGCTCAGCCCATGCATTCTCTGATGGCTGCACAACCACGGCTGCTAGGGGGGCTCTGTGACAGCGGCTGGTGCAGGCTCCTTCCCCTTCTTGCTGGCTGGTGCAGGCTCCTTCCCCTTCTTACTGGCTGGTGCAGGCTCCTTCCCCTTCAGTATTTGTGGCCTGGAATCCTTTCCACCACGAGTAGGTGCTGCTGAAACTGGGCTGAGGTGCCTGGCTGGGTCCTTGATACCCTGGTCATAAGTGCAGGACAAGGGGAGGGGGAGGTGGAGGGAAGAGGTCAATCTGGGAAAGGAAAAGCTTTTTAGGGACATTGGGGCAGGAAGAGGGAGAAGTAATGAGAGTGGAGGATGAGGGAGTGGTTGTTGGAGGTGTTTGTCTGCTGGATTTGGGTGCAAGTGCATAGGCTGTATGCTGTTGTGAGGTGGATGGCTGTTGGGTGTCTGAGTGGTTGCATTTGTGTACTTTAGGAGGGGGGACAGACACGGTGGGAGAGGACACAGGGGACATGTGCAAGGATGTTGTGGAGGTGTCTGCCAGTGAGGTGTGTGTTCTGCTTGGTGTGGTGATGAGTACTAATAAACCACAGAGGGTAACCCATAAACCCCGAAGGGCTGGGTAGAGAATAATCATTACATACAACAATGCCCTTAAAAGGAAAGGCCAACACAATTATCTATACAACATAGAACAGCATAGGTGGAAATTAGAGAAACTATTTATTCATATACATATATATTCATTCATGTACTTATACATCTAAAATTCATCTTAATATATTCATCCTTTACGGACAACCCATCTAATAAACAACACACCGAAAGGCAGGCAGTGTGAGAAAAAGTGCTCGTGATAGATAGAAAGAATAATAATACATATTCAAATAGATCAAAAACCTATACAGAAAGCATTAAAAACAGTCGGTTGGTTATTTCTTTGCTGCATTGACTACATTCCAAATCCCTAAGGAGTCTAAATAACTTCCTTCAGTCCTCCAAAGATCGTATGCAGAAACCAATCCAAACTATGATAGACACGTCGACGTTTCGACCCCTCAATATCTTGGGCCAATTCACAGCTCCACCATGGGTCTTCTTCAGGACTAAACTGATGGGAGTCCTTTAATATATCCTCTGGCTCCGTCACTTCTTATTTTTCTACTTATCAGTAGATTAAATCTGATTCTAAACTACAATTCCTCCTCATAAGCCATGTCTCTTATCACTTCCATACATTCTTTATTTATTTTCAGAGTTCTCGAAAAACTGAGCGTTATTCAAACAAAAAAAAGGTGATACATTTATTCTTTCCTCGCAGGCAAGGTGATGCGTCAATTTTCAGGTACACAGCCTTGGTTCCTTACTGTGGTGTGGGGCTAATGACAAATTGATGCACAGGGATGACGCATGGAAAATCCAAATGCGTGTGATGATGGAACTGCAGTGCAACAGGCGCTGTGCCGATTCTGCAGACGCTGCACTGATTTTTCAGTCGCAAGAAAAGCGTTGCGTCATTTCTGCAGGTGTTGCATCGATTTTTCCAGCACAGTGGATTTTCTCCATTAGGTAAAACCTTTGGTAGCCCTGAGACTTCTTAACAGGAAGCAAGCTGACAAGCACTTGGAGCTCACCTGTGGTGGGAAGGCAAAGTCCTTCCAGCAGAGTCAGGAAGCAGCAGGGCAAGAAAAAACAGAGCAGTCCTTCCAGAAAAGCAGTCCAGAGGAGTCCTCTGGGCAGCGCTGCAGTCCATCTGACAGAGTCCAGTTGTAGCCTCAGAAGTGTCTGATTAGAGGGAGCCACGGACCCAGTATATATACCCAAATGTTGTGTACAAGGTAAATAATGGTGGAGCAGTGTTTTCGATTAAGGCATATTAGGTGGGAGACTGAGTGAATATTATTGCTAAGTTTATGGCTCTAATCCTTTGTTTTGACCTTTTTGTAGGTGGTACTTGGACTGGAATCTATTCCAGGTACCTTATGATATATATTTATGAAGCAAAGGCCCTGTTGTCTTGATTGAAAGCAGTAAGTGCTTCTCGGAATTGATTCTATTGGGATGTGCCACATCACCTTATATCAGCATGTGCATGATTATGTAAACATTCTGTTTACTAATCACTTTTTTCTGCACTGAGTCTAAGGGGATTATTAATGTCACCGGTGTTGTTCTCAAGGTGGTGCTATTATTGTTATTTCTGTTACATTATTATCACCAAGCAGGATTTCCGGCTATGTATGAACTCTGGCCCGGCATGTTGTACATCATATTTCTCACTTTCATCTTTTTTCATCTTTGTTGTTTGTTGCATCTTTTTTATTTCATCATAATTGTTGGTCTTGTCTTTCTGTTCATGGTCTGTGTCTTTTGTCGTTTGTTTAGCCATTAGACATTTTTGATTTTTTTATTTCTTAGATATCAGTTTGAAGGTGGATCAATATGGTCCTGGGAAAAATTATATTAAAGTGACATGTATGTGCCCTGAGGAAGGTGTATGACCCTTGTGTAGGGTCATGATTCACCGAAACGCGCGTCGGCATACATTGACCCAGACCAAGAAATTCTCTTTCCTTGGACAAGTTGGAAATTAAGACATTATGGCTTTATTAGTCAATTATCCGGACACAATGAGATTTAGACTATTATAATCAATATAAGGAAAAAGTATAAGAATCTCATTTTTAGACACCATTGAATGAATTTGGTGCCTAAAGACATTAATCAGGTCATTATATGGACATCACCTTCCTGATTCTTATGGTTGCTCTGTATTGTTATAAAATGTTTGTATAGGGTTTGACCTGTATCTTAGGCCATTTAGTTTTCATTTTGTCCTTTGTCTCTGTTGTATATTATATTGTCTGGGCAACATAATAGTAGTTTTATAGTGTGATTGGTGAGTGTGAGTGGTATATTTTTTTTTATGTCTTGTTCCCAGGATTTATATTTATTATTGTTATATCAATTCTATTTACTATAGTGTATTTTTGTATATCATTGCAGTTTTGAATTTTTTTTTGGGGGGAATAAAAGTTTATAAATATATATTATTTGAGGATGTCTAAGGGCTTGTTGGTTATTTGTACATATTTTTGTCTGTTTCTTTAGTGTTGGTGTTTATGTTTTTATTTGTTGGTTTGTAGGTGTGTGTTTTTTTGTTTTTTTGTCTTTTGGTATTCTTTTTTTACTTTCTTCTTTCTCTCTCTCTTTCCTTTTTCTGTGTTTCTTTTGCATCTTATGGACTTAGTATTCCCTGGATTCCTTGTGGTAGGAACCTTTTTTCTGGAGTAGGATTTGTTTTAGATTTTCTGGTATATACCCAAATGTGCCTTTGAAGTGGAGGAGACTTTGAAGAGTGGTTTTGAAGTGCACCAGTCCCCCTTCCAACCCAGTCTTGTCTGCCAGAAGATCTGCGGGGGTCATCAGTGTGAGAGCCACTCCACCCTTTGTGCCCAGAAGACCCATCAGTAGGCAGATGAATGCAGATGCAGCTGAGTGTTCTGTTTTTATGTTTGTCTGGGTGGAATGCACAAGGGGAGTTGTCAGCTAGCACAGACCAGATGTGGACTGGAGGCAGGCTGTAAGGCACTTAGAGCAGTAAGTGCATAGAAATGCCTACTTTCTAAAAATTGCATTTCTAAAATAGTAATGTTAAAGCCAGCTTCACCAGTAAGCAGGATTTCTCACTACCCTTCCAACCATACCAAGCATGACGTCATTCCTTTCAAATCATAAATTACTACTTTAAAGTATGTAAGGGAATTCCCAATGCTGGCCTAGGAGAGGAGAAGGCCTCACAATGGTGAAATACGACTTTGGGTGTTTTTCACTACAAGGACATGTAAAACTTACACGTACATGTCCTGCCTTTTTTAGTCACATATCATCCAACCCTATGGGCTACCCAGGGTGACTTATATGTAATCAAAGGGGAGTTTAAGGCTTGGCAAATAGTTTTAAATGCCAAGTCGAAGTGTCAGTGAAACTTGCACACACAGCCCTTGTAATGGCAGGCCTGAGTCGTGGTTAAAAGGCTACCTATGTGGGTGGCACAATCAGGGCAGCAGGCCAACAAGTAGCATTTAATTTAAAGGCCCCGTGCACATCTAATGCATGTTATTATGAATGTATAGGTAAATTAAATATGTCAGTTGGGTAGGAGCCAATGTTACCAGACATAAGGGAGAGAGCACAAGCACTTTAGCAGTGGCCAGCAGTGGTAAAGTGTGCAGAGTCCTATAAACTTTAACAAACGAAATCAGAAAAGTGGAGAAAGCAGACAAAAGGTTTAGGGAAGACCACCCTAAGGCTGTCACATCTAACAATTAGTAAATTATCAATGAGTTTAAAAATATGTGCAAGTGAGAGGAATACAGTTCTCTGTACTTAACGAAATGCAGTAACAAAATGTTTCCATTTATATGAAATGTATTATTCATATTTGTTAGACCTGGCATCGTTTGGCATGTTTCTTCTGTCATTTTGCCTTCAGACCTCCTGTTTTTATGGTATGCTGGACTGTGTCTTTGCTGGTTTATTGTCTCTGTGCACTTTATCACTGCTGATCAGTGCTAAAGTGCAAGTGCTCCCTGTGTAAATTGTATTGGTGATTTGTTTATCGATGATTGGCATATTTATTTACTAATAAGTCCCTAGTAAAGTGTACTATGTGTGCCCAGGGCCTGTAAATCAAATTCTACTAGTGGGCATTGATTGTGCCACCCACATGAGTAGCCCTGTAAACATGTCTCAGACCTGCCACTACAGTGTCAGTGTTGCACTGCCAATTCGACCTGGCAAGTGTGCTCACTAGCCAGGCCCAAACCTTCCCTTTTACTACAAGTAAGGCACCCCTAAGGCAGGCCATAAGTAACTCCATGGGTAGGGTGCAGTGTATTTAAAATGTGGGACATGTACTGGTGTGTTTACATGTCCTGATAGTGAAATACTAACAAATTCGGTTTTCACTATTGTAAGGCCTATCTCTCCCATAGGTCAACCTGGGGACTGCCTTTAAATATCTTTTAAGTGCAGTTACCCATTGGGAGCAGATAGAGATGTAGGGTGTGGGGTCTGTACTCACAATTTAAAAATACATTTTTTGGTAGAGTTGGTTTTTATATTGTCTGTTTGAAAATGCCGCTTTTTGAAAGTAGGCATTTTCTTGCTGAACCATTCTGTGCCACTGCCTGCCTGTGGAATCCATGTCTAGGTCAGACTGACAATTGGGCTGTTTGTGAATTCCCTCTAGACAGTGATACAAAAGGAGATGAAGTGTAGCCTGCATTTCCTGATGAGTCTCCTGGGCTAGAGTGGAGAGGAAGGAGCTGACACTTACACCTGAAAGGGCTGTGTCTGTCCTCACACAATGCAGTCTCCGACCCTCTGGTGTGTGTCTAGGGCCAGGTCTGGGCAAGGCAGGATCTTGTCAACAACATAGACTTTCCTTTGAAGTTTGTCTGCTTCAAAGGCAGAAAAGAGAATAAGTAGTGGATCCAAAACCCCAGACTTGTAGAACACTTCTGTATCAAGAGGATCCTCTGCCAAGGAGAAGAGCTGAAGAGCTGGAGGAAGAGTACTGCGCCTTTGCTGTGGAGTTTCTCCAAGGGCTTGAAGTAGAACTTGCCTCTTGTTGAAAATCTCAGGGATATTAAAGACTTCAGCTTCATCTGTCTACAGCACTGGGAACTGTGTATTTTGTGCAGCAACAGAAGAAAAACCACTTCGAAGCCGTTAGCAATGCCACTGCCTGCATAGTGACTTAACGACACCACATGGAGCAGTGCCCCACGTTGCACCGCAACCCTGGTCTCGCTACCACCTGATGCCATCACTGAGCCGCTGCTTGCACTGTGACCTAAGAGCCCACAGTCTGCATCCCCATGCTCATTCCGCAGCCTTGGCATTCCTGACGACAATGTTCCATGCTGACACCGACGTCGTTGCTGCTTCATGGCCTGTGGACACCGCTCGTGAAGTATATGAAGCACCGTCCCACACCGCAACCCCGTCTACTGACAGCAGTGCTATTGACTCCACTGTCATCAGCAGACACCCCTGTCTGCACTGCGACCCGTGGGTGCCGCACAGAGCCCGCCGCTCATTGTGCTTCCGTCTTAGGCCTACCGACGACAGTGCTTCAGCAATGACAACAACGCTGCATGCACTATGACCTTGGGACACTGCACGTCACACCGCCCCACTTCACACTACAGTCCTGGACGATGTCACTGAGCTGCTGCCTGCACCGTGACCTATGGATGCCTCACGTTGCATCGTCTTGCTTCGCACTGCAGCCCCGACGCCATCCACGCCAGCGCTCCTGACTTCATCATCAGCTTGGAGTCCGATCTGCAATGCATGTGACTTCAAGGGCCGACGACCCCCACACTGACCTCTGGAACCGATGCCAGCTATGTCGCACTCCAGATCCCATCGCGAGTATCATGACACTCTTCATTTCCAAGGTACTATTAGTGGGTCTTTCCGACACCATAGCTGGCCTGCGATGCAGCTGCCGGCCTGAACTGTTGGATTTGTTGTTCTTGACACCAGGATAGCCCCAGATGAAGCTATTGACTACAAGGAACTGTGGCCCATATTTATACTTTTTTAGCGCTGCATTTGCGCCGCTTTTTGACGCAAAAACGGCGCAAACCTACAAAATACAATTGTATTTTGCAAATTTGCGACGTTTTTGCGTCAAAAAATAACAAAAAAATGCGGCGCTAAAAAAGTATAAATATGGTTATGTATTTTTAGGTAATTCTTGCAAAATTCATAGCTTTAGTACTGTCTGTTAGATTTTTCTCATATTGGTCTTGTTTCATACAGATAAATATTGGCTATTTTTCTAAAACTGGTATGGTGTCCTTTTGTAGTGTTTTCCTGTATTACTGTGGGTTATGTGCAAATGCTTTACACATTGCTTCTGAGATAAGCCTGACTGCTCATGCCAAGCGACCAAGGGGGTGAGCAGGGGTTATCTTGGATGTGTAACTCCCTTGCTCTGACTAGAGTGAGAGTGCCTTCTTGGACAGGGTGCAAACCGATTGCCAACTAGAGACCCCATTTCTAACAATATTGGTGAAATATTATTAATGGTGAATTTATGATTCACATATAATGTATGTTTTGCTAAAATGTATTAATTAAAAGTATTTTATATTTTCTCTTGCGTTAGCATGAGTGAGACCTTTTAAAGTTTGTAATTTGCAATTGTTTTATAAATGTTTTATTCATTTCCTAATGTGAACTTTGATTTTGGTCATGTCGTCATGAGAAGCTTGGCTAGTTGGTAATGTATTCTATTGTTTAAGTGTAGAGGGAATGTAGCTTAGTGTCTTTGATGGAAGAACGGTGTGAAACATGGACTGGTTTTGTATACAATTGTTTCAAATGTGCATTGAGTCACATGCATGGAAGATATTCCCATGACAGACCTGGGAAGAAATTGGATTGTTTCAATTTGGAATCATGAAATTAATTCCCTTTGGATGATGTCTATTCAACGTGATATGAACAGATACCTTTGACAAATCTGAATGGTTCGCAAATTCTAAAATATTGATGGACATATGAACTTTGAATCTACCCTGAGCAGTCCAAGCAGACCCTTGCACAATCCAAATGCTGTCCTGATGCTTGCTGATCATGATGCTTTGCTGATGAAGATTCCCTGAAAGCTGTCCCCTTGGAGAGGTATATCCCTCTCAACCATTGTCTCCTTTGAAATGACCTGTTAGACTTAGAAGTCTTTTTATGTTTCCCTTCAGAAGAATCTTGACCTGGCTTCTGATATGCTGACACTTTCGCTTTTTACTTAACTTGTGTCAAACTAAGTTAGTGACCTGCAGTCCAACATTTTCTTTTTTTATTATTTTTGTCCTTTTTGTGCTTTTTGTCTTTTGTTCGGAAATGTATTTCCCTAATGTTGTTAGTTGTAGTGTTGACCTGTGCCCAGCCAAAGATTTTTGACTCTCTTGAATTTGAATCGACATATGATTGTTAACTCTGAGCAACGCAATATCTCAGTGTCTCAGATATTCTTTTTGAAGTTATGCATTATTCTTTGTGAATGCTTAGTTTTATTAATGTTGGTTTGCCTGCATTTGTCTTGGGCAACCCATGGTGATTATGTACCTTTATAATATGGTTTTGTGCATCGTCTACATGATTTTGAGCCTGTGTTTGTAATAAATCCTTAACTTTATTTCCTGATTGGAGTTTTTCTTTTTGCAGCCACATTGGTCATGGTGTTAAAATTATTTGAGTTAGTATTGAAACTTTGTTGATAGTTCTACCACACTACTTACTGGGTCCAAAGATTCAACAACCTTGGAGACCATTTGATATCTGCAAAGGATGAAAAAATGCTACAAAAGACCCATCCCATGGTAGGAAACTGAGGGGAGCACCTACGTCTTCTATCAAGGAGACCTCTCTGTTATGAACACAAAAGTAAGCCTAAAGTACACCAGAGATTGAGGACTCAAGTTGTATTTCTCTTTTACCATTAGCTGATAATGTATCATGCATGCACTACTCTGCACAAAGATGTAGAGCCTCATAACTAGAAGCCTCCAGTAAGTACTTGATATCAGTGAGAAGCTGGTGGCTCCACAGGGAATAACATATACAGGACTTGACATGTGGCTCAGAGACCTCAGTATAAGAAAATGTCCAGCAGCATACTATTTGAAACATGTTTACTAGACTGAGTTAGACAAGGCTGCCTTTTGGCGGGTTTTCACCTAATTTTGGCAGGCTTTCACCTAATGTCTGTTGTCCTAGCCATAGTAACTGAGTCTTGGCCATGGAGGCAAGTGTGGATCTAAGCTGAGTTCATCTTATTGTGGTAGATTTAGGGAGGAAAGGTTTACCATACTAATGTTGTTGACCAGCCTCTGCCCACCCCACCTGGCACAACCTCCAGAATTGAGGGAGTCCAAAGGTCTTCTTGCAGGATGACACAATGTTGCGGTCAAGAGTTGGGGTGTGCCAGGGCTGCCTTCACTTCTAAATGGGAAGAAAGAGTGGCAGGCAGTATCAGTGATGGGTGAAATAATGGGCATTAATTTTACATTTCACAGTCAGGTCCTGCAAATCATCATAGCATGTAAGAGGGAGTCAGGGTTTCCAATTGGATGCAAATTTGTTTCACAACCCAAGCCCATTTGATCATTAGATATCAGACCTGAGCTAATAAATGGCACTTTAGCAGGTGTGAAATGTCGAGGAATTGGAATAAGAATTTAGGTAGTACTACCATTTTCATCAGGGCCACTTGTACTGCAAGGGACAGTTTGAAAAGCACCCATCTCTCCAACTGCTTGGTGATTTTGGCACAGGCTGTACCACAAATGGCCTAAATTACCAGAAATGCATTGCGGTATGTCAGGACAATTAGGTCATTTACATAGTCTTCCTGCCATTGCAGAAGAAAGTCCACATCACCTCCCCTAGTACAAGAGGTCAGGGAAAAAATTATTGACCACCTCCAATTTCTCTTGACATGTGAAAGGTCGCCAATTTGAGAAATCTTCCTGATGACTGGGGACAGGTAGGCTCCAGGATTTTTAATGAAGAATAAAATATTGCCTGCATACGTTCATAATAGAAGCCTCCATGCTGAAAGGTGAGACCCCCTAGCAGAGTTTTGCGGATGCACATAACATGCACATCAGCAAGCATGCCAGCTGTTCACTGGTGATCTCAAATAAAATTGGATAAATGGAGCATCCCTGTCTGGTTTCTCTTTCCACGGTGAACAACAAGGATACAGCCTCTTCAGTTTGGTGCAAGCAACTTTGCTAGAATAGAAAAGCTTGACCAAGCTAACAAATCAATAAATTCCCCAGGCCCATTATTTCTAGGATGGCAAAGAGATAGCTCCATCCCAGGAGTCAAATGCATTGGTGGTATACGTGAAGACCACCACCACAGGCAGTTCCAAGCAAATTTGGTTAATGACAGCAAATACTGTGCGCCAGATGTGGAATGTTGAGAGTACTGGTTTGAAGCCTGACTGACGGGCAGGGACTAGATCAGGCAACAGTGATAGAAGTCTATTTGTAAGGACCCCGTTTAACATTTTATAATCAGTGTTAACAAGCAACAATGGCTTGTCAAACTTAAATTGTGTAGGAGGCTAAACTGTTTTAAGCAATGTTACCAGGACTGCTTCTTGCAATGAAGGGGGAAGTACATCCTGAGATCTGGCCAGCTCATAAAGTAGATCTATGTATTATTTTTAAAATGAAAGAACATGGGATCTACAGACAGCGTCACTAGGTGTTTCAGCAGCAATCAGCAAGGAAAAGTTCTGTTCACTAAATAACAGTAATAGCAGTTAGGTTGGGATTTGTTATGGTCAGCAGGGAGTGGTTAAAGGGTATAGTACTCTGAAGCCATGGAATTTTCAGTACATATAAGTGTGAGCCACCCTTCTGCAGAGGAGGTTGATCTATGCGTTGATATCAGCAGGTCTATTAATTTCTCTCAGTCAACGGTCCCCAAGATTAAGATGAGCCTCCGTCAATGCCACATAATGGACCAGACCAGGTGCCAACTCAACAGTTAATACAATCCTTCCACTACTTGTTGTCTACCAGTGAGGCTCAGGTAAATGAGCCCCTGACACTCCACTGAGACTAAGCCAGCAATGCAGATCGGCCTGTGTCACATCTATTAGCAATTCAAGCAATCTCACAAAGAGTTGTAAGGCCTTTGTGCTGTTTGAGGGCCCTCAAACACACCAACTACTAGAACCTCACATGGATCTATTTCCTTCCCTCCAAAAGCAGAATGGAGGTTCCAGACATGAGCTGTCGGGCCTACACCAACAGCCATGCCAACGAACCTGGTAGTGCAGGACAGGGGTTGATTACTAACACCCCAATAGCTGCAGCCTGAATTGCCGCCCATTAGTGGGGACCACTGTTGCTTTTCTCCAGCAGGGGCCCATCCTCTAAATACAACTGCCATTTGGCTAGGCACAGAGACCCTCCCTGGGCCCCACAGGAGCCAGTGTCAGCACTTCACCAGCCTCTTATGTCAAATAAGGTCCACAGACACGCAAACAGTCTTCTATCGGGTTCCATGAGACCAGGCACCACGCCACCCTATGCTGCGACCAATGCGGAAGACTGCAGATCCAACAGATCCACTCTGACCAGTCCCGCAGATTAGGATGGTTCTACCTCTAGATGATCATACAGTTCCTGGGAATTCCCCTCTTTCTCCATATGGCGGTCTACTGACCTCACATGTGTAGAGTTCAACTGTGTTGTAAAGCACAGAACCTTGTGCTAACTTCTTATGTGTATTTGCAGTGCATGTGTAGCACATAAAGTAGGGCTCTGTGTGTTGTGTAAGTCTGAATAGTAGGGCCATTGGGGTCAATTCTGAATGATCCTAGTTTAGCACTGCAAAAGATGGAGGAAGAGGACAGCTTCCCCAAACAGTGGAAATGTATTGCCTGCATCCCTGAGTCTGGATGATGGAGAGCCAGACACTGAAATGAGGTAGGATGGAGAGAGGGCCAGTTTTAGAAAGTCTATAAAATCCTTGCTAGCAAAGGAGGTTTGACTGCTCTTTCCTGGGCACTGTCATTTGAGAGACGTGAGGGGTAATATGTGGGACTGCAGTATCTGTTGTTCAAGGTGTGAAATGTTCTAGGCAGGGTCTGCTCTTTCTCCCTTTCCTGATTACTACTTCAGGAAGGCTGGTGACAGCCTAGTGCAGAGATCTGACACTTCATTGTTCTGATGTTTCAAATACTCATGCTTGGAGCCAGCCCCTGTAAGGAATTCACTTTTCCAACAAGTGCTGTCTGAAGAGCAACCTAGACATGATATTTGAAAGAGAGCTAACCCAGATCAGTTATGAAACCTTAAACTGTGGATCCAAACCCCGTGTCTGGAAAATCCCCCTTTGTTCCAGTCCTGGTTTCATCTTGCCCAAGGAAGGGAGTGCTGCACGTAACCATCGATGACTTGCTGTATTACCAAGACTGGTTTCTGTTTGACAGTCTATCTGCACTTTATGTTGGAAGAGCGGAGGATCCATCTAAAGAGCCCCAAGCCTGACTGCCTGTTGAGATAAGTAACAGATTGGTCTAGCCCTGTAGCATTATAGCCATCCAGGAGAAGATGCCCAGATGTTCTCACTGGGAGGAGCACTTAGATGAAGTTAACAAAAAAGAGAGCAAACCAGGAATAATGTCTGCTACAAAGGAGTTTGCCTATTGTCTCTGTGTATTTCCCGATTAAACTATATGACGACTGAATCCAGGTAAACATTTCTGTCTTGCCAGGCATTTGACATGTGGCTGAGATGTTGATACTACTGTTGTTGGTGGAATAAATTAAAGTCACAATGAAACGGGAAGCCAAGATCAGCCTGGAGGCCACATTTGCCCGCAAGTCTTCATTGCAAAAAAATGTGGCCAGAGGCCGCAACTGCTATGTCCAATCACTGGCCAGCGGGTAATCACAAGGGTCGCACTGCTGAAAATTGATGTGACTGTGTAGACCTGTAAAGTGAGTGCACTTCACAGACCTGAACAAGGCTGCATTGTGGCCCCTGTGAAGAAAGGGCCAGCACTGAAAAGGTGGGAACATGCCCTCCATACAGCCTGAACTGCAACACAACCAAGAGCAGGTAAATATGGGGCTTAATGTACCTATGAGGACATATATTAATGCGAGTGGACAAGACTACTGTGCCTCATAAGACTTGTTTTTAAAAGGGCTAAAAAAACAATGAACTGAATTTGTTTCTGGGTGAGACTACTTAGGGTTTTCTGTTTAGTCTCTACAGTCTTTGGAACGGTAGAGATAGCAACTTGACCGTAGTTAGAAAGAGATGAATATTAGGGAGAAGGGGGTGTGGAGCTTCACTATAAGGTGCAACTGATTAAAACCCGGTCCTGTCCTGTTATGTTGTATATAGTTTTGCTGTGTGATGGAAGTGTTTTTTTTTCTATAACAAAGAAACACCGGGCTGGACGTAATTAATGTGTCTATTGCAGGGCTTCCCAAACTGTATGTGGTGAACTGTTTTTTGCTGGGTCAAGAAAGTGGAAGCAATAAATAAAGATACCTTCTGTGTTTAACTTATCACATTTGCTGGTGCTTCAAAAGCAGAGGTCAAACATCAGAGTATGTGTTCTGATAAACTACTACAGAATTGGTGTTTACTTTTTTCCCCCTTACTGCTCTAACTGCAAAGTGAGAGGAGTTTTTGAAGTGAAATATGTGACAATCCTGCTGGAGTACAAGGAGGTGAAAGGAAAAGCTCTGAGGTGGTGTTTCTTGCAACAGTCAACACTATTTAAGTACCTGTAAAAGAACTGTATGCACTGAGCAGTTAGGAGAGCAAAAACAAAACGTATGTTTTTATAATTCTGAAGTGTGATTGAAACAGAGATTTTACTTGGTGTGCACAAATGTTAAATATTCACAAAACAGATTTCCACGCATTATCGCTTCTGTGCTTTATAGTTCTATTAGTAAAACTGTATGTCTGCGCAAAGTTAGTGACCATTTCGATGGAAAATGTGCTGCCTGTGAATAACAGGGTGTTACCACACTAGGCTTTAGTTAAATTCAATAATTGCCCCTCCTTATGTCCATTAAAGGTAGGTTGCTCATGTAAGTTTGTCATTCTGAAAAATGCGTCATGGTTCTAAAAGAAAGCTGGGGAACCACTGATCTATTGGATGGCTTCTGAGTTCTGATCTCTTGCTCCCCATACACATCTATGAGAAGCATGTGACTACTCACCTTCACTACCTTAGCGTCAAGTGCAGAAATGGTTGGGGAGCACTTCCGCAGTGAATGCCACTGGTGTGCCAAAGGCAAGCACGTCTTTGCCCATCTGCACCCAGACTGTGCCTTGCACCAGGACCCCTGACCAATCAGAGAGGGTGGTGTACTCTAGAAATGCACTTCTGGTCCTAGGAAAACCCGGTAAGTCTACTAGTTGTTCTATTCTCAACTGTGTCTCCCATCTTAGCCAGTTCAATTGCCCTGGTTGTAGCTTTAGTATAAACGTAATGCTAAATCCTGACTTTCAGGACACTTTGAAACCCAAGGGACCTCATCTATCCCCGTCAAAAAAGCAGAACAATGGATCTTTATTCTGTATGCTATTAAACACCAGATCCTTGGGTAGATGTTGCTATGAGTTTGCTCAACTTATGGAAAGCAATGCTCCAGATGTGGTGTTTTTTACTGAAACGTGGCTGGAGGAATCATCAGAGCTGCTTTTAAAAATAGCTATACCAGATGGCTATGATATTCTCAGACTAGACAGAACAGGAAAACAGGGTGGCGGGGTTGTGATAACCTATTTTAGCAATTTGAAAACAATCTTTACTCTGACCATTGAAAATGAAGGAGAAGCCTTGGTGTTTACACTAAAATTAATAAAGTGTCTTTTAATGGTGTATTGATATATTGCTTACCTGGCCCTAGAATGAATTGTATCATTACACTGCAAAGCCTGCTGGACTCATATATGGAACATTCTAATATTACAATGCTGGGGGATCTTAATTTTCATTTAAACCTCAGGGAGAATAAGGAAAGTTTTATTTGGTTGATTGTTGCAATAGTTGTGGTCTAACACAAGTGGTCAAGGAGCACACTCTTAAGGCTAATCACATCTTGGATGGTATTTTTACTAATAATCCTGATCTTACCTTTGAGAAGGTTTTGCCACTGGTATGGACGGATCATAAGATTGTCTTCTTTAGTCTAACAGTTGCAGTCTCTAACTTAAGTCCCGCCAAGACAGGTAAACCACTAATAATGAGACAGTGCGAACGATAGATAAATCCAAGCTTGCAATGGCCTCAGTGAAAGACATCCATTTAATAGACAGCACAGATGAAACTTCTGCAGAGAATTATCACTGCTGCTTTGAAGTGGCAGTTACCCAGCTTTCTCTGGAAAAAATGATAAAAAAGTTGTAGGAATTGCTACACTGCTCCTTGGTACTCTTTGGACTTAAGAAACTAAAACAAAAATGTTGTGCTCTGGAGGGAAAGTGGAGGAAAAAGTATGATAGTATAGCCAGACAGTCTTACAAAGCAGCCTGTGATGAGTATAAAGTGGCAATCATAAGGGAAAGTCGAAATATTGGATGTATCATGGTGATTTTGACAGTGCAGAAAGATGCCCTCGAGTTGCTTTAAGACTGAAAATACCTATATTGTGTCTCCATGTAAGGAATATGTCTAGGATTCAATGGACTATGTAAACACTCTGCTGACACAATGCCACTACCCTTATAAGATCTCAGAAAATGTGAGAGAGGAAATCCTGACTCCAGAATGAGGAGAGTGGCAACATTGCTCCTCCATTAAAATAACTAGAGGATGAGTCTTTCATGAATGGGTGTGATTAAGCATAGAGTTATTAACTTATGAATGCACCCACAGAGGTGTTGTTTTCTCTCTATTTCTATTTGAGTGGTTTAAGATATGCAGTAGCAAAGATCATCCTGAAAAGAGACAATCCATATTAAAACCAACCAGAAGCATGGACTCATATGAATCACAAAGAAAGATCACATAAGAGGCGCACATATTTATTTACTTTTGTTGGATAAATAACTATTAACCAGTATCACTAAGCTATGATTCGCTTTTCTCTGTCATACAGATTCAGTATCCATTGGTGGATTTCAGGAAAAAGCATCTCAGGAACATCTTGGCCACACATGACATGGCTGATCTGTTTTTGTAAGGGAATCCATCAAATTAT
The DNA here is from genome assembly GCF_031143425.1 of Pleurodeles waltl. Lineage (NCBI taxonomy): Eukaryota > Metazoa > Chordata > Amphibia > Caudata > Salamandridae > Pleurodeles > Pleurodeles waltl. The sequence continues at coordinate 620,048,359 of NC_090442.1, forward strand.
TTCAGTGTGACAAAAATATGGGGGCATGTTGCAGCTATTAATGTGAAATTGGGACATTCATTGGAAAACATTGTTGAATCCAGAGGTGGCCAGCAGACAGTTTTTCAGTCAGATCCGGTTATGCTGTTGATTCTTTCTCTAAAAGAAATATGCCTGAATTACATGGCCAATGTCTAATACCCGTTCCCCTGTTTTGACCCACTCCTCCCATTTTGACCCAGTCCCCCCTTGCTCTTCCACCCTTGCCCACTAGAATTCCTTCATGCTCACAATGTTTCCTTGGACGGCTACCCTATCATAATCTGCCATGCCTGCCTGCACCTTGGATAGAACATCCTGTCCTGACTACCTTTCATGGTCTGCACCGTTGTTAGCAGAGGGTCCTGCTTCTAATGTCTCAATAGCCTCAGATTAACATCCTGTAAAAGGAAATAGTCTTGGGCGATCCTCTCATTCTGTACACTGACAAAACCAGTAACCGCAGCTTCTATCCGGAGCCAGGATTTTTTTGGTCTTTGCAGACTGAGCATACATGTGAAATATCACTTACAGCCCTAGTGGGCGTTTTCAGAGTGGACAAAACCAGCTTCCCCAAATCAAAACCACAGTCTTGTGCAACATTTAATATCGCAAATCTTTGCAAGTGCCATGTAAACCACTCACATCAGAACCGCGCACATCTACTACATATCTCCTACACAGGATGAAGGCTGCGATCCTGGTTAAGGGTATTGGACGGACCTGTAACCGGTCAGTGCCAGTGGGACATCGTTCCCACAGAGGCACACAGAAAAATGCCTGTACCCCCTACTACGCATTAGCGTTACCCCCAAAAGGCATTTTTTTGTATTGGAATACTTTATCTCGCTCATATATTTTTATACTTTTAAGAGATGCTGTCTCTTTCTGACCTTCTGGTTTTAATGAAATGCATTATTTTCTAAACAGCAACGTTATCATGTATTTTCCAAACTGTTGACTGGCAAATATTGCATGCCTTTACAAAAAGGAACATTGAGCCACCTGGAAGCAGTGAATACACCCAGCCCCTCTTTCCGCTCTTCTTCTATAAGAAAGAGGAGTTCATATGTAAATGGATCCGGCGTGTTCCTTCCTGCCATGTGCACGGAAGCAGGGCCGCAATTTGCAAAGTGCTTAAATGGTTTCCGCACCCCCACATTGAAAATGTTTCCAGCACCATTGGCCGTGTGTACACAGGGTTGTGTGCACGTGGGAAGCAAACATTGCCGTGTTGAATCCAGCGGCTAGGGGTTGTCTGCCGTTTCCTGAACATCTGCATATCAAATAAAACAACAAAAGACTCCGAGAAGCCTTTGGCACGTAATGATTGCCGTACGACACCGTTCAATAATACCATTATCGTTATTAATAGCGTGATCCGGCCTAGACAGAGAGAGAGAGCAATTTGTCTATTGAATGGCCGGTATGCGGGTGTGAAGGCGGGAGGGGGTTCAAATGCATCAGTCAACAGTCAAGTATTTCACACCTGAAAATGAATGGGAACAGATGCAGGCCGCCGGGTCACTTGATACCCATGTCCACAGGTGCAGCGCTCCTCGCTTGTTGTGGGATCAGTGGGAGGCAGTGCCGGAGCAGAGGTGTACATTTCACCGGGGAGCAGCTCAGGAGCACGGGGCCCTCTGGCCAAAACATCTGTGACAGTCCGATTAAAGCAAGCATGAAAAGCAGGCTTAGCAAAATTAGCCAAAGTACAAAGCCTAGTAGAAGCATGTTGTACGTTTTTCGTATTGACGCTTCCGCTGTCATATTATAGTGAGTTTCTGTCACTTAGGTGCAACCTGGTGTCTGCGTAGCATTTTATGTTTTCCACCGAGTACCGATCAGTTAGCTAAAATAAATACATATAATTTTCGGTGTGCCAAGAGAAGATTTTTAGTAGATACTGATTTTTTAAACTGGCTATGATTTGATGAACACCATTTTCAATTATTCTGCTCGCACACAAATGGGCATGTTTGTGAGGATTGAACGTTCTGAACTTTTGCGCAATTGCAGCCGAAAGCAGAAAAAAGGCAAACCATAATAACTACCCCACACCACCCCAGCCCTATCCCCGGCAGCTCAGCAGTGTTTGTTGTAAGGAACGCTTAGGCCAGTTGGAGACTTATCATGAAGGAAACTAAAATAATCCAACGCGCGTTTTGCACTTGTTAACTTGCTTTAAATCGCACTCTTTACCACAATCTGTGCCATCCCCTAACGCTCTAAATAACAGATGTTTCTACTATCCAAAACAATGGTACTTCTTTTATCAAGAATCATGGTGAACGTCTGAGTTACGATGCTAGACCCCGTGATTGCAGGTATCCCCAAATCTTACATCAGGCTCTTGTTCGATTGAGCCATTTTACGGTTTAGTTTAGAACATACATTGGTTCATTCTTAGAAGTATAATTTATACAATCGATTTTTTTGGTAGCGGCAGACAAGTGAGTAAGACAACCGCGGGCCATACAGCAACAATAGCAAGCCCAGCCCAAGGTGGAGCAGTTATAGAGAGTGAACAACTACAAAGTTAAAGCTCGGGTTTCAGGGCAGAGAGGACACAGAGGTTTGTGGCCAGCATGTTTACTCATCACCAAGCATGGCAAGAGGAGCCCTCCTTTCATGCTGATACCAAGCGTAGCATGTAATGATCTGTGCACAGAACGGACAAATGGAAGCAGGGAGGCATCTGTGATAGCAATCTGGCATTGCTTCACTTCTCACGCATAATGGGAACATTCAGTCGAGGTTGCCACCCACTTCACGTCGACTGCAGAATTCCTGAGCAAACAAGCCCCTATGTTACACAAGCTTGTGCGGCCCGGCAGGCTGGCCGCTATTCATAGCTTTGGGAACACGGCGGAAGAGGGGAGCTCGTATTTTTCATGCAGATAGACACAAGTATATGCAGGCTTGTTGCAGTCTTGCTCGGTAGCTCAGATCCATTCAAGAACGTAAAGGAACAGACCCCTGGGTACTATGTATTGTATATGCTCTGCTCATTAGGCTTGCAAAGTTGGCACCGAAATGAAAAAAATAACATGCCGAGTTGATTGCTGATATTTGAAAAAGGATTATAAAGGCTGTAGCTGTACTTTGTTCTCAAGGCGCATGTGTTGAGCAAGACTCTGACTTGCTTCAGTTTATTTTTAATTTTGCTCCATGCAGTATATATTTTCCAGCTTTGTAAGATAAAATGTAACGGTACTTACATATTTCCACGGTCGGTAGAGAAAAGGTTACCAATCAGAACATTATGTACATGTCCGTATTACATACAGTGAGCATTTGGCACTTTTGCCCCAGAAGGAGTCCAAGGCGGACAGGTAGAGGCCGAGAACAGGTTAAAGGGTGGCGCTGCCCTTATATCCATATAAGCGCAGTGTAGATGTAGCACATACATTAGGGATATTACCTGATGTGTAGACTGAACCAGGAGGTCAGCCTTCCTTTACCAGGAGGTCTGAGGACACAATAGGGGTAGAAAAAAGGTCAGAGGACGAGGGATTTGTACTTCATACAGAAACTGCATTCACACACAGAGGATGTTAGGTCTTCCTCTTACTCATCGCAAACCTAGAGAGTTATTCTTTAGGATTGGGCATCAACGTGCTGCTGATATCTCAGCAACGAGATCAGTGGCCATTGCTTAAGATGTTTCTTAATCGTAAGGTAAAGCTCACCACCGTATTGTCTTAAGGATAAAATGGAAGTCCAGTGGAAAGAAAATTGAGTAGTTTTTCAGTAACACCCCAATGTGACATGGGTGAATAACAATCCTCCAGCAGTGATTGCTGCAAATTGCTACTTTAAACAGAAAAAGGGAGGAGAGAAAAGGATTCATGCAGATTCCCTATCCCTTGAGGTGTAACACAGCTTCCAAGACTGTGGTGGGTCTGGACAAGGGGACAAGCCGCCAGGTCACAGGCCCCGAAGACAGGTGTGGGCCGGATCGGACCGGTCAGAGGCAGGGGCCAACAGTGGCCACTTTTTGTATTTTTTCTATCCCCCTCGGTGATCAACCATTGGTTGCTCACATCAGTGGAGGGGTCGCCTGGGCAATCCTCAGGGGGCAGGGTATGTTGTCCATAGCCAGCCGGGGTACTCCATCACAAGGCCCTGGGGATACGGGGGATGGTGGGCTGGTATAGGGACCAGTACATGGCCCCAGTTGGCCAAGGCCCACCTCCCAATGGGTGCCAGGGGGAATCCCTGTATTGGGTAGCTCTGGCATGGTTGTTTGGGGGTACAGCTGTTATGCTGGCCCAAGCTCCCTCTGTCTTGAGGGGGCAAGTGAGTTCGCCTTGTAGAAGACAACTTATGGAGAGACCGGCAGGGTCTTGCCCTGGGTCCAAGTCAATTAAGTCAAGTCAATTGAATCAGTCAACACCACAAGGGACCTGAGGGTGGTCAAGCATGACTCCTTAATTTGATGTAAATTAATGTATTCATGTATTAGTTATGGACTATTTGATAGGAGAATTTATGTATTAGATATGGCCATGTTGCCACTATGCAGTACTTTTACTTATTGTCGTATTTATATGGAAAAACAAAACATTTGTTGTGTTTGTGATTTGTAATAAATACGGCCGGAGAATGTTATATTCTCTAAAACGCAAGAAAATCGGCTTGCATTGGATTCTTCTTGTATAAATTGCCATATGAATGGTGAATAATTGTATGTCTTTGTTGGGATATGACTGGTCTCGCTGCTGTCCCCCACCTGTGGACAAGGGGCCAAGCCGCCAGGTCACAGGCCCCGAAGACAGGTGTGGGCCGGATCGGACCGGTCAGAGGCAGGGGCCAACAGTGGCCACTTTTTGTATTTTTTCTATCCCCCTCGGTGAGCAACCATTGGTTGCTCACATCGGTGGAGGGGTCGCCTGGGCAATCCTCAGGGGGCAGGGTATGTTAAGTACCAGTCCAAGGTCGCCAGGCTACACATCGGTGCCTGGGCCCCCACCCCCTGATGATCGCTGCCGCCGCCAACCTGTTTTTGTTTTTCTAACAACGGAGTGCTCCTCTTTTTTCCCCACCCTCCCATCCCTGTGCTTAGTCCTTTTGGGGAATTTTCAATCATAGTTTGGCAGAGGAGGAGTCATGTTTGGCCACAAAAAGACTGGTAGACAACATTGGCATCAAGAAGATGTGTAGGCGAATTCGGGATAGAATTGGATTGTTTAAGCATTTAGCTCAATCCGGGGCAGGGGTACTACGGTCACTACTGGAAGGCTGGGGACGCCCGCTACCGCGATTGTCCATAGCCAGCCGGGGTACTCCATCACAAGGCCCTGGGGATACGGGGATGGTGGGCTGGTATAGGGACCAGTACATGGCCCCAGTTGGCCAAGGCCCACCTCCCAATGGGTGCCAGGGGGAATCCCTGTATTGGGTAGCTCTGGCATGGTTGTTTGGGGGTACAGCTGTTATGCTGGCCCAAGCTCCCTCTGTCTTGAGGGGGCAAGTGAGTTCGCCTTGTAGAAGACAACTTATGGAGAGACCGGCAGGGTCTTGCCCTGGGTCCAAGTCAATTAAGTCAAGTCAATTGAATCAGTCAACACCACAAGGGACCTGAGGGTGGTCAAGCATGACTCCTTAATTTGATGTAAATTAATGTATTCATGTATTAGTTATGGACTATTTGATAGGAGAATTTATGTATTAGATATGGCCATGTGGCCACTATGCAGTACTTTTACTTATTGTCGTATTTATATGGAAAAACAAAACATTTGTTGTGTTTGTGATTTGTAATAAATACGGCCGGAGAATGTTATATTCTCTAAAACGCAAGAAAATCGGCTTGCATTGAATTCTTCTTGTATAAATTGCCATATGAATGGTGAATAATTGTATGTCTTTGTTGGGATATGACTGGTCTCGCTGCGGTCCCCCCCTGTGGTGGTCTGGCTCTGCATTTGAGGAAGAGGGAGCTAAAACGTGCCAATGAAACCTGATAAAACTACTGTTTTTAGCTCTCTTACTCTTTGTGCTTGAATGGTATCACCTTTCAGTCTGACCAAGAATCCTTTAAAAAATCTCTTTCATCAAGTGTATGTTAAAGTTTTCTACATCTACCCTACTGAAACGCTCCATTGCTCAACTTCAGGTTTAAATGAGATGTGGGTTGGTTGGGCAGTACCAAATCATGGTATGATTATGTTTATGTACAGGAATTTATTGAGGGCACAGCTTTTCAAAAGAGTGTCCCGCAACTTTGCAGTGGTGCGCACAAGAAAAAGAATGGCAGCGGGCTACTGAACAAAAAGCCATGTCTTGAGCATTTTCCTAAAATGTCCTTCCTCATCCATTTGGTACAGTTCCAAAGGAAGCTTGTTTCAGCCCACCAGCCCCAAAAAGAAGAAAGAATATCCACCTGCTTTAGCAAGATGAACTCTTGGAATTGTGGACAAATTGTTATTGACGGAATGCAAGGCTTTCATGGGATTATAGTAAGAGATCCTGGAAAATATGTAGACAGGGGCTGAGTTACACAATGCTCTGTGTGCTGACAGAGAGGTCTTGAGTAAAATCTGCTTGCTTATGGGAAGCCAGTGCGAATTAAGCAGATGTTGGTTGACACGCTCTCTTCTAGGTAGAGTGAGGGCAAGCCTGGCAACTGCATTCTGCACAGTCTGTAATTTACTCAGCTGGTATTTCGGCAGTCCAGCAAATAAAGCACTGGCATAGCCCAACCTGGACATGATCTGACCCAAAGTCACTTCAATCCTAATCAGAGCTGAAAGAAAATGCATAATCCATTTCATCATACGAAAGAAGCCAAAGCACACCCCAACCACTGAGTTGATTTGCTTGTGGAAAGACAAATCTTTGTCAGATTTGAACCCCAAGTTTTCACTGTATCAACTTGAGACAAGTCCCTTCTGGCCAATACAATTCCAGATTGAGATCAAAGTTGTGTCCCACTCTGAGAACCTGTTTTTTCAGTACTGCACTTCAGTTGATTATAACTCATCCAGCGAAAAACAGCAGAGTTCAATAGCATCCTGTTTGCTCGGTACCCCTTCACCAAAGCAAAAGATAATCTGTTTATCATCAGCGTAGAAGATTATTTTAGGCCCAAAAGATTCAATAAAATGAGCAAGGGGAGATATATAGATGTTAAACATCATGGGGCTAAGGTCCGAGCACTGTGGAACCCCTACTCACACACCTTGACTGTCATAAAAACCTAAAGCCCAGGAATGTGGAGTACCAAATTGGGACCTGACATATAAGAGTGATCACAATCCTGGCATCTAATATTCCCAAGAAGGCAGCTGCCAATCCCACAGACTGACTTGTTCTTAGTTGATTATTGAAGCAGGACCTGGCATGATACAACAGCACTACCGCTATTCCAAATCTCGTACAATACATCTCGAGTAGAGTACCATTGATGAGTCCAGGCACAGTCAGAATCCATGGTGGACGTTTGGCCTGTCAGTGACTCTCTGGTCACCTCTAAGGAAATGGATCAACTCAACAGCCCCACCTATCTCAGAATGCCGCTCAGCACTACAGCTATTCCAAATCTCGTACAATACATCTCGAGTAGAGTACCATTGATGAGTCCAGGCACAGTCAGAATCCATGGTGGACGTTTGGCCTGTCAGTGACTCTCTGGTCACCTCTAAGGAAATGGATCAACTCAACAGCCCCACCTATCTCAGAATGCTCACATTGGCAGGTGTTCAGATGTTCTTTCTTTCCCATAGCTCATATAACTTATCTTGTGCTCAATGGCACTGACACTCTGTGAGGTACTTCCTTCATTGATCCTCGCTTGTCTCAGAACAGATTTCATCCTTTCCTTGGCTTCCTATTCTGAAGTTCAGAATGGGAAGCTGAGGTCAGATTAGCTTAAGTTTCCACTGATCCTCATGTTGCTTATGATGAAAGTCACTAGCTTTGGGTACACCCTTCTCCAACTCCATTTTAGGGCTGTGAATTCATTCTAATAATATAATATTACATATCAGGTATACACATTTCTAGAGCCACTCACACCCCAATGCTATTATAAGCTCATATTAGTACCTTAAAATATTATAGCATACATCAAATATTATGTAGCACAGATGTTTCTGTCTACATCAGAAAGTTGCCTGTTTCTACCTCTGTCATTGTACAAAATAGATATTTTCCATTGTATAACAAGTGTAAGCCCACTCCCCATGTGAGCACCATTCCTTTTAGACTGAGCTAGCTGCCAGCCCAAGCAACCAAATCTCTAACGTTGTCCACAAAAAGATTTACTTTTAGTGTTACTGATGACCCAGAGTACACCTGAGTCAAAGAAAATCCCTTGTTGTCCGTGGGGAGGGAGCAGGTGGCATCCTTACGAGGTGACGAGCAGCAGCGAAAAGACCCGCTCACCACCTCACAGTCCCTTTTATTGGCAGAGCCCAATGTGTGGACACAGGATGCATGACCCCGAAGCATTCCAACCGCTTTGCCTACCAAGTGCCGACCGCTTTACTGGTGTGCGGCAGTGCATTGCGCTGCCGACCCCCAGTTCCAGCCTGGCAAGAACCTCCATATGTGCGACTCCCCCAATGTGGGAGAGCCTTGTCTATTATCATAATCATATTTATGTTCACTTCAGATTTGCATACAGCCTTAAACACAAAGCTGCAATCATTAATAATAACTCAACATGGAGTTACTATCCCAAGTAAAAGTATGTATTAAATGCAATTTAAAATATGTGAAAAACTCTAGATATGCAACTTTTGGCTGAAACACCCCAAAAGCATGTAGTGCTTGACACAGATTGGAGTGGCAAATGTCGAATACAATAAAGCCACTCAATGTCATTAAGGTATGCTTCAGACTTAGGGGCATATTTATACTCTGTTTGCGCCGAATGTGAATCAAAAATTTTGATGCACAATCGGCGCAAACCTTGCCCCATATTTAAAATCTGACGCCCGACCCCGCGGATGTCTAAATTTCACCGTGTGTGTCATTTTTTGGATGAGGGAAACTGCCTTGCGTTAATGACATGCAAGGTAGGCGTTCCCGCCCAAAAAATGACTTTAAGGCCTGTGCGCTTTATTCATACTCCTGCGTCATTTTGACGCACAGGAGGGGGTGGGCCTTAAAAAATGGCGCACAGCCTGATACACACCGTTTTTTAACTCCTGGGTCAGGGCAGGCGTTAAGGGACCTGTGGACTTGGAAGGAGTCCAGTGGTGCCCTCCCCTGCCCCCAGGGACACCCCGTGCCACCCTCGCCCACCCCTGGAGGGCACCCATGGATGGGGGGACCCCTCCCAGGTAAGTACAGGTAAGTTGAGGTAAGTATTTTAAAAACTTTTTAAAGTTGCATAGGGGGGCCTAATTTGGCCCCCCACATTCCACTGTGCCCAATGACCATGCCCAGGGGACAGAAGTCCCCTGGGCATGGCCATTGGGCAAGGGGGCATGACTCCTGTCTTTTCTAATTATTTTGCTTTGCTGGTATTATAAGTGCAATATTTAAATTACATAAAAGCATACACTATCGGGATCTACACCACACAATTTAATTGGAAAAGTCTGTAATATCAAGTAAGCAATTGCCATTATTAATTATAATGATTGTCCAGTTACTGTAACTTTCCTTAAAATAATACAAAATTAAACACCCAATAACTTTTTGACACACGTTTTTCCTTCTCATAATGCATTTCAAAATGGACGCTACTGTTAGATTATTTTCGGGGTTTTGTTTGTGCATTAAAATATATATATATATATATATATATATATATATATATATATATATATTATAGGCAGAATTAACACGTTTACAGTTGAAACATTTTTATAGGTAAAAGGGTTTTATTAATGTATTTAGTTATGACACATTTTCCTGTTAGATGCCATCTTAGGCAAGATGTATGTTATCTCTGTCACTCACTCCCGCTCCTCTCGCTCCTTACATCTTCTCCCCACAGTCTCCGCAGAGCAAAGTCAACCTGAAGTGCAGTAGTTTATTTCCACTGTTATGATTGCATTCCTCAATTAACTTTACCCTGTTCTCTATGAGTTGAAACATTATCACGGTCCCTTTTGCTGCCTTCTGTTGTGAAAACTAGTCCACCTATTCATTGAAAGTTTCATTCTCTACATTTTTCATATTTGTTAGAACAATGATACTCAAAGTATGGGCGGGGGCCACATAGCCCTCCTCACCATTACATGTGGCCCTCTGGTAAACAGAAGCACCAGACCGCTGTTTACTTTACTCAGAACTAACATTAATTAAACAGCCAAGCATTTATTCAAAGGTTAATTACAGCTACAAATAGCAAGTGACTATGGTGTCCTGCATCATTTAGCTCTAGGAACACTTTCAATTATAAAGGCACCTTTCAGCAAGTGTGTAAAAATATGAAAAAGTCTCTTCAAAATTAAAAAAGTGTATCTCATTAACATGCAGAAGTGTTTCACTTTAATAATCCGACTACATCACTTTATTGAGAAGTATTTTTTTAAAGAGATAGTTCTTTAGATTTAGAAACATTCATGCTTCCCTGCCCCCACCCTGACAACAATCCTGTTAGACCTGGGATCATTTGGCATGGTTTTGATTGACCTTTTGCTTTCTGACCTCCTGTTTTGACTGTGTGCCGAACTTTGTTTTTGCTAGCTTGAGGCTCTATGCACTTTACCTCTGCTATCCAGTGCTGAAAGTGCATGTGCTCTGTATCTAAAACATGATAACATTGGCTTCTCCATGATTGGCATATTTGGTTTACTAGTAAGTCCCTAGTAAAGTGTACTATGTGTGCCCAGGGCCTATAAGTCAAGCTACCAGTGGGGCTGCAGCACTGGTTGTGTCACCCATTACGGTAGCCTTCAAATATGCTTCAGGCCTGCCATTGCAGAGTGTGTGTGCAGTTTAAACTGCCATTTGAACCTGGCAAGTGTATCCCCTTGCCAGACCCAAACCTTCCATTTTATTACATGAAAGACACCCCTAAGGTATCCCCTGGTTAGCCATAAGGGCAGGGTGCATGTATTTAAAAAGCATGGACATGTAGTTTAACATGTCCAGGTAGTGAAAAACTCTTAAATTCATTTCTTACTATTACAAGGACTATCTTTTCCATAGACTAGTATGGGGATTGCCTTAAAACATCTTTTACATGTAATTTCCAATTGGGTAAAGATAGAAAATGGAATTTGGTGTCTCTGGATGCACACTTTAAAAAAACACTTTGGGTTTTTTTAATTATAGGTCTGAAAATGACACTTTTAGAAAGTTGGCATTTTCTTTCTTTAACCATCCTGTGCCTTAACCTGCCTCCAATCCACATCTGGTCTGTGTAAGGTTAGGTGACAGCTACCTTTGTGCACTCCATCTGAACAGCCATAAATACAGGACACTCAACAGCCCCTGCATTCCAGCTGCATAACAATGGGTCTTCTGGGGCAGGAATGGTGTAGGGGCTCTCACACTTTAAAAGGTAGTGTCCTCACCCCACACAAAGGAATAATACCCCCACAGACCACCTGGCAGACAGGACTGGGCTGAAATGGAACTCGGCACTTCAAAATCACTCTTTGATGTCTCCCCCACTTCAAAGGCACATTTGGATATAAGTACTGGCCCTCTGACACCATACAGCATAAACACATCTGGACCGAGGACATTCTACCGGGAAGAAGGATCGCTTTTTGCTCTACTGTGAAGGCCTGCTGCCTGCTACTTCTTGCCTGGGAGTGAAAGGACTGGATCTAACCCTCTACATCCTGCAATCTAAAGTTTCTCCAAAGGCCTGACTGAGCTTGCCTTCAATTTCTGAAGTCTCAGGGACATCAAAGACTTCACCTGCATCTTGCTACCAGCACCTGGACTCCACTGCTATAAGTCCTGTTCTGCCAAGTGCTGCCAAATCCTGCCCTGGACCCTTGGAGGTGAGGAACTGATGCAAAGACACCAGCGCGTCACTTGGAAATTATGCATCCTGCTGCAGAAATGTCTCATTTGCCTCTGACTGCACCCAAACCAAGGACAGCACTCGCTGACTGTGTGATGCAGTGACCCTGACTTACAATGTAGCCCCGGCTTGGCCTATGCAACACTGATGCACTGGAACCAGTACTCATCGCTTCCGGACCTCGACACATCACCAGCATTGAAAGATGAGGAAATGACGCATCAGCTGCAAGTGAAAAGCATCCCCTCATTGGAACAACGCATCATCACCAAGCCTTGATGCTTCCAAGGTACTGTCAGCAGGTCTGTATGACTCCTGTACCCAGACCATGCTTCTCGTGGTCAGATTTAACTTCTGGATTAGCCCCGTTCCAGCGCGACCAGATACTTCTTGTTGGAGCTATTGTATTCTAATCACTGCATATTGATTTAATATTTGAAAATTCAAAACTTCACTTGTGAAAGTTGGATTTTTGTTGTTCTGGTCCTGTTTGGCTTGGATACATATTGTCTGTGTTTCTAACGTGATGTGAAGTCCTTTTCTAGTGTTTTCACTGTGTTACTGTGAGTGTGCACAAATACTTTAAACACTGCTTTTTTGTTTAATCTGACTGTTCTGTGCCAAGCTACCAGAGGGTGCGCACAGGTAAACTGGTAAACTTTTAGTGTGTATCTTACTTGCCCTGATTAGGATTGTGGTCCCTACTTGAGCAGAGTGCAAACCTCTTCCAACTATAGACCCAATTTCTAACAAATCCCAACAGTGAGCCAAGAGGCAAGTCAATTCTTATGTGCACCCTTTGGGTGGACGGGTTGCTATTTTACATAAACAACATTATAATTTATTAAATCAAACAAAGGTGGTTTGTGTACAGCACACATCCTGAAGTCATGTATTTCACGGTCCTCTTATATGAGATAATGAAGGAAAATCAGGAAAAAAAATGCTAGGATCACATAATTTGGTCAAGTGGGGAAGAAGGTTTTGATCCCAGGTTTTCTGGTTCCACATTGTAGAATTCAAATTAGCCACTAGATATGTATGCTCCACTTCCCCTAAAACACCTTGCGCCACACCCCTGAACACCACCCTGCTGGCATCAATGCAGCCCTCAGTCACACCACCAACCAAACTTTTGTCCCCTGGGAAAATATTTGTGAGTATACATGATTTAGAACATCTCTGGATGGTATTAGCACAGAGTGTGCTTAATACATTATTTTTAAGACATGGGATGGTGCTTATGTGTTAAGGTAATGACACGTAGTTGCTCTTATTTGCTAAAGAAATTATACTTTTGTTCGCACCATGATGATTTTGTAGCTTGTCTAATTTGTTATGCAAGAATTGTGTATAAGAATCCCTTGGTTTCGAGGGTGAGCCAGAAGACTTTCCTTTTCTACTAGGGGTGCTGTCCAACTTTCGCTTGGCTTTGCTGCTCATTTGGGACTTACAATTATTACTGATTTTACTTATTCTGTATAATTTTGCACCTGAAAGCCTTCATGGCATATCTCTGTGCTCCTATCTTTGAATTTTGTAATAAATCCCTTTAACTCGTTATTGATCTATAACTCAATTATTGGGTGAACCTACTACTTATTTGAACTGGTTTTTGCTACTAACTGATATTTTTGAGTATGCCTTAACATTCAATTTAATCTGTCGGAAAGCTAGAGGAGGTAACATTTGGGGTTGTCTACATTTTGGAGGTGCTCACATTTTAGGGTATGGTTTTGCACCCACACTACCATATTTTATTTGCAAGTCAATAATAACCCAGAATGTTTAACTGCAGCTATCATACATGGGTGGCAAAGTTGGCAAGGTGCACATTTTTTAATCTCTCACAATAACATCAAAGAAAGATAGGCAAAAAAAGAGTCCTATCATTGGTCTCCGTCCCCTCTTTGTCCATGTCCTTTCTCCTCTTTCCTCTCACTCTATCTCACTTTGTTTTTGCTGTTGTCTTAATGGCCCTCCTCTCTCTCTTTTATTCTAGGTATTTACCTTTTTATCTCACTCCCCTACTCTTTCGTCTCTAATGTCACTTTCACCATCCACTCATATCTTTTACTACATTTCCTCTCTGACTCGGTGGAATTTCCTAAGCAGAAAAAGAAACCTGTCCGAACATGACATAAGCTGCTTTTTCCTAAAGAGCTGAAATGTGGTTCTTTCACTAGGAAATGGCAGATTTTGCACACTGTCTGCTTAAATTGAGAACGTTGTCTTTTTACGCCAACTCCTTTCACAAGACCAGCTCTCAAATGCGAGGACAAAACAAACGTTAATCTTGAAATTGCAGCGTCATTAGTAATATTAATAAGATTATTTTGAATGGGTGACATTTTGAAAAAAAAAATGTTTCGTGCATAATACACTTGCAAGCATAATCCCTGTAGCCTGGAGATTACTTTTGTAACAATTTGGCATACAATTCATTAGTCAGGTGTGGACTATAAATGGCCTATTACTTGACAGCCTCAAGTAATTAAAAAAAAAAACAGGTAAATCCATACATAGAGACACATGCACAGAGATATGGGCCAGCCCACTTAATCTATTTATCTGTTATTTACATTGTGCTTCCATCATCCACTGCATACAGCTTGGGGTACTGGGGCAGGTGGCTACTGCTTTTGGCTCTCTTCACTTTGCCTGAAGGTGGACTTCCTGTTAAAAAAGTACCCTCCTCTATCAGGGTTGATGAATCAATACTTTACTTTGCCGAAGTTTTTACTTTCCATTCTTTTTCATAATTTGTATAGTCATCTTTGTGTTTAACTATGTCTTCAGGTTACACTAAATCAAAGCCAGCTGTACCTTTACTTTGCTCCTATAACAACACAAATTTACTGTGTTCTAGCTTGTTCGGAGTACATCTACTTGCTGAGGAGCACAGATATATTTCTATTAAAATTACATGCAGTAATTAATTATTTAAATGTATATTTGTATTGTAAGCTTGGCAGTTGGTATCTAGTTGTCTTATTCTTTCGTTTTTATGACATACACTAGCAATGAAAACTAAAAAAAACAATCTTCGCACTAGCTTGGCAATGACCAGACTTAGTGGCTTTCAAAGATCATTTTTATAAAGTGTGCATTTAGCAGGCTTGCTATTTACCATTTCAGAGATATCTTTATGTAGAGCAATCATTTTTAGATCTGGCGGGCAGAGTTGGTTGTTTCACAGGGCTAATATTATCTTAACAGGAAGGGGCTGTGAGCTCAGCTCCCCATCACTGGTTGTTGCAAATGTCATTCATCCCTTTCATTTATCAGCATGTATTTGATTCTAGAGTTAATTCGTAACGCCTTGCCATTGTATTAAAGTGTATGGCCATCTCACTGGTGAAGGGATATGTTATATGTACATATGGGGGAGGGGGCCAAGCACATTTTGTTTCCTGTGATTTGAGGAGATGTTAGCCCAGTTCAGTAAAAATAACGTTTCCAGCAGAGCACAACTGTAAGGAAAGTTGGACATTTGAAATTAGTGTTTTTTAAACCAAACCCCTATTTTCACTCTCATTTGTTTACTTGCACTGAGGAACACAGAGCTCAGGTCCCTTTCTGACAAGTAATTGGTTGCTTTAAGCATCATTCATCACATTCATTACCCAGTGGTTGGTTTTAAGTTTCATTCAGGTTTTCCATTTAACTAAGTCATGTGGGCCACTGGTCTACAGCTACATAGGAAATTGCAAGCTCTTATTTGTCTTTTCTTTCCTGTGTTTTCTTGTTAAGTTGGGTAAGCGTTTTCCTCAGTAGGCTCTTGCATTAGTCCAATGACAGCCCGGTCAGAATTGTGCGACTTATTCTCTGCATGCAATATAGAACTCTGCGAAAAAAACGCGGTTATAAAAGAATCCTATAAGCATTGGATAATTTCAGGCTTGTTTTTGATTATGCATTTCAATATAACTTCTGTAACACGATCTAAAAAGGACAAAATTAGTGGCATTAATTTGTTGTTAATTTAAATGAAGCGAACGAAGAACATTTTGTTTTTATGTTTCAAGCTTTTAGAGATTAGCGGTGGAGTGCTTTATGCCATAATTTTCTCAATTAGTTTAACGCAAATCGACATAAAATTGCAGTGAAGGCTAGACAATATATTACCAGCCTATGCAGAAGTCCTACAAAGCGTCTACAGCAGCGTTTCCTGTGCCCAATGGGCTATCACAGGATTCTCCCAATCATGTAACTTCCCCCTTTGGCTGTCACTGGTACTACGCTGAGTGGGAGAATAACAAGCTGCAGAGGGCACTGTTTAAAGATATCATCCGCTGAACCTACTCCAGTATCACAGGCATCACTGACATGGATGTCAATTAGCATTAGGCAGGCCTAGCACTGCTTCTATGTCTGACTCTCACTTTGGCACCTGTAATGCTGATCTTGCTAGCCCTGGTCTCAGGGGTCAGGAATAGAAAATAAACTGGGTTGATACTTTCTTTGGTTTGTGCTCCTAGCTCCTCTCATAATACCTCAGTAGCAAATATGAGGCCGTTTTAGAGCTAAACATGGGGCAATGGTTTAACTCTGAGCTGTCATTGGGATCAAACCGTGTGTGAAGTCATTTCCTCTACCACTGATATTTTGGTGAATCAATGGCCATGGTGACCGAGCAGCGGTAGATGTGGGCTTTCTACCACAACACACTAGTTCTCCTTCACATCTTATCCCCCCCTACAGATAAAATGCGCCCATTCACCTACATGCACTGCTTTTTCTGTTACTTGTGCTGTAATTATTTCAACAGCTATGCACCTTTTATTTGAGTTCATTCGGTCTAGAGATCTAGGCCATTTTGAGTAACAAAGATAACAATCATACATGATAAAATAGTATTTGTTAAAAAAAACAAGATAACAATATAAAAACAGTAATAATCAGGACAGTATAACAATAAGATCAACAAGGATTGTAGATAAAAAGTACAATAAATAAGACATGGCTAAAATGTTAAGAATAAAAAGGATAAAAGCTAGGATATAAAATTCTGTCTAACATACCAATGTGTGCAATTGTTTTCCCGTAAGACCTGACCCTCGTCAATCCTCATATAGAGGCAAAAAATAACAGTTGAGACTCCTTCTGTCGACTAATGTCGGGATGGCTCACATGCCCTTTGAAACAATAAGCCTACGCCGGATGTACCAGGCCTCCGCTAAAAATCTGGTAACTGTAATAGCTACCACGGAGGATGAGTCGTATGTACAGATTCTGGTGGCTTTTGCTCTATCATGTAATTACATATTTTTGCAGAGGGGAATGATCCACCTCCCTCTGGGACTTTTATACAGAGGGCAGAAAAATAGTATATGCTATGTTGTTTCTTTACAATTTTGGCAAGAGATACATCTATCATTTGAAGCGATGTTAGATGACCAGTGAGCCGTAAAACCATTAATAGGCAGTGTACCATATCTTAGTTGGAGATATAAAGCACGGGCGTACGGAGGCATGGGAAGGTTCAAGAAGTTCTCAGGCCAGGGCTCGTGCTTGAGTTGGAGAAATTCCATTGTTAGCCTGCCCGCCCCTTTTTGGTGGAAGGAGTCTTCATTAACTTTCTCCCAATATCTTTTTGTGACAAGTTTCTTTGCATTATCTGGGATTTGATTCGTATAGTTCCAGTAGGAAGGAAAACCTATTTTGACCCAGGCAGATTTCATTTCCTTCAGCCATGGGATTTTCTCCAGTGCCTGGGGGGTGGCTATGAGCTCTCTTATAGCCAGCCTATATGGTTCGAATTCAACAGATTTCCATAAGCGAATCCAATAGGAGAGAGGCCTTAGGGCTGCTGTGGTTTTGATACTGTTTAGACCTAGGTCTAGCCTTAGAGGGGTCATTGGAGAGCCCATACCTAGCCGGGCAATCTGTCTAAGGAAATGGTTTTCCTTGGTTTGCAGAGTATCAAGGTTTTTGTGGGACCCCCAAAGTTCAGCTCCATAGAGGGCCGCTGCTCTGATTTGGACATTGTAAATCTCTGCAAGTATGTTCAAGGGGGGACTCAGAGCCTTTCTCGATCTACGGACAAGGGCCCCACCTCTCTGGCTTATAATGAGAGCCCCTTTGTCAATGGCTGCCATCCATTTGCCTGTGGTCGATAGTCTGAAACCCAAGTAGTCGAACTCATCTACTTTCTCCAATGGAATCGAGTTCATTTCTATGCTAACGCGCAAGCGTTTCTTGGAGGTACTATATATCATGAGTTTTGTTTTCTTAATGTTTACGTCCAGACCATAGTCACTACAAAAAACACAGAATTGGTTGATCAGGTTTTGGATTCCCATTGGCGATTTAGATATCAAAATTGTGTCATCTGCATATAGCAGACATGGGATTTTTTTCCCAACCAATTTGGGTGAATCATTTATACAGTTCTCTAAGTAGTGGATGCAATTATTGATATATAGAAAAAAAAGAGTGGGTGCCAGAACACATCCCTGTCTAACTCCTTTTTTAATAGCTACGGGGTCAGTCAACTCGCCCCCCCTGGCCACATCTAATTTGAGCGAAAGTATTTTCATGCAGTTGGGCAATGAGTTTCAGGAGACCAGATGGTACTCCCATGTTTGATAATGTTGACCACAGCAGGTTCCTGGGGATCAAATCAAATGCGGCTCTAAGGTCTATGAAGACCACATAGAGATTACCCCTCCCCAGGTCAACATTCTTCCATTTTATTGACATGAATCTTTGGGCTTGGTCAACTGTACTCACTGCAGGTCTAAATCCTGCTTGTAGGTCAGAAAGAGCTTCGGACTCCATAATCCATTCCTCAAGATGGAGCAAAAGATGCTTTGCATAGATTTTTTGGGAGTTATCAAGGAGACTAATCGGACGATAATTGGCAGGGATGTTCGGATTTCCTTTTTTAAAAATGGGTACTATTTCGGCCCCTTTCCAAGTGGGTGGAGCGGGGGCCCCTGCTGCAATAGCATTGCAGATAAGGTTGAGATATGGTGCCCATATATCTGGTCTTGATTTGTATAGATCGCCTGGAATCTTGTCTGGGCCAGGGGCCTTTCCCCATTTCAATGAGTCTATTGCTGCTCTTGTTTCGGTTAGAGAGAATGTGATCGGGGTGGTCTCATGGTTTATTGGGGCATCAGGGGCCCACAAAGATGCTTCAGAAGGCCCTTCGTATAGTTGCCCAAAGTGCTCTACCCATGATGGTGAGAGAATTGAGGAGCCAGGTGCGGCAGGGGAGTTGCTACAGTCATCAGTTATTAGTTTCCAGAACCTAGATGTGTCATTAGACTTAGCAGTCTCCAGAATAATAACCCATCTGGCCTCTTCCCAACTTCTGCGTGCCTTAGAACATTCCTTCTTATAAACTTTTCTGGCTGTTCTTAACAGCCCAACATGGCCATCTTTTATTGCTTCCAGGAGAGACAGTTGTGCTTCTCTGCAACAAGTGTCAAACCAAGGAGCGCAGTGCTTTTTGTTAGAATTATTAAGAAACTTTTTTGTAAAAAGATGCTTTAAAGATTGGAACAAGTCAGTGTGGGCTGCTAAGACTCTGTCACCCTCCCCATTCTCATTTAGGCGGATCATACACTCCATCTGGTTGGCAAGCAGGTTGTAAATAGATGCCAGGTGTTTAGGGGAAGAATTAACAGATTCCCATTTTAGGTTGCGTCTGTTATTAGTTAGAGCCAGCTGGGAGGCATGGCTCTTGGAGTAGGGCACAGTAAACGAAGGAAAAAGTCCTCTGGTCGATAAAATCAACAGGCCATGATCGCTCTCAATTTGCTTTTGGACCCTCATATCAAACATGTGGCTCCACAGTCGGATGTCAAGAAGTATATAATCAATACGACTGCTGAGCCCTCCGCGCCTAAAGGTAGCTTGTAAATTTACATCCGAGCGTGAGCGACCGTTGCAGGCTCGGAGGCCATGGGCTAGTGTGATGTCGGCCAGTAAGCGCGCAGATTTATTCAGCCTTGGTCTTTTGTTGGAGACTAGCTGAGGGATGCCCCAATGGGCATCCTCTTCTTTACATATTCCTTGGAATAGAGGATTAGGTTCAAAAGTGACATTAAAATCCCCTCCAATCAAAACAAAGAAGGAGGGATTGTTTTTAAGAAAACTGTCCAAAACGGACAGGACATCAGAATCAGTGTGGGAGCTCACATTCCTGTTGTAGATATTAATTAAAAGTAACGGTCTCTCTTCAGAAATCATTATTAATAGGACTTGCAAGTCAGGGCAAACCGTATCTATTTCTTCTATCTTGCACCTAAGAGAAGTGTTGATCCACACAAGCAGCCCTCCCAATGGTCTCCCAGAAGAGGACTTGCGTGCTGGAACCCAATAGCTTTTAAAGCCTAGTCTATATTTGGGTTCTAATGCAAACGTTTCTTGGAAGAGGCAGATCAGGTGATCATCAATAAGACTGCCCCATCCTGGACTTTGTAATTTGCTTTCCAACCCTGCTATATTCCAGCTGAGTACCTTATCGAGATCCTCTGTTTTTATGGACCCTGCTTTATTCTGAGGATATTTCCTACAGGGGGAGGAACTGCTAGGAACCATACTAATTCCCTCAAGTATAATAGGACCAGTGGCTTTCTCGCTATGTGCCATGTGAACCTCGCTGGATGTGGCCCCAGCTATATATGAATTAGGTAGGTTGGGCATACGAGTGGACCCCAGAATGTATGGAACAATTGACAGGGACGGAATACATTCCTCGCTGACTTTGCTCGTGGTGCTTGTGGGTGGTCCCTGGTTAACAGGATCTGCCAAGGTCGAAGGGGCAACAGAGTTAGAGATGCTGAGGGCAGTAGGGTGAATGTCCTCAGCCTCACCATTGCTCGGAGCCACTTCCGAAAGGTCATCTCCTAGTCAGTCTGTCTCAGGCTATGCACCTCCTTCACACATCTTCACATAGAATCACAATTGGCACATGTGACGATTTGACTGTGCTATCTGCAAAGAGGTGAAGACTAGATCAGCATATATTCTGAACACATTTTGACCCACTGACAGTCACGGTGAGAAACAAACACTGTCTTCAGAGCCCAATCGTGCCTGGTAATAAACATCCACCCACAACCTGAATTCACACAGTCACCTAGAGGAGACAGGGCACAATACACACTACAAGAGCAGAACGCTTCACCCAAAAACTACAGAAACACAATAACCTGGAAAACGAAAAGGTTACAGGGAATGCAAGAATAAGCAAAACATGAAAAATGCAAACACAAACTACATTGCTGACTTTACAAGGAGTACCTTAACATTTTTTGCAGTCACTGTTCAGAAACTGATCTGTGTTTTTACTTGCAAAGTTAAGTTTCAATGTCAGATTTTAGTTACTGCCTGGTATGAGACCCAGAGGAACCCACCCCATTTAAAGCCCTTTGTCAAGAAGGACACAAATATATGTCAATAATGTTCCTTTCAGGTGTATTGTGGTTACTGGAAAAATGCACCTGATGAAGAAGGTATTAAGTACCTCCTCGCCCTAGTGATAAATTAGAAAATCACCAACACAGACAATGTTTTGCACCGTTCTCAGTTACCACTTTAGTTCTTTATTACAACAACTACCTCATTGCTGTCTTGACTAATATATTTCCAACATTGTCAGAAACTGGATCCACCACTAATAAAATGTAGCCTATAATGATTAACAAATGTATTGTGATTTATAGGACTGACACATAGTTTGCTGAACCCACCTGCTTAAGGTGGACGTAGTCACGTTTTTACCTTTATTCAAACTTCCAAAAGAAACAAAAAGTGAATTCGACCACCTAAATTCCTTTGTTCATTGTAAATATATAAGCAAAGCCCTTTTTTAGGTCGAGCGTGCAAGCGCCCTGATGTAATCTATCTGTGTGCTTTTAACCACACCCATCACTATCACTCGTTCATGATCTTGCCTTTCAAAAATCGTTTGTTGTTATTTGTAAATGCTTTACGTTTGTCCCTTCTTGGGTCAGTTTTGTTACTGCCTTGGCCGTTGAACCTGCTACATGGATAAATGCATGTTTGCCGATATGTTTGACTGCGAGTGAACTTCTTTTTCTTTTTGTGTCTCTCCTTTACGCTCATGCTCATGGGGACTGGCGCACTTTGAATTGGCTTGCTTATGTCAACTCTTTACTTTTCATTTTCATTTTATGTGGCAAGAAAAGTCCAGTTAGGAATTTACAACTCTTATAGCTCTAACTCAAGCAAATGTGAGACCCATAGCATTGCAAATGCTTCTTATGTCTAGGGAAAAAGTAATCTGTTACTAAAGATCCTAACTCCCTCAAGCATCTAGCAGATGTATTGGCTATTAAAAAGGCCATTTTTGCTGACAACCAAACTATGCTTGCAGATTAAAGAGGTTCAAATAACTGAAGCTGCAAGCCCTTTAGAACTGTAGGTATATGTTATACCAGAGAATAACTTCAGTCACCGTTTTTCTTAGGTACAAACTCCCTAATATAGCCTTATCATCAAGGGAAATAAATTGTTCAATTACTTAATTCCAGAGGTCTCAATTGTGCCTTGTCATAAAAAATCCACCCACAACCTGAACTCACACCATTACCTAAAGAATACGCAGTACACAATAGGCACTACAACAGTAACATAAAATATAAATACGACATTTACAGATTAAACATTTGAAAAAAACAACCATAGTGCATTCTCTACCTGTTGCCATCAGGAATTAAAAAAGGAGGTGTAGGGGATGGGAGATGCCTTTGTCTATGGCTCTGTGACAAATAAGAAAGACTAGCATGTTAGAGGCCTGTGTGTGGACGGGGTCGCCCTCACTAAGGGCCTGATTTACATTTCAGCAGATGGGTTACTCCGTCACAACAGTTATGGGTATTCCATCTGTCTCAAGCTAAATCCAGTATAAAATTATGGGATTTAGATTAGAAAAAGTATTTGTCAGGTTCCAGTGGCGGTTGCTAGCAAATTAAATTGGAGGGGCACAACACACACACACAAAAAACTACACACATAACATATATGCATACCATACACACATAACATACCCACCAATACAAATATAAAAATAAAACAGTTACCTTACTCGATGTTCTGCAGTGCGTCCCCGTCCTGCATCATGTCCTCTGAGCGCGAAGCCCACAGCCAAGTCCCTCATCCAATCAAGGCGCTGTTTTCATGATGTTAAGCAGCATGAAAACAGCGCCTTGATTGGCTGGAGAGGGCCGGCTCCACGCCCCAAACGGCTCTGTGTGCCTGTGCCTGCTCCACAACCACGCTGTTCACGACAGCCGGGTTAGAGAGGTTTGAATTTTTCATGTCAGTTTGGCCACAGCAAGGTGGCTGGCCAAACCTACATGCACACTTCAAACTGAAGTGGCCACTCGTCACTGCTGCCAGTCATTGGCAGCAGTGACACACTGGCCCGCCCTGCCCTCATACTCTGTTTGCTGGCAGAAAGTGTCAAAAATAAAATGATAATAACATTATTTTATTACCATTGTATTTGTGACTATTTTAACACAGCAATATGGGTGGGGTGGGCAATACTCATCCACTCCTATGAAGGAACCACCGCTTTCAGGATCACATTGGACAGTGTGACGTTCAAGCAATCTGCTTTTGCATAGTTATGTGAAATTGCAGAAAACTTTCATGAAGTCATAAATATTTATGCAAAATACAAAACTGGCATGTGGTGTTGTATTCCAACATGTAATGAATCATGCATTTCACTCTAAAAAAATTAGCACAATAACTGAAGTGCTTCAACCTGTAATCTTAGCAACAGTGAATAAATCAGCATTCTGGAATGCTGTCTTTACTCACATGTGAATGTAATGTTTAGTGGGTGAATATGTGTGTGCATGTCTTTATATTTTCTACGTGAAGCCTGTAAAGTTGCCATTTGTGCCTATTTTTTGTTTGTCTGTAGATATTTACGAGTCTGTCATGTTTTGTATGTTAGTGCACTTTAAACAGACGTATTGGCTTTTTCAATGTCTGTTTGCAAATAGAGTTCTCCATTTCATCAACCACCAACTGATAGTAAGTGATACTTTCTTAATTTACAAAATATGAGATTTGGAAACTGAATGTAACAGAAACGTGACACTTTATTCATAGCAGGCACCGTGTAAATTGAGAGTGTTATATGGGAAAAAAGTACATCTCTCAACTTTTTGTGGCTCTGAGCAGTCGCCCTGTGGTTTGGAATTCGTTGGGCACGCTGTTTGTATCCGTGTACTCTGTACAGAGGCACGGTGTGTTGGCTCCACGAGGGATGCAGTTGATTAGGTGTGACAAGCTTCCTTTGCAGATTTCACTCAGTCCCCTCTCTCTACCAGTCGAGAATCTGCACGAGCAAAAACATAAACTGTACGTGCAGTCCAAGTAAAAAAAAAACAAAAAAAAATCAGAATCATCCCTTTCTGCGTTTGTTGCCAAAATACATTCGAGATCCGTTTACTGATCATATTATGCGCCAAAGAATGTAGACATTAGACAAGTGCCAAACGTGCCGAGATATGGGCCAGAAAACTCAAATACATATCCTTAAGTTCCTCTCGGCTCTAGAAAGAAGGCAGCAGTGAAAACAGGCACGGGTCTTGATAACCCTCCAATGGCCACAGTTCACAAAGATGGACTAGGTTGGAAACTACCTTCCAGAGACTATGCGTGAAAATTGTTATACACTGTGTTCTGAGAAATCAAAGAAAGCCACAGCTGTGTATACTTTACCACACATAATTTACCACTAACCTAAACCATAAGAAGAACCAGGTAAATATAATAAAACATAGTAAAAGATCAGCACACACTTGTTGAGGTAATGTAAACAGTAACCTTCTAAATTCTTATTAAGGGCTATTAAGGGCTAATAAGCTACAATAGATTTTCTACAAATCTACTAGAAAAACAAACCAACAAATGATTGCATACGCATCCTTAGGTCATCAGTGGCGAGAAAGCCATTTCAATGGCCAGGGCTAAAGAGTAGAGTGCTCAGCTGACTAACAAATTATCCCACTGCGGGCCAGTAATCACAGGTCATAGGTCATAAATGGTGATAGTTCGGGTAGAATGTATGCCAAAAAGTTTGTTGATGTGTTGGAGATGGTGCAAACATGGTCAACATTAACCTAACTAATCAGATCATTGCCTCTCACCCATCCCTGACTTTCCTTGTATTTAACATCTGAAAATCTTTAAAAGCATATATCTTAAGTCCAAAGGTGGAGACGTTGTCAATTTACACCATGCTCTTTGAACTTTCTGGAAATTGTCTGCAATGTTTGCCCTCCATCCTCTGACCTAATTTGCAACAACTCAAATCCTGTTCTACTGTTCTGAATTTACTATGAGAGCTATCACTGTTTATTCTATGTGATAAAGTCTAGATGAGAAACGTGACTTCTCAGCATCTCCTCTCAACTGTTGAGACCTGGGGTTCCTCCTTAAAAATTGTTATGTGAGTGAAAGGTTCACAGATGGTCTTGGTTCGAAACCATGACCCACAATAAGATAAAATGTAAGTAAACAAGATGAGTTTGTCACATCTTAGGATCTGTCAGATCTCCATCTATACCTCTATCTCTCACTACCTGCACCAACACTGAGTTCCTGCATCTGATGAACCACTTACATGCTTCCAAAGCACGGTCTCACTATTAGATTAGCCGGACATCTGGAGAAGATTTTATGCCTCACTGTGAGGCACAATTCTCGTGTTTGCCAAATCTATTTCTCTTCTTTGTTTTCCAGATGTTTCTTGCTGATGACACAACTGCGATTCTGGACCTAGTAATTGCCAATTAGCATCCCAAAAGTAGTTTAGTCAAACCTGTCATATTCGTTGGTCAGTGATTCACACTGAGTGTAACTGAGCAGAGAAGTAAGGAGCAGATTTGTCAGCTTTTTTTCACCTCTGAATAGAGACACAAAACAGCAAAAAGTGTTGAAAACTATTTACTTTCCAGCGCACAACAATTTTGCCACCTTAAATAGTGCAAATAGTGTTTTGCGCTGCATTGAACTACGGTGAGCGAAGGGGGTGTACTTGATTCTTCCTATTCTACCACCTGTGGTTTTTGATTCAAAGCCAGTTCTATGAAGATTGTCAGACCTGCTTTGTGTAAAAAAAAAGTGCCTCCTTAAAACAACTATTAGGAGAAATGTTTATATTTCTTCAAACATTTCAATCTTTTCATGTGTGCTGCACAGTACAGCCCACACCCAGTTTGGGAAATGGTAAAAAATGGATTAAAATAGAATTTTGTACTGGAAGGACACTTTTCCAGTACAATACCTATGCTAGCCCTAGGGAGTGATACAGCCCCCTGCAGCCCTTGTAGCACTGAGGCACCAACCATTTAAGAGCCTCCATTGAGCCCAAGGCTATTAATTATCTGTGATATATGTAAGAAATAGGGCATATCTGCACGTCCTGTGGGGCTGGTGGGGTGTTATTTCGTGTTACATCAATGTGCTAACAGCTATTCACACACTTTTGCACTATGGCGGAGCTTGGCAAACTGAGTGCATGGGAAGACAATAGCAGCAGGTCACTTTTAGTAAATATAACTGTTCCTTTCTCATCGCCTAGTGAAGTGCAGCCCAGCAACTTTAGGTGCTGTGCTGAATTTGGTAATAAATCCACCCCTAAAGGTTCTCAATCATGTCTCTTAGACAGCAGCCATCTTGACTCAATTGATATATATATATTTATCAATGGGTGTTTGCTTCTATTATCATACATTCAGGCCAATGCATACTTAAATAAATTCTGGACACTACATTTAATGCTTAATAAACAGTACCTTAATATACTCAAAAACAGGAAGTGCTTTGAAAGTCCACGACTTCATCTCTTCATCTAACATTAATTTTCGAAGTTATTGGTGAGACACATATCACCAGTGTTTATTAAATATGTTACTTCTTGTATTATGTTTATTGCATGTGGCCAAACTGGAATATTTTACATCTATTTCTGTATTTTGATAGAAAATGTAAGGGTGAAGGTACCATCAATACTGTAAATTAGGGTACAACTGCGAAATCGTGGCTATCTCTGCTTTAGCCAGGTTTTATGATAGGTAAGGGATCCATTAAATCAGTGGAGGGATCCCACAGAAAGACAGATAATTCCTTCTCTAAACAAATTGGCCTAAATCAATGCAACACTTGGTTTTAAGAATACAGGGCGAGATGTAGCAAAATTTTGCGAGTCGCAAATGGCCCGAATCGCTATTTGCGACCCCACAAATTCGGAAATGGGATGCAAAAACCCCATTTCCGAATCCCAAATAGTGATGTGAGCCAATACTGACTCGCAAAATTTGCGACCCCATTGTGCGACCCGCAAATAGGAAGTCGCAATTTGCGAGTCACAAACCATATGAAAAAGCCACTCGCAAATTGCAACTATTCGCAAAAAGCCCATTTTGCACACCCAATTTACCACTAACTCAGAGCAGGTGGTAACCAGAACCAAAGTATAAAAGGAGACCCAGAAGGCACCTGGGTTACTCAAGATGGCGGAGATATATGTGATAGCAAGGAGGAGGAGAGTCCACGCCGCACAGCAGAGGAGGAGGTGGAGCCAGAGACAGGAGAGGATATACAGAACCAGGCAGACGCTTTTCCAACAAACTGAGGAGGAGATTTATGATAAATACAGACTCAGCAGTGCAGCAATATTAGAAATCATAGATCTACTCAATCCGCAGCTTCAACGCCAGACTGTGTGCGGCAGCGCCATCCCCACACATGTGCAAGTGCTATGCTCACTGCACCTCTTGGCCTCGGGTAGCTATCAGGGGGTCATTGCTGTGGCAGGTGGGGTATCCCAAAGTGCACTCTCACGGTTTTTCAGATGTTTCTTAGATGCCATACTCACACACATGTACAGATACATTTACCTACCCAGGAATGAGACAGAAATCAACAGCATCAGGTTGGAATACTACAGGATTGCCAACTTCCCACATGTAATAGGGTGTGTAGACGGGACACATATACAAATATGTCCTCCTGCAAATCTGGAATATCTGTTCCGAAACCGGAAGTGTACCCACTCACTGAACATCCAGGTGGTATGTGACGCCCATTATGTCATCACTGACATGGTGGCCAAATTTCCAGGGAGTACACATGACTCTTACATTTTCAGGCACAGTGGGATACACCAACGCCTAGAACGTGGGGAGTTTGGAGACGGATATCTCCTAGGTATAGCTGAATACACCTTGAAGACATACACACAGGTCAATGTGGAAACCATCCATGCCCTGCTAACATTGTTAATTTTTGCCAAACAGGTGACAGTGCAAATGCGCTACGACCATGGATACTTACCCCGTACTTAACACCCAGCAATGAGACTGAGAGGCGATACAACAGTGCACATAGGAGGACCCAAAATGTTATAGAGAGGACCTTTGGACTGTTGAAGGCAAGATTCAGATGCCTCCACAGAAGTGGAGGTGCCCTCCAGTATGCCCCAATAACAGCATTCAAGATCGTTGGCGCATGCGCTATACTGCACAACATTGCCACCAGACGTGGTCTACATCTCACCCCTGAAGACCCAGATTCGGAGGATGACGAGCAAGAGCCACCACATCGCCATCATGGGGATAGAAGCATTGCAAATCAAGGAAGACAGAGACGGGACCACATTGCAAACCAATACTTTGGAAGGTATGTGCTGCCTGTCACCACACACATGAATGTCACACACAAAGAGCCCAGGTGTGAAGTGGAACAAACAAGAACTTTTATTAAGTGAACCAAATAACTATAGAACAGAACTGTTGGCCAGGGGCTGTAAATGTCCACCTGCTATGAGGACACATTAACCTCATGTGCCTCAATTGTCCGTAAGTGCGTAGCTCAACTTCTATGCCTGGGACGCCCAGCATGGCTAGTGCCTGGAGCGTCAGCAGATCCCTGCTGTGCACTGCCACCCCTCAATACCCTGGTGTCCGTGGCAGATACACTACTGATAGTGGAGCCCTCCTCACTATCTTGAGGCGTGTCTGCCGTGCCCCTAGCCACCTGTCTTGCCTCCATCATGTCCACAGCGTGGCTTATCCGTCCCAGGCCGCGAGCCACATCGCCTGCAAAGTGGCCCCTGTCTACTTGTAAACTGACTGTCCGGCGTGACAGCCTTGTTGTATTCACAGCCAGGCGGACGATTGAGGCAGCCGTGCGGTCCAAACGGATGAGTTGGCGTTCACGGCGCCTTGCACTCTCTCTCTCTGTAACAAGTTCAGTCACTAGTTGCCTGATGGAGAGTGCAAGGTCACCCACATGACTGTTCAGGTTCTGGAAGTCTGTGTGGACCTGTGCCAGCCCTGTTGTGAAATTTCTCTCCATTCTCTGCATGGCCCCTGATATCACTCTCATCTGCCTTGTTTGCAGGCGCTGACCTCTGATGAGAGCTGCCTCGGCAGCGGACATGGAGGAGTCCCCTACATCTCCCTGGGACACTGCGGGGACATGGACACGTCGTCTGCGACGCAGTGGAGCATCAGGGTCCTGTTGGCTGGCACTGTAGTTGGGACTGGGTGCTGGGTCAATCTCCACAATGTCCAATGGTGCATCTGGAGGGGACTGTGGTTGGGTGGTGGAGGGCACATTGGTGGCTGCTCCTGGGTCTTGTGCTGCCTGTTGGCTGACCTCTGCACCCTGGATGGACTGGCTGGTGGGGATGTCTTGTGGGAGACCTGTGGGACATAGGGAACACACTGTCAGCATCTAACATCTGTTGTATGCTTCCTAATAAACTGTTGCCTATCTGCTGCCTACTGGACTACATTGCCCATAATGCACCATTCTGGTGGTTGCTACTCTGAAATGGAGCTCATTTGGTTGTGCATGCTGCTGTGTACTGGGTGGGTGGGGGTATGGCAGATATGGATGTACATGCATGTTTCATGGTACTCACTTGTTGATGGTCCTGGCGTGTCCAGCTCTCCTATTCCAGCCACTGCCTCTGGCTCCAGGGTCTGTTGCACTCATTCCTCCATGGGTGTGGGTGGTGGGACAGTAGATGGGCCTCCTCCTGTGCCCCTCATCTCCCAGAGGCGCTCTGCCACCCTCTCCTTGGTCCTGGAGCGCAGGTCGTACCATCTCTTTTTCAGCTCATCTATGCTCCTGTGGCTCACCCCAATTGCATTCACCTTCTCCTGGATGTCAGTCCAAATCCTCCTTTTGTCAGACTCTGGCACTCTGAGGGCAGCCCTTCCATATAGTTGGTCATGGTGCTGGCAGCATTAATCTGTCAGCACCTCCAGTTCCTTCTCTGAAAATTTGAGTTTCCTCTTCTTGCCTGAGTCCTCCATTCTTGCTGCTGTTCCTCCTGGTGGTTGTTCAGCAGTTCAGACTCGCAATTTCCGACTCGCAAATTTTTGGCTACCTACATCTGGCCCACAATTCTCAGGCCCAATTTATTGATATCAAACCATAATTGAATTCATAAAGTATGAAATCTATTCAGAGTATTGACATACACAGTTTTGAAGGCAAGGGTAAACTAGACACATTACTTCATAATCTCAAAATTAAAAATCCACCTAGTAGAAGACAAGGTAGGCCACCCACTTGGGGCCATCCAATTGGCCCTTTCAGAATCAGATACGTTAAAGGTGTCTTGGGCTAATTCTCTGAGGGCCCTTGCTGAATTCTCAAAGGTCCAGTCTCTGCTCTCAAAACAGAGTCGAACCAATTGATAAACTGACCGAAAACCATGCCAGAGTTGACCCTGATGGTGACCCCTGACAGAGAGGTGCTTGGGTCCCATAGACTTTAACCCACCCAAATCCCACCAACTCCGCCAAGGAATCCCATAGCTAGTGTCGGAACTTCCGCCACACTTACTGCTGAGCAGATTTGATTGTGCCATACTGGCAAGCAAAATGTGGCAGTGCGATCTCCACTTCTGACTTGGCAGATTGGGCAGGGGGGAAAAGTCACCTTTTCATCTGATTCGCCTTTCGTTTTCAACTGGACACGACTCTACAGGACCCTCCATCACTGCTGCCACATGACCTCAGAGAAAACACAACCCCTCCCCTGTTGCTGGACACAAAGGTAGGCAACTCACGTTGGCTGTGTACGGGGGATTCACTGCACGTGGGCCTGGGACCACTGCAGACATGTACATGTTGCAGTAATTTTTTTTAAATTACTGTGACATGCATATGTTTGGGACACGGGTGGGCCGGACATGGATGGGGACACACTGGTACACAACACATATCAAACACATCCACAACTGTCATTATGGTGTCACCTTCCATTACCAAATGAATGCTGGCACCAAAATGACTGTACATTTACACTTGTCAACTGTGCCGATGTGTGCACATTGCAAAGTGACATGTACCTGTCATGTTGTGCTTGAGTTGTGTGTGTGTGTGAGTCAGAATGTGTACATGTGTGTGATTCGAGATCTAAATTAGGCCCATAGTCTTTTTTGAACCTGGGTTCTTTGTAAAAAAAGATATGAATTCTAGTATATATTTGTGCACTGTCTTATCAATGTATAATCAGAGAAGAGTCAATTAGTCAAGAAGGCATATATCTACATAATAGAGGTATATGTTGGTAGTGGAGCCAGCAACAAATTGGCTACTTATATTTTATTATGTTTACATTTTTGGGAAAGCCCACTAAAAGATTACAATATAGAGAGTTGGTTAGACAGAGATGCTCTAAAGGTGTATCCTTTAACAGTGTAAGTTGTAAACAGGATGTTTATGGCAGATTACTAATAGCTTCCTATTTACCTTTAGATACCCATTCCAAATCTGCAGCTGCCATTATCCTTCAGTGCGATGAAGCAGAGGATGATATCCAATGTCAGTGTTGTCTTTCCTATTTCATTCCCCTTTCCTTACATCTGTTCTTTATATCACACATTATAAGAGGTCAATTGGGGTGAGAGACAGAAAAGTTTGGATCCAAAGTACCAGTTCATTGCTTTCTGACAGATTGCCTAATCCCCATTGCTATCAAACTGCAGTGATGGATTCTGACACTACACGATTCAACATTGACTAAATTGCAGAAGGAAGTCAGTTTGTTAAAGAGGAAATGGACACCATATTAAAAGCATAAGGAACTGATGCTAATTAAGAGCCTTTGCCTTCTAAATTAAAGGACACTGAAAAGGACCTTGAGGCGTTCATATTCACTAGTTACTCCCACTATACATTTGGCCAGTAGTGGCTCAAGGGCCGCGGAAGGGGCAGGGTGGGGAGGTGCGGGAGGGGGAGGAAGGAGAGAATAAACATTCAATTTAATTTAAAAAACACAAAAAACCCACTTACTTCCTCCGCCGCTCCTCTGTCCCTTGACCCTCCTCTGCCTCTTCAGACACAGGCTCCCTGTCTGCCATGCGCCAATCCTGGCACTGCTCAGAGCAGCATCAGGATTGGCTGGGAGCGCCCAGCCAGGGCGTTCCCAGGCAGACTGGGAGCCTGTGCAGGCTCTCTCCAGCCCAGCAACCTGCTGGGCTGGAGAGAGCCTACAGCGCATGTGTGTTTGGCTGACCCGAGACAGCCAGCCACTCCCCCTCAGAGCACATCACCCTGTGGCCCCATCCCTTTTAAAGAAAACAACAATAAACATGGTTTCCTATCATTTTCTTTAAAAGGTTTTGCAGCTGCCGCTACTGGCGGGGAGACAATGCTCTTCCTCCCAAACAGAGGAGCCGCCACTGCATTTGGCACCCCCAAAAGATTATTTGGTGATCCAAAGAATGATCATTATTTCTTAATCAGTATTGTTTACATTGTTTTTAGAAGCGTATCACCTTTCTCGTTTACCAAACTGAAGAGACTTTTGTTGTGTCATAGAAAAGCTCAAGAGCTGAAGGAGAAAGAGAGAGAAGACATACACCCAATTCGTGTTTCTATTGTGGCAGGTTACATCATTTTAAAGATACTTTAGATGAACTTTTGGTTCACTAAATGTTATGGGGATTTCTGTGAGGTATTGAATAAGACGAAGGCTGCATTTTTTGCTTTCACATAAGAGCTATAACAGTGAGACTGATTTAGAACCAGGCTGTCCCATTCCTTGTGATTGACTTTATTGATTCGGAGAGTCAGATTTTAAATAACTCAAACAAAGTTATTTGAAAATCTGGCTCATGGGTTCAGAACACTTTCACAGGTACCTGACTCTACTCCATTGTTTTTGGTGCCCAGGTATGGGGTGAATTAAGAACCTGTATCACCAACATAACCCTTAATAGGACCACAGTCAAGAATTGTGGTCAATTGCCATTGATATCTGTCCTGCTAAATCAGAATCAAAAAGCAAAGATCATCATAGTTTTGCTCCAATTGTGTCTTCCATCCTATTAGTTATATTTTTTTATTTTGTTTTGCATAAAGGTTTTATCTCATGACTTTTGCATTTATTAGTTTTGATAGCATATCAGTTGTATTTTCTTACTGCGATGAAGTACAGCACAAGTGCAATTTGGAAATTATATTATTATAACTCACCATGAAAGAAATTTTCCTGAAGGCATGCAGCAAATTGAGGAGGACTGTTTAGGGAATTGACTACTTTTGGAAACCTTGCTCGGATGGGAATGTCTCCTGCATGGTAATCAGGTGTGTACGCATGCTCTGGGTCCCTGACTGCTTGTGAAATTTGTGTACTGACCATATTTTGGCCCTGGTGTCATGCTAATCTAGAATCTGTGCAGAGGTCCAGCCTTTTCCTTGAAAACCTGTTCTGTAACCTGGAGGTGAGCGCAGTCCATGTCTTGATTGAGGGCATTAGATTACTGTCCCTGCCCTGGGTGTACCTTAAAAAGTAGTGCTAGCAGCATAATGTACTTTGTTGTAGTTAGATCAGCCTTTTTCTTTGTATGTCAGAGACCGGTTCACTAACATCTCTCATGTACAGCATTAGTATCATGTGAACCCCAAAACCTCTTACTCTGGCATTCTGTGTGTGTTTTGAGTGTGTGTATGTGCAGTGAGTGTGCACAATATGTTTGCTAATAGGACTATGTGTATGTTATGTGGCTGAGTACTGGGACTAATGAAATACTTTTTTGATATCCCTGGTTTAGAATGGCAGAAGATGGAGGATGGGTACAGCTTTCCCAGATAGTGGAGTGTATTGCCTGCATTCCTGTGACCAGGAAGTGGTGACCAAGACAATGAAGTGAGGGAGGACGGAGAGAGGGCTCCCCTTACAAATTAAATGAGGACCTTGTTGGAAAAGGGCCCCCTGATTAGTTCTTCTTGATCACTGCCATTTAGTAAGTGGCAGGGGAGATGGTTGGGACTGCATTTTCTGTTATTCAGGTAAGTCTAGTCATGGCTTCACCTTTGTCTGTCCCTGGTTGTCACTTTATGAATGCTGATGACAGCTAGGTGCAGAGATGACACCCTTCATTTTCCTCTGATCATGGATACTCCTATGTGGAGCCAGCACCACTGCTAACTGCTGTAAGAGCCACCTCCTTACACAAAGGCTGTGTCTGAGGAGCAGCCAGTGAATGACATTTGAAAATAAACCAATCCAATCCTGCTCTGAAATCCTAGGCAGTGCATTCACATCTCCTGTTTGGAAAATGTGCACAACAGTGGAATCCTACCCATCAATGTTTCCAGTTCCTAGTTCTTGTTGACTAAGTAAAGGGGCACTTCAGCAAGTACTAAAGAAAAAGCTGCTATATAACCAAGGCTGGTGTCTGCATGACAGCTAGGCTCCCAGAAGTGAGGGGCCATCACCTGAAGTCCACAAATTCAAGGAGAAGCCAAATGAGTGGGAAGGGACTTCCTAGCCCTCCAGGAGGTGAGTCTGTCAAAGAGGAGAAACCAGATGTGTTCCTAATGTGAGCAACACTCAGAAGTTGCTGAATTCCCCTGTGAGTGAAGCCAGAGCTAACCCATGTCATCAGAGATCTCTCATCACAGCCGCAACAGTAAAATTCATACAGAAATCAAACTACAAAGTCATCCCACTCTATCTGTCACCCTAAAACACACAAAGACCTGGTTCTGCTGCTGCAGACACAACAGTGATTGCTAAAGAGGCATTGCAATAGGTGCTGAAGCAGAAGTCTGATCCAATGTGCATCAGGCCTGGAGGCCACAACAGCTCCCAATGAAAACCCACAAGATCTCTGCCTGGAGGTCTCACCTGCCAGGATGGCCACATGCAAAGCAAGCCTATCATGCTGCTTCTCCGCCTCAGATCCAATCTCTAATGAAACCTCCACTGTGGTCCTGTGTCAGTACAGGCAGTGCTGAGAATGCCAAGCACAGAAGCACCTGCCAGAGTTGGCCAACTGCAACACCATGAGTGGGTAACAGAACCTCGCATGAAAGACTGAGCTAGATGTACAGACTGAGATCTGCAGTGCAAACAGAGAATGCTGCCTATAAGATCCCTTTAATTTTGATAAAACAATTGAACTAAACTGGGAAGTGAGTAAAGACCTAGTTAACTGCCCTGTGCCTCATCGGTGTCTATAACTACATTAGAGTAGAAGCATAATAGACATAATAACCAGTCCTAGAATAGGGAGAGGACTCCATAGCAGGTTGGTGACTGAATTTGTGCAGCATAGTTGGATTTATGACTTGCAACTGAGCCTCACTGAAATGAGTAATATTACGTTTTGCTGGTTGCTGCCATAATAAAATACATTCTTTTTATTAAGTTAAACATGGGGCTGGTCAATGCAAATACTGTGTCTGTTGGTTATCTGTTGAATTATGAGCTCCTGCTCCCCACACTACATCCCTGTGAAGCCTATGACTGCTTATCCTTGCTACCCTGAGAGTTATGTTGTTAAATTCTAGATCGTAGATTCACAATAGGACGACCATAGAACATCAGCGGCAATCAACTTAAAACCACCACAATTGTAGCCCAATAGCCTCTGGCTGCCCTGGGGGCTCTTGAATGGGGTCTGACTGAGCTGCTGAAGCATAGTATGCTTACATGGCCACATTAAGTGAAATGGCGAGTTCCAGTTTGCTACCACCTTTTCATTGAATAACATAAACATAACATTTTAACATAATCCCATATATTTCCAATCCTTTCAATGACTCATAGCACCCCACTCATCCAAAAGTGACAAGTGGTATCAAGGAATAAAAAATCTGTTCTGAAATATCTTTACAATAATGAAACCATCAGTTCACTTTAGTATGCAGATAACAAGGCAATTAATTTGCTCGTATCTTGTGAACATCTATTTTACCCCTCAAAGCATATTCCTTTAGCTGTCTCCTTACTTAGGTTTTCTACGGCAATGTGTTGCATTTCTGTAGTGCATCGAAGTGATGGGGCATTGCACTTTTATCTCATGAAGCCACCAAACCACCAGTCTTACACCCCACCCTTGACTGTATAAATATTATTCCAAAATCTATCCACAATCTACCCTCAAGCACGTGAATTGACAACACCTCAACAACAGCTAAAAAAAACTAACAATGTTACACATTATACCAGTCAAACTCTGACAGATTCTCTTGCATGAGAGCAAATTTCCGGTCATTCCTCAGTGCACTATTTCACAGACAATTACCAAAAATACGTTTAGCATCACATCCTTGATTAAATTTCCCTGAGATTGTCTTAGCCCCCTTGAGAACTTTATACAGACTTAAAGTCAATCACCAAAAAATACCCTGAAATTCTAAGTTGTTTACAATTCTTATTACCCGCTTACCTCCCCGCGAAATGTTCTGTGTGGAAAGGAGCAGACATATACTTGTTGGTAATAAAAGCTCTGTCAGTACATATGAGAATTGAGGAATTAAATACTCCAGCTCATTTTAACACATATTCGTTTATTTTAATGTATTAATGTAATTCTCTAAATGCAATTTAAACTTGTTCAAAGCAAATTAAATAAATCAAATAGCATTACAAATACAAAGGAGTAATATACGTGATATCAATAGAGGTGCAACATTGAATTTACCTATGGTCCATAACCTAGTAGTGTGGCCCACAAAGTCAAACGGATAGTAAAATGGGCCATGGGAAAAAAACAGAAGCAGACAATAGCATAATAATAAAATAGAGTTTATAGGCCTAATTAATTAGATGCAACTATACTCAAGAAAACTGTAAAAAGAGAAAAGAGGGCCTAATTCCTCGAATCCTATTCATCTTCTTACATTTATGCATTGAATGTCTCGATTGGTGTTCATTAACGGGAATCTAGCTGAGGAAGAATGGAGTTTTGCATGTTAGTACTCGTTGAATTACATAACATTGCAGATTCACACATTTTAGCTACAGGGAGATTAAGGAGTATATCCAGAATTGCATGCTTTGGATCAAATGCTAAGGCCAGGACTAGAATCCAGATCCCCACCTTCAATGTCAACACTAAAGTCACTGTACCACATCTCCTTCCTTGAATACTCACATTGTTAGTAACAGGTCATACTTGTTTTACCTTCTCCAAAATCTTCTTGTGAGAGAGATGATAAGCATGACCTCTCTCACACATCACACCATTGTCCCCCAGATACACCAGGAGAGGCACAAATAAAGTTGCACAAGATGGCAGAGGCAATGTACACGTACCCAAAGGAGGAAAAAGCAAGTAAGTTGCAGACAAAATCTATAAAAGAACTTGTGAATGAGGTTAGTGGATGAAGAGCATGATGAAGTCAAGTCCTCAAATGTGGAGATGCACAGACAATTAGATGTCAAGCCTTTCTATAGGAAACCAGTACTGACATCTCTTCTAATTATCTACGAAACAGAATACCACCATCTTGTATTTTCAAGAGACATAAAATAACATGATGCCTCCTGCTACTCAGACAGTTTTATCCTCAGAACACTAGATGTCCTAGACCTAAGAAATGCACCAGTTGTAAACTCCTTTTCCTTTCCCCATTGCACATCCTTTCCCCCAAAAGTCTTATGTATTTTGACAGTGTTTCTAGGACACATGCAGGATCCATTGAGACTTGTGGTTCCTGTATGGTGAGTCATAACCCTTAAAAGTAAAAAGGTATTGCATATTTTATGAACTTTCACTACATTATATTTACATTTGAAGTACAAGTAGTCTATTGAAGTTGAAGCAGGTAGCTCTTGTAACTAAGAAACGACAACTATCTAGGTTGCTCTTGCTGTTCCAATTAGACTAAATTACTTTATTTCTCATCATTGTTGCTCTTATAATCTATGCTTCCATCATGCAAAGTCTGCAAATATATGGGTAGATCATTTGTGGTAATACATTCTTCATAGGTCCCAAGAGCAATCCAGGATGTCTGACCTACTAATTCCTTTAACAAATGATGGAAGTATCTTAGGAATCGAATTTTAATGCTTTCATTTTAAATAACTACATTTTGCAGGCAACATGATACTGACATTATCCAATGTGAAAATGCTATTTTAGTTCTCTTTGAGCTGATATCTATGCTTGATGAAATATTTGATCACAAAATTAACTAGAGTCATCGTACATCTCCCTTTTTGGTGTGATTGAAGTTTAAGATACAGTTTGATCATTTTAAAATAATATGGATGAAAGATTTCATAAGATATGTCTAGTCAAAATTCCACTACACTTCCAAATTCTCTTTTAATTGAATTTGACCCCACATATGGAATCAACCAAAAAAGAGTTTGTAAAATATGGAAATCTGAATCTGGGTTACTGCTGTGAAATAAATAATAATACAGTGCTGATTCATCAAAAATGTTAATATGCTTTCGTGAACTTGCCAGTCATGTGAGCCAAAACTTGGAACAGGCAATGTTCTATGTTTCTATTGCTATTGCTATAACATTCTGTCAAGTGAAATTTTGTTAACAGATAGGTACCAAATTAATAATGTGGAATTTTTCACTTCATAAGCTAAGATATATTTCTGTGTTTTGTTATGAACTATTATACATTCTTTCAATATAGAAAGGAGGTCAAGGTGATCATTGCCGCACCTTCATCTTGAGGTTTTAATGTAGTTTATGACACTATTGGTGCTCGGGTCTTGAGGACCAACCCCCTAGACCTCAGATAACCAGAAACTGGTTTAAAACATTGAAAAGAGGACCCGGCACATCAAAATATCTTAGTATCCAAAACATTATTGTCCCATATCTCACAATTTAATCACAAATCACATTGTTCGAAAATCACTGTCCTTTATTAATCCAAATTGAAAATAAATATTCCATAGCCAACGGGTTTTGTCCTAACGGACTTCTTCAGGGTCCTGTGAAAGTTTCCCCAACACACAGAAATGGAAGATTATCATTTAGTTCAAACATTTTCAAAAGAAGATAAATTGAGCATAATAATGCTGAAATGAAGTAAATCAATCAATAAAAAGATTTATAGAGTGCACAGCTGTCAAAAAGGTGCCCCGACACTAGAAGCAAGAGTGAAAGAACCATTGAAATGTTAATTACTATCAAAGAGCCAAGTTTTCAGTTGGGCGGCCTGGTAGCGTGTCTGACCTTATCAAGAAAACTTACAAGGGGACGCGAATAAGTGGTTGAACCTTTTGACTCACAATTAAGATGTTCCCACCATAATTCCGGTACATTCAAATCAATGATCAATAACCAATACATAATATTAACAATCAACAATAATCAATCACATTAATAATCAATAGAGTCAGTAATTGTCACGCACCATGACCTTTCAACCATGAATAACCACACCTTTTAGTAAAAGTTAGAACATTTATTTCCCTATATTAACAATGCTAAGGACATGTAGAATAATCTCAACATCAAATGAAATACATACAGAAACAATACTGGCTGTCTAAAGCAGCAGAAGAAACGTAATCTAATCAAAGCTTGAACTACGACACATTCTAGGTTATAGTGTGAATTAATAACAAAGTCAACTGCGTCAGAGTGATTACATACATTCAAGTTCAGCAGAGAAATCCATTAAGCATTATTCGATATTAGTAGAATTTAATTTGTGAGGATCCTTAACTAATCTCAGATTAGCATCAGCATGTTGGGCTTCATGCAAAACAATTTAGTAACAGGAATTTGGAAAACATCTAACTATGGCTCTATCATGGCAGTAGGGTTGGTACCTAGAAAGAAAAAGCAAATATGCATGATGATCAACATTCTAATTCATAATACCTATTCTCATTATAGATCAGCAAGCAGAGTCAGTCTTCCTCCTCAGGACATCAGTCGATCAGCAAGGCATCAGGATTCAGCATCAAAGTTCAGAAAACGCAAAGTCTCTAAGCAATAAAGTTAAGCACGTCTCTTATCAAGAGGCACAAGAAAGTATTGACCTTTTCGGCCTGCAAAAATTGACTTCCTTCAATGTAGTCTCGTTAAATTAAAACCACTAAAACTATGTCTCAAATCCCTATTGGTCCAGGGATTGCATGTTCACACATTGTCCAATAAAACTAAAACTCCAAATCTATGAATTCTACTATTACTCCATTCACATGTCGTTGAGTGGTTGTCATCCGGTTCAAGCTTCTACTCCAGTCAGTGTCTTCATTGATCTCCTCCTGAAAAAGTCTCACACACATTACATACAAAATGTTACATTTAGCAAGAACAGCATCTTCTAGCAGTCGGTTCACATGAGAAAACTTTTCAGCTATGAGCACATTTACCAATGCAATGGAAAATCACAGTTTAACTTTCAAGGACAGTCATTTATTAAACGTTAAGAAATACAGCTTTGACATGAAGCCTGGCAAGTAGGCCAAGACCTTCGCGAAGTTAAGGCCTACAATTAATAAAGTTAATACATAATGCATACCCCTTAATATGACATATTACTACATTATTCAAACATACATTCAACATTTCACAGCATTAGAATATTAATAAGTACACTTCGTGAACATTGGCGGCCACTCATTGTGATCACATTTTCAAATGTATGTATTAATTTTCTACATTATTATATTTTCTACACAAATCCATTAATCAGAATACATGAACACACATTAACAATTTTTATTAAAATACCTGCGGTGGCAGCGGTTGGGCAGTTGGGCTGTTTGGACGTTAACTGACTTTCATTCTCCAAAAGACAAAGAGCAAAGGGTAATGAATTCCAGGCATTGGATGCCAAGACAGTAAAAAGGCATCCACCCCTGGTCATCAAGGAAAGCTTAGGCATTTTAAAAGTGAAGCCTTTCTCACTGTTAAAGAACGCCCAGACTGATAATGACAGAGGCTGCTGCAGAGATAGCTGGGAGCCATCAGATGAAAAAAGTGAACAACGATGACTAAAGCTTTGTAGGTGATAAACTTTTTGATAGAAAGGCAGTGAAGATCCTTCAATTGGCAGATAAATTGAGTTTTGGGCAGTCTTAAAATTAACCTGGCCTCCACGGTTTGCACTGTTTGCCAGTGATTTAGCAGGTTAGAAGGCAATCCTAAATAGAGAGCATTAGTGTAGACCAGTTTGGATGTGACGGACGCATACACAATTGTTTTACATTCACCCAAAGGAACAAATTCCTGTATTGTCTTTAAGGCCTGTGTTAGATCTGGCATTCTCGGAGTGGTTTCTCTCTAACTTTTTGCCTCCAAGCCTCCTGTTTTCCCTGACTTCATTTTTTCTGGCCTTAGGGTTCTGCACACTTACCACTATTACGCAGTACTTTTGCTCTTTCCCTAAAACATAGTAACATTGGCATAAATGCATTTGGCACATTTAAACTACTAATAAGTCCCTAGTACATTGTAATATATGTGCACAGGGCTTGCACATTAAGGGAGTCATTACAACCTTGGCGGGCGGCTGAAGCCGCCCACCAAGGTTGGACCGCCGGGTGGCCGCCAATGCGGGCGCACTCCAGCCGCGGCGATGATGAGATCCCCGCTGGGCCTGCGGGCGGAAACCTGGCCGTTGCAGTTGCACCCGTCGCGCTTTTCACTGCCTGCTGTGCAGACAGTGAAAAGCTGCACGGGGCAGGGGGCCCTGCGACTTCCCTTTCCGCCAGCCTATTCATGGCGGGAGGGGAACTGCAAGCAGCGCTGCCCTGGAGGATTACTCCTGCCGGGACAAAAGTGGCGGAAAACCGCCGGTCCCGCCGGTGCGACTGCAACGCTTCTGCCGCGGTTGTAATCCCCCATTGAAGCACCACCAGCCTGTTGGCGGTGCTTCCTCCAAAACAGCCCTGGTGGTCAAAGACCGCCAGGGTTGTATTGACCCCCTAAATGCTACAAGTAGGCCTGCTACACTTTTTGTGCCACCCACTTAAGTGGACCTTTTAACATATCTCAGGTCTGCCATTGCAGAGCATATGTGTGCAGTTTAAAACTGTCCTTTAAACCTGGCAAAATAAACCTTTGGCCAAACAAAAACCTTCCTTTTGTAATATTTATAAGTCACCCCTAGGTTGGACCCTGGACGTCCCAGAGGGCAGATTGCAACATGTTTACAAAGTAGAACATGTACGTTTTACTTTTACATGTCCTGGTGGTGAAAAACTCTTAAATTCTTTTTTCACTATGGCAAGATCTATCTCCCCTATAGGTTGACGTTGGAGTTGCCTTATTACATTTTATAAGCATAATTTCCAAATGGAAGACATTAGCCCTTCGGGTTTGGTGTCTCAGGAATCACAATTTATAATCCTAACTTATGGTGAAGTCGGATTTTAAATTGCAATTCTGAAAATGCCGCTTTTAGAAAGTTATAATTTTCTGCCTTAACCATTTGGTGCCTGCAGTGGTAACATCACTGGGTGTAGAAGGCAGTTGGGTTTTGTGTATTCCCCCAGAGGCAGCCACACACAATGGGGGCTTAGATGTGACTTGATGAGCCATCCAGGACAGAATGGGAGGGAAGAGCTGGAAGGAGCCTCACTTACATGTAAAAAAGCTGTGTTCTGTCCCCACACAAAGGGCTGCCAACCACCTGCAGTTAGAGGAGAATGGGCAGGGATGGCAGGACATCTGTTTACTTCAAAGGCATGTCTTTGAAGTCTTCCCTAAATCAAAGGCTCCACTAGGTAAAAAAACTGGCCCTCAGGCACTACCACTTTAGTTCACTTCTGGACCTGTGGGTACTCTGCCAGGAAGAAAAACGTCTGTGCTGCTGCAGGACTGCCATTCTGCTGGACTGCACTCTACAGAACTCCTGCTTTGCTGTGGAGACCTGTTGCCTGCACCCCTCTTGCCTTGGTGTAAGAAGGACTGGACCTGCATCTCTTGCACTCTGAACACATGGTGACTCCAAGGGCTTGTTAGCTGGCCTCCTGATCTGAAGACTCAGGAACATAAAAGACTTCCAACCATCCTGCTTCTGTACCTGGAATCTGCCATCTGTGAATCTACCCTGCCAAGTGGTGCCACTCCAGTCCTGCACCTAGGAAGTGGACCTAAAGTGCTTCCCAGCTGAACCAATACATCCTCTCTGCTTGGCGGTTGATCTCTGAGCAAAAGCGATGCATCTCACGGGCTGAGCTGTGCATCCTCAAGCAGAACTAATGCATCACCACTGCTGCATGGATTAGACCCAGCTCAAAAGACTTGCATTGCCGAGGCACCCTGTATCTTGGATTCGAAGCATTGTCTTTGGAACTGCCACTGAGGAATGCTACCCTGCAGCAGGTCCTTGCAACTCTCATTGACAGCAGCCTCAACAATGATGTTGAAGCACCACATCACAGCTTCCCTTCGCATCGCATGCATGTTGATGGGATCCTTAATATTGATGCAACAGGACCTCTCACCACAACCTTGCTATATCTCAGAACCGATGCATCGCCTTGGATTTACGACACAGTTTTTAATTAGATCCATGCAATATTCCACAATCAGGATTTAAGTTATTTTGCTCAGCAGGCCTAACTAGGACCCTATAGCCGGCCCACGCTCCATAGCAGTTAGCATGAATTTGTGACTTTGTTCTGATCCGACGCAACCAGATTTCCCAAGTTGGCTCTTTATGTTTCTAAGCTCTACTTTACAGTTTATTCTTTAAAAATTCATCCCTCAAGTTCTGCTGATTGGATTTTTGTCAATTTTGTCTTGTTTTGTTTATTGGACTAACCTCCAATCTTCTAACTTGGTGTGGGATTTTTGTGTGGTGTTCACACCGTTTTACAATCTGAAGATTTGCACAAATACTTTACACATTGCCTTCAAGTTAAGCCTGATTGTTCTGTGCCAAGCTGCCATAGAGGAGTACAGGTTAATTTGGGGTTTGCTTGTGCCTCACCCTGAGAAGAACTGTGGTTGCTGCTTGACCAGGGCTCACACCGGGTCACCCAGAATTCCAATTTCTCACAGCTTTCATCAGTGAGAAACAAGTCCCCTCCACCATGGAGCTCTGTTGACCAAATGGAAGTGTATTATAAAATTGAACTGTCACTTTTAATTTGTATTATCCACACAAGGATGAAACAACTTCAGCTTATCATTATTTAAGAGTCTTACTTTTTCAGTTAAAACTGATGCAATTGCACCCTTACCACTCAGTGTCTTTTGTGACATGTAGGGCAGACCTAATGGCAAAAGATGCAGTATGAAGTGCTACATAACAATCAGATTACTCTAGGTTCTCTTTGGAGGGGCAGACGTCTTGGCAGGGGGAGGGGCATGGTTACTTTCAGAGGGTAGGGGAGGGCTTGGAGGTGA
Source organism: Pleurodeles waltl (assembly GCF_031143425.1). Classification (NCBI taxonomy): domain Eukaryota; kingdom Metazoa; phylum Chordata; class Amphibia; order Caudata; family Salamandridae; genus Pleurodeles; species Pleurodeles waltl. The sequence goes on from NC_090442.1 coordinate 620,092,931, forward strand.
AAGGGATGGGCCTGAGGAGGGAAACAAAGCATTTAGGGGTATCACTGGGGAAGAGGAGAAGAGAAAAGGTGAAAACATGAAAGGAAAGCTTTTTTTGACACACAGGGACGTCATCAGAAGGGAGTTTGGGTGTGGAGGGTGAGGGAGTGGTTGTCTGACGTGTGTCTGTGGGTGTTGTGGGTGTTGTGGGTGTTGTGGGTGTGTGTTTGTGGAAGGTATGTTAGTTGGTGGTGGGTGTCTGTTGGGTGGGTGAGTGAGTACGTTTATGTATATGGGATTGGGTGGTTGGAAGTGCTAGGGGATGCCGTGGTGGGTGGGGTGACTGTCTGTTGGGGTGGTGACTGCAAGTATGGTGGATGTGCTGCATGTAGAAGTGCCAGTGGTTGTGGTGTCTGCCGGGTTTGTGACTGGGGTGGATGCCTGAAGGTCTGCTGTTGTTCTGACTGTGGGTAGGATAGGTGTAATGGATGGATCTGTGAATGTTGGTTTGGTGTCTGCAGGTGTGTCAGGCGTAGTGTCAGTGATACTAGGGGTGGTGGGGGTGTCAGGGCAAGTTGTGACTGTTGCTTTGTCTGCATCTGTATGTTGCTTGTGTGCATGCCATTGGTGTGTCTTGTGGTACCTATGTTTGTCTGAGCTACCCTTTGATGTTCAGGTGGATGCATGCCTGTCTGTCTATGTGTTTTGGCTAGGTCAGGGAAGGGGGGTTTGGCTTTGGGAAGAGGAATGTGGAGGGGGCCGGCAGACAAAGGGTAACTGGTAGCCGTCAGTGTGGAGGACGGCGCCTGAAAGGATCTTTGTAGGCAGCCATTGCACTGTGGATGCCCTCCAGAAATGCATTACTCTGTTGGACTTGAGTTGCCAGTCCCTTGAAGGCATTCACGATGGTCGACTGACCAACACAGATCTCAGGAGGTCGATAGCCTCCTCATTGAGGGCAGCAGGGCTAACAGGGCTGGGGCAGAGGTGCCTGCAGCAAATGAGACGCCCACCCTCTTGGTTGAGCAGGAACGGCTACCTGGGTGGGGAGCTACAGGGACAGCAGTGGTAGAAAGGGGGATGGCAGACAGAGATGGTGCTGAGGTGGTCCCAGATGGGTCCGCCACCACAAGAGAGTGTCCACTGGAGGAGGATTCCAAAGATGATGAACTGGAAACCGTCTCCCCGTGGCACTTCCCTCGCCCTCAGGGCCACTGAATCCCTCGTTGTCAGTGGTATCATGATATGAGGTACCATGGCCAGAAGCTTCCCCACTCAGCTGTGCCCTGTTTCCTTCACCTGCTGATGGTGCTACTGGGAAGCAGAAAGAGAGGCAGGGTCATCACATTTGTTTTAAACACTTACATCACACTGTACACGTCAATCACATTACAACCACTTATACTACACCCGCAGGTAGAACCTGTTCAGTGCCAACATCATGTCATAACTAGATGCTACCTACACCCCTACATTACAACAATGTCACACACCAGCTAAGCCACCTATCACACACCTACTATACCATCATATCAGTAGAGTAATCACAATATCCATTCCATAACAACCTGACTTGCCATCATAATTCTGAGTCCCGATCCACACTAACAGAGTCAACCAGCAACCAAGCAATAGGAAATAGTGGTAACATAAATTTCTGCATATCACAAACACAAAATCCACACATACCTACATTTGTAGCAGATGTCTTGTACCATTATGTGCCAAACACAAGACAGCATGTTGCATACATGCCAATACCATATTTTGTCACAGAGTTTACAACCTTTACTACTGACATGAGAAAATATGCCATTAGTCATGTAGGAAAGGATAGTACATACTTTGTGGAGCTACTCATCTAAATCATCCTTCACCTGTAAACAAAGTCATGTATACCCATAGGTGTGAACTTAGCCCACGGGAGCGAAAGACAAAGCCAGGTACCATACCATTACCTTATATACAATGTACACCTGTCATGTGCATGAAGGCCATATACAGTACAACTAATCATGATGATATGCAACATCAATAGTCCATTATGCAAGTGGCCACATCACTATCCACACTTCAAACATGAACACTCTTACATTTGTACATGACCATTGTAATGCAACAACACACTTCTGAGCTTAACATGATAGAGACATACACCTTGAGGCAAGCCAAATGACTGACTACACATACCATTCCAACATGTGAAGTTAAAATACCACATCTGCAACACAATTCAGTCAATACTAACTCTAGGATTCCGTATCAAGAGCCATCAAAACATAATGGCAAAAGTAGGTATGTTTAAGTGGCATCACAATGTTTATATATGTCTGGACCTAACAATGTGCACATGATGTTGGCAAAAATCAGTTCAGATTGTACCAAAGGCCATGATGTAGTGGCATATTTAGCATGCCCACAACACATTGCAATAGGAAATTGTTGTGTGGCCACTTACCATCCAAAGAACATGTACCTGGTACAAATATTCTGAACACTCATATCAATGATATTTCATGCACTAGGAGTCTAGTAATACCACCAAGGTTTAGTGCATGCAGGATGTCCATTCTGAGGAAGCATCACATGTGCCAGTGTTTAGTCCTCACTTATTAAAGGGGACAGATCTGAGTAAATGCAGCAAGTGTGTCATGTGAAACGTCAGATTGAGATCATAGCCTCACAATAATTTAACACTCATTAGAAACCTCTGGGATTTTAGGCATCTACTCAACTTGCCTGATTTATGTTGCACATAGAGATGGATCAAGGGGCAGTTGAATGGGCAGAGGGAAAAGATCAGAACAGCTTACCATCAAGATGTTGGGAGTATGGATCTGTAGGTGGCAAGGAACCACCAGCAGGGTACGAACAGTAATATAGTGGTACACACATGACACAGTCACATGTGCATCATCATATGCTACTGTACAGAATGGATGACATAGGTGAGTAATATGTCTCATTATATAATACATTGTGCACACCTACGTACCAATGTCGAGTACTCCACATATAGGTTTACCTATGACACATATTACCTTTTGCACTTACCACATTGTCATAGCTTACAGTCTTTCACATCATACACTGACCTTGCACAGGAATGTAAATTACTTTAGTCAGTACTCAACCCCTTGTGCCTGCTATGCTGCCCTCAAATGTCCATCCAACTCAGGATAGACCAAGACCAATATGCGGTCAATAGGGGGGTCAAGGTCAGACAGGAGGACATCCCAAGCTGGGCCTCTACGGTCTTATGGGCCCAGCGTCTCAGGCCCTCCCACCGCTTTTGACAGACGGTGCTCCACCGGCTGTGGACCCCCCAGGGTCCGCAATTTCTTGGCGATGGCACAGCAGATCCCCTTTTTCTGATGGTCACTGACCTGCATGGATGACACAGACAAGAGGAGAAAGTCATGTACACAGGCTCCATTCCCAAACAAATAGGATGAATAATCAAGTTAGTGCAAGTTGCCATACATACCATTCCTCACACTTCAAACTCTTTTGCAAGTCACCCTCTACAGTCAGGCCATGTGTAAAGTGGAGTCAGGCACACAACATGCATACCCAGTACTAGGTTTTGGCCAGACCACAAGTATGTCCTTTAAATGGTACATCTCAATAACTATTTGTCACAGCAAGATTGATGTAAACACTGTAATGTACATATGTGGATCAGGGTACATACATCACACACTACCTACTATGTTATAGGGCTAACAGTCTTCCTATGCACATGTGCACATAACCATCTACCCACACATGTTAGCTCAATCCTTCATTCATGCACCTTTAATCTACCTCATCATACACTGTACCTTTCACCTATTGGTGTTGCATTGAACACACCTGCTCCTCTGGTGCACCATATAGGTGTCCATAAAAGGGTTGGACCTCATTCACAAGTTTGGCCAGCTCTTCCGCTGAGAAGGCAGGGGCCCTATCACCTGCAGGATGTGGCATGATTGCTCCCAGAGGTGATACACAGCAGCTCAGGTCATGGAGGTCTTGCTGGCAGCAGTGTCAGGAGTCAAGTATGGCGGTCACGTCTTCCACGTACAGGACTGTCACTGCCGGTGAACATAGCCATTGGCCTAGGTCTGCCAAAGGCAGCAATATGTTCCATTGTCAATGTCCACCACGGTTGTAACTACCTACCACCATGATGACTTCCGCCAGTGGAGTCAGGTCACTTCCTGATGTCCAGTATAGTAGGTCAGGCAGCTGCCATTTTAGAACTCTAATATGTATGATAAAGTAATGAAAGTTGTGTCATTTACAGAAAGCCCATATCTATGACTATGTGTGAAGTGCAGGTTTACTGTTTGCAAGTATTATTGTGCATGTAATTAGTAGAGGAAGGGAAATGAGGTGTTTCGGTGTGGCACATGTGGCACATGAAACAGTACTAATGACAATCGGAAGATGGTATAGGTGCAAAAATATATTTGTGATATGTCTACAGGGTTGATGCAACTTTCACTAACAGTGACATGTATCTCCATGAAGAGTACATGCAAGGGTTTAGGGGATTTGAATCTGATACACTTTCATATTTTGGCTGGCTCATGCGCTGAATACCACACATTCACTGTTTCATGTGACATGATTTCGATATGTGTGTGGTGTTCTTGTGAACACACTTATGTGGTGAGTAATTCACATTCACTCTGGTTTTCCCCACAAAGTTACTCAGGCCTGAGGAGAGAAAGACAATCTGTTGTGTACCGTCCACTGGCAGATCTACAGACCATGGAGACTCAACATGTATTCCAAACCCATTGCTTGTATAGGCAGACAATTATGGTTCTATGTCATCAGTTGGAGCCAGATCTGATCCCTGCCATTCGCAATCCCAAGAGCATATCTCCAATCATTCAAGTTATGTCAGTGCTGTACTTCCTGGCCACTGAGTCCTTTAGGAATACAATGGCCCTTACTGCAGGGATGTCTCAGGCCATGTTAAGTCTGGTTTTGAAGGCTGTACTGTCTGCATTGTTAAAATACCTGGACATATACATGAGATTCCCCCGGCGTGAGGATCTGGCCCATGTGAAGGGTGATTTCCATGCTTTGGGACACATTCCACATGTAGTTGGAGCCATAGATGGTACCCATGTAGTCTTAGTTTCCCCAAGTACAAATGAACAGGTATATAGGAACAGAAAAAACATCCACTCCATAAATGCCCAAGTGGTCTGTTTGCCTCACTTCTACATTTCACAAGTTTGTGTAAGGTATCCAGGATCAGCCCATGATTCCTTCATCATGCGGAACAGCAATATCCCACTGCTGATGACACGACTATACACAGAGAGGGCCTGGCTGGTTGGTAAGTCATGTATGTCATGTGTGTCTGTCCTTTTTTTACTGCTACCATATATGTGGTTGTCCAAGATTAAAGTTTGGATTGTTGTAACTATACCTTACAGGGGACTCTGGCTACCCAAACTGTCCTTGGTTATTGACATGAGTGAGTTACCCAACCACGCCAGGAGAAGTACGCTTTAATGAGGACAACGGAAGGACAAGGTGTGTTGTGTAGACGTTTGCGCTCCTGAAGGCAAGATTTCGCTGCATAGGCAAATCTGGAGGAGCCCTTCTTTACTCACCCTACAAGGTCTGTCAAATAATTGTTGCCTGCTGCGTGCTCCACAACCTTGCCCTAAGATGCCAGATATCATTCATACCAGATGAGGGGAAGCCTGCAGATCCTGTTGGTGCAAAAGCAGGTATGCCAAGTGAGGATGCGCATGATGAGGATGAAGCTGGAGACATCAGGGCAGATGTTATCAATCAGTACTTTAACTGACTCAAGGTATGTTAAGTGATGTTACTAATAAGATTCCATGGTGCATCGTTGAGGTAATGCATGGCATGTAATGTGCTTCTTGCCACCATCAGTGTGGTCTTAAGTGACTCCAAAGCTCATGACTCAGATATACATGCTGGATGTTCCTTTTAGTTGTGTAAAGAAATGTAACGTACATGGTCTATTGTTCAGCACATGCACAATCAAAGTAAGTTTAGTAGTTATGCATAGACAATTTGATGTGTGTGTTCCACTCTGGCCTATACCTTATCTTTGTCAATCTCAGATTTGCAGATTGGCTGTTTGGGTCATCCTCATTTGGCACTGTCATATAGTGTCACAGGCAGATGGGATTTGCTGGCTGACATGAGCAGTAGACATGGATTAGACCATGTACTGTTTTGCATCAGATTTGTAGTGTGTGAATCCTATGCCCAGACAGTCAGGACAGTGGTTTGAAGGTGTACTTTTCCACAAAATACACCTGTTTTCTATTGGGTGGCTCAAATGGTGGCATGTGTGTGTCAGTTTGTGTCTTACACATGTCACAATGTGGTATCCAGACCCTCCACCATCATAATGGTTTGTGTTGTATGTGACTTAACTTCTACATAGCTGTCAGTGTGTTTCCTCATTGCAGACCAATCTGCATGTGTCTGAAGACTGAAGTAGGTGAGTGGTTAGCCTACAGATATCTGACCATTGTAAGTGGAAGGTTCTTTGACTGGGGAGCTTAGTACTAACCTCAGTCTGTCCGATGGGGTATGGTGATTTGGGAGGATGAGATATGGGTATGTGATAAGGCTTTAACTGATGATACATTGAACCAATCTGTCTTCCTCCTAGTATGGTGATAGACAGACATATCAATAACTTCAGTGTATGACATCTATGCTAGAACGCTGAAGTTCATAGCATTAATTCACATTGTACTGATTGCCATTCTCCTAATAAATTTGTGGAGATGTACAATACTGGTGACTTGTGTTATGTGTATTTTACAATCTCAATGCAATGTATATCCTGGTTGTGCAGTACATGGGTGATGACCATTGCAAAGGTATAACATTGGAGAGGAACATTTTGATACATTTCTTTTATACATGTCCGTTGTTTATGGTTGATACTCACACTTACACAAGATCTGTGATTAAGTGGTATTTACTGGGGAGTGAAAAACAAAATGAGTGAATTGAAACAAAAATAAAATGATTATGACAGTGAAGGGTTCAGTCATTTGGTCTGGTCTTGGCATCTGCTTCTCCTGGATGTCTGGGTGGATGTCCACATTTGTGGGATGTCTGAGGCATTCCCTTCTCCTGGCATGACCTCCATTCCACTAGCGGCCACCGATTTCAATTGGCCTGATGTCTCATGGCTAATGAAAGATGCCTGATGTTGGATGCCAGAGCTACTCAGCTCCCCAGCAATGGAAACCTGGATGTACTTGCCACTGCTGCATGGCTTCATGGTAGTTGTCGCTCTTCAGCTGTCTGATCTCCCCCATAATGGTCAGTACCTGGCCCATCATGCCTTGGGAGATTTAGTAGGCTCCCCAGACTTCGGAGATGGTCTCCTGGTCAGTTGTGTCCTTGGAGCCCCCATCCTCTGGTCCACACCATCCCTCCCATGCACCCAAACCCCACATACTTGTGCCCCTGGCACAGTGTGCCCACTCCCACTGGTGGCAGGAACATCACTGTCAGTGGTGACATGAGGAGACTCGGGTACCTGTACTGGGGCACACAATGGAAGAAACTCTCCTTGTAACACAGGTTTGGGGAAGAATGGAAGCTTGTAAGGTAGTTGCAGCAGGCCTAGGAGGAGTTGTTGTGGGCAGGGTAAGGCTGACAGTTGTTGACCTACCAGATGTCCCTGATGGGCCAGCTTTGTCCTCAGTGTCCAGATATCCAGGGATGTTTTCATCACTGGGGCCTTCATCCAGAGGGATAGTGTCTGTCTTTGGTATCCTCTCCATGTTGGGGATGGCAAAGTTACCTGTAGGAGATGTGGAACACACAGTTGGTGTATGTGATGCAACAAGTAATGTATCAATTAGATAACTCAACATGGTACATGCAATGCACACACTGCCTTTACATGATCACCTGACATGGCAATGACAGATGCTACGTAATCTGGGTTAGTGGAATATGGGACACAGCGATTTGAAATTGCATACAGCTTGTTCCATGCTCTTGGAGTATGCTGGTGTTGTAATTGCTGCCAATACCCTCAAATCGTGGCTGAGTGCAGACATGACAAAGTATATTTATCTCCTAGTAAGGTGTGTGGCTTCATTGAGTTAACTAGAAGCTGAACAATGCACAATAGTGTTAGAGATGGCACACAATATAGGTGTTACAATTTGACCACGGCTCTGTCTGGATGTACTGCAAGTGTATGTAGTTTGACATTTATGTGTTCCCCCAGGTGAGATAATTACAGAGGTATTCTCAGAGTCCAGTTTGGTATTGGACTCAGCTGTAGCTGTGATTTGCTTCTAATGGTACTGGTAGTGGGCCATTGCATAGCTGTCATTGGCATGAACAGTTAAATGATGCACCATTCAGGATGGATTACTTTGATAGTTAGTTTCACATGCAAGACATTGCAAATTTACTGCACTGTTCTGGTTTTGTTTATGGTAGAACAGTGCCTTCTGGGAGTTGTAGTGCTGTCAGTTCCCTGGACTTCACATGCCCTTCTCAAACACTGTGGCCCAAGGGGCGTTTACTTGACATGTGGCATGGCAGTGATGGGTATTTTTAGATTTGGAGAGAGAGTTGGTGAATGGTTTGGTCATTGGGGTGGGGAAAGGTGATAAGTGAGCATGCAAGACAAAACTGGTGACATGATTGGTTTAGTGACTTACCTGGCTCCACTCCCCCAGGTATTCCTGTTAGGCCCTCAGCATGCAGGATGTCTAAGACCTTCACCTCCCATGATGTGAACTGTGGAGGAGAAGGTGGGGCCAACTGCCAGTCTTGAGGACCACCAGCTGGGGCCTGGATGTCATGGAACATACCTTCTCCTTGAGGTCATTCTACCTCTTCCTGATGTCCTCCCTTGTGCGTGGGTAACTGCCTACTGCATTCACCCTGTCGATTATCCTTTGCCACAATTCCATTTTCCTGGATATTGATGTTTGCTGGACCTGTGCGCCGAATATATATAGCTCTACTCTGACGATTTTTTCCACCATGACCCTCAACACATCATCAGTTCATCATCATGGGTGTTTTTGTGGGGACATGGTAATAGTGCTAAAGACGGTGAGGTAGTGAATAGAATGATGAATGATGTTTGTGATGAGGTGTGGGTGCTGTGATGTGAGTGGGTGATGCTTGTTGTGTATTTTGTGGGTTTGTAAATTGTGTGTTGTGCAAATGTGGGATGTGTGCTGAGAGTTATGTGTAGGGGTGCCTATTGTTTGTTTTGCTAATTTGTTTGGTTTATCCTACTGCGAATGATGTTCTGGTTGCTAAACATTGTAGGTTTTGTAAGGGTCCATTTTGTAGTGTAGTGTGCCAGGTGCGTGAATGTGTGTCAGGTGTGTGGTATTCTAACTGTCCAATGTAGTGTGGTGTTCTGACTGATGTGTGTTCAGACCGCCACAGTTCGCACCGCCAATGGTTTTCGACCATGGAAGAACCACTCTTGTGATTTGTGAATTGTAATTTGATTGGCTGATTTTTGTTGGGCTGGCAATGCTGGTGGTCTGATTGCCTTTTTTCCACCCGCCTGTGTCCTGGCGGGTTCAGGAAATTGGCTGTTTTGTGGTGGTCTGAACTGTGAATCTTTTTAAACAGCGGTCGGATGACCAGCCAACATGGTGGTCTTCTGGTGGCTGCAACCGCAGCGGTCTTACAGTCAGACCTCCAAACCCATGATGAGGCCCTAAGTGAGTTTTTAATGGCCATGTATATTAGATTAGGGTTCTGACTGAGTCATTTTCAAAATCCTTGTAATGCTTAAGTCTACAGGAAAAGGTATCAAAGTGACTCGGGTATTATAAAAAGTGGAGCTCTTGGATGGTTTGAATTTTATAAGAAGCAGGACTCTGAATGACTCTTTCATCAAGAAAAGAATGATTCTGGGCATTATCGGAAGCAGAACTCTAATTGATTCTGTGTATTATTACATGCAGATGTTTCAGTGAGGCTGCAAGTTATGAGAAGTCAAGTTCTTAATGAATGAACTGGGCTCAAGATTACTGTATGCCATTAACAGCAGACCCCCGTATCAATCTGGGTATTATCAGAAGCAGATTTGTGAGTAAGCAGAACTCAGAGTCACTCTTGATATCAACCGTCTATCTCCCTGATACTCTAGGTATTACTACATATAGAGCTTTTAGTAATTCTTTGCAATCAGGAGCAATGTTTCTGCAAATAAAAACATAAGTAAAAGCAGATATGTGTGCCTGCGCACTAAGAAAAGGGCTTTGATTACTGCTGTGAAAAATTAGTACTAGAGCCCACTAATCTCATGAATCTGGGCACTAAGAAAAGCAGAGTTCATAGTGAGTCTGGGTATGGCTAAGAGCAGATTTCTTAGTGCCTCTCAGTAATCCAAAGGGCAGCTCTTAGAGACTCTTCATTCTCTATATTATTCTAGGTATATAGCTCTGAATTAATCTGTAGCATCAAAAGAAGAACTCAGATCATCAGGTGATGTCAATAGCAAAGCTCTATGTCAAAGGAAAAAAGTTCTGAGCAACCCTGCAATTATCACGAATAGTGCTCTGTGTGATGCAAGCCTGAGATGTATCGTTAGCATACGGTGAATGTATGTTTTATCAAAAGTAGATCTCTATGGAACTTTATTAATTTTATTTACAAAACTCTGATTAAACAACAGTTATGAGAAATTCTTAGCATTATCAAGAATAAATTGATTTCCAGTTTTGTAACAAAAAAGACCCATATAACACACCAAACCTGGCTAACATAGATGAAGCAAATAGGCAGAAATTGAAAAACCTCTTTACACACCCTCACACAGAATGACATGCTTCAGCACTATTATAAATATTTTTATGTAACAAGTATACCCTGGTGACATCTCAGTTGCAGGGACAACAGAAAAACTGTATGTTAGCCGAAAACCATGATAATGAGTTCATTTGACTGCACTAAATTTCAAGGCCACATTTTATGGCACAGTGACCATTGGGTATAATCTGTGATTAATATTGTATTATTGTAAGGGCAATTAGTCCAAGGCCAATATCTTGTGGGGGCTTTATCCCATTGCACAACACTATCATAGATATGATTTCTATTAAGAATATAGTATATTTGATAACATTCCTAGCACAATACTCCGCTCAATATTTTTTGACCAGTTCTTTTTTTAATAACAGATTTTATAGTGTTTACTGGTGCATGCCACTTAACAGTAGAGTCAGGGAACAACAACAATCGTATCCAACAAAACAAAGTATGATTAACCATATTCTCATAATTAGCCCCCTACCCACTCCCCAGAATCCATAGCCCAACATCATGTTTGCAGAGAGTCAGACCATCTCAGGAAACTTGGAAGTGCCTGAGTTCATCTTCCAGCAGTCGTGTATGGGTCTGTACTGGGGGAGGACAATACCTGTATATTCCTCCCATCTTGCCCAGATTTTTGAATGTTTCTGAGAGCAACCTCTGTTTTGGTATATCGTTATTTTGAGTCACATGCAATAGTCCATACCTCGCTTCCATGCGGAGATAGGGGGGGAGGTGGTCAATTTCCAATCCTCACTACATCCGTCTTAGCAAGTGTGAGTCCCAAGAAGAGGGGTGAGCATTTGTATCTATTGTCCCCCAGGCCATCAGAGATATGCAAGAGTATCAGTCAAGGTCTAAAGGAATGGGCCATGCGCGAACCTCCCCAAGGCATTGAGTCACTTTCGGCCAAAATTGAGTCAGCTTGTGACAGTCTCATACTGGATGCAGGACTGTACCATCTGCCCCCTGGCACCTGGGATATGGGTGGGGTCAATCACTCCCATATGCCACAGATGACGTCTAGTATAAAAGGCCCTGTGGAGATATTTCAACTGAATCAAACACAGGTGTGTCAATATAGCAGCCGCCTAGGTGCCCCCACAACCTCTGCCCAGTCGTTATCTTCCAGGTTATTGAGATCATCTTCCCAAGTGTGATGAAGGCTTGGCAGAGTGGATGGGTTATTAATTACTAATTAACAGAATATTTTAGTGATTTTGTGGTCTCCTATGTCCCCGTGGAGAAGCTTCCCTTCCAGGGGGTTGAAATTGGGTAGTGTGTTAAGATTCAGAATATAGGGGATGATGGCATGTCAGAGTTGTAAATATTTATGGAAATAGTGGCAATGCAGTTGAAAGTGTGCTTGCAGGTCCTGAAAGGTTTTTAGCGTGGTGCCAGTCAGAACATCCCCAAGAAGTGATATTCCGATCAGGTCCCATTTCCAGAATCCCACCAACTGAGCCACCTGCAGCATGACAGAGCCAGGCTATCAGGGTGTCATCTCTGAGAGCCTACCCCACCAGCCCATGCATTTCAGTGTTTTGAGCCATAATGTAATGACCACCTGCGTCACAGGAGGAAAAGTCTGTCAATTTGTTTGGTGCTGTAAAAATATGCGAGAAAGGGGGTTTCACCCATCCTTCATTTTTTGATCTAGTATGTAGAGTCATCATGTTGGCCTCATTTATAATTAGTAGATGTGCTGGGAAGTAATAGGAATATATGTCAACTGCTGCAATACTCCCCAACTAAGTGGACTGGAAACAGGTGGTAGGATCAATGCGAGGTGTCCTGCCATTCCAAAGGAAACCGGAGAGGATAGTGTTAATTTTGCAGAACCAGATGTGTAGCACAAGGTATGGGTGGGTTTTCATTCTATATAATAGTTGTGGGAGGGATCCCATTTTGAATATTGTTAAGCGGCCCAACAGCAATATGGAAAGAAGTGACCATGTTTTTATTTCTTCTTCGGTCTTACTGGCAACCGATTGGATGTTCCTGGTTCAGGATAGCTCTCAGTCTAAGGTCAGGAACACTCCCAGATATTTAAAGCCCACTCTTGTCACCTGATGGCCCGAGACCCACGCAAGTGGCCCATCACACCCGTTGAGGGATAGCAAAACAGATTTGGACCTGTTTAGAAAGAGTCCTGATGTTTCTCTACAGATTTCCAAAATTTGAAGCAGGCATGTCCAGTTTGTCATAAAATCAGATTATCATCAGCGTATAGCACTATTCTATCGGAGCATGTTGGGACCCATTCAAAGTCCCACACCTGGGTATCTATCCTCTCCCACTCTGCCAGGTCTCAGTTTCAGCAATGCGCTCAACCACTCCACGAAGGTCTTGCCAGAGCAGGACAACATCCAAGTGATCTGCACCTATGCATCTAGTCCTCAATTCTATAATGCTGGCTAGGAGTGCAGCATTGTCAGGGCTCTCTAAAGCCGGAGTGTCCAGAGTAGAAGGTGGTGATTGTACTGTGGGTTGGGTAAACTTATGCATAGTACCTTCTTTAGGGGTAACTTGTGGTTTGACTTTGGTCATGGTGGCCAGTGATCTATGATCCAGTCTGCTATATCGGGGAGAACCTGCTGATTCTCAAAATGGCATCACGGGTGGCAGAAGCAGTCAGTTGCCCAGTTATTCAATGCCTATTCTGTGCGTTATCCAGCTCCCAGTAGGGTATGGCCCATTGGGATGTCCTATTTGATAAGTCACGTTGTCCGTGATATGCAGAGAATGTATCTGGATCACTGAGTTCCCGGTATCAACAATCAGCAATTAAATGGAGAGCCCGCAGCACTAAACAGCAGGGTCAGGAACACATCTATGGGTCCACGGGAGACACATTCATTACCAGAAGAGTTTTTAGATGTAGGGGAGCTTTTGAAATCTGTGCAATGGTCTATATTCATCTGGTAGTAGCACACATGTCAGTCTGTCTAGACACGACCCACCAGTCCCCTTGTTTGCACACCCAGGAAGCATGAGCAGTCTGCCGGGTATCACGGTCAGTGGTAGCTGAGTCAGGATGTACGCCATTGTCCCGAATGGAGTTTGCACAGTGCAGACTGAACAGAAGGGTGTTACAGTTGCACAGATCTGGTGAGAGAGTCATGGAGGCCCAACACAGAGGTCCACGCAGAGGACCCTTCAGCTTAGAGGAAGAAGCAATAGAAGTATAGAGTTTAGGCCTCTGGGGGAGATTAATGTGAGGGGGGAGTGATTGGAGCATCTAGCACCCCTACTGTCTCTGCTCGTCCTGAGGTGTGGGTGTGCCCCCCCCCAGGGGTTCCTCATTATCTCACCTCCGGTCCTGGGTCCCTGGTGTCCAACAAGGCCCACGGAGTGTATGCCGGATCGTCTCTTTTGTGTTGGAATCAAGGCCGGGTCGGGGCGCTCCCAATCTGCCTGGTCCAATGAGCAGGACGGCAAGGGGGGAATACGGAGAGCACAGGCCTCCCAGGCATGCAGACGATGGCTGACCTGCTCAGAGTTGCCTGGTCAGTGCAGGTTAGCCCGCGTCTCTTCTGCATAAGCATGCCAGCTGAGGGCAGCGCATAGTGCGGTCACAGCAGGGATGCCCCAACTGTCTGCACGGTCCTGCACACATCTCAACCTGGCTCCCTCTGGCATCCAACAGTGTGCACAGCAATCAAGGGGGGGTCTCTCCAAAGGGAGGCTTGCACCAGCCCAAGCCCCACCACTCCACCAAACCTCACGCAGTGTGAAGTTGCCACTCCAGCAGGCCCTTCTCTCCTCGCTTTCAGTCCGTCCTGAGCAGCCCAGTGCAGCCATGTCTGTGTTCCAAGGGCCCCTTCCTTGTCACAACTGACACCTTCCCGGCAAAGGGATACAAACCATTGTTGCAAGTGTATATCTCACTCGCTGTGCAGGAGGATTTTTAAGTATGAATCAAGGCTGCAAGAAGCCTCGTTAAAGTGTGGCCACCATGATGAATCTCCTGACCATGCCCCCAATAGAGTTTTATTTTATTTCTTGAACAATCACACAGGAAAGTAGACTTTATGATATAACATCAAAATACGCAATAGAAAGTGCTATAACAATCAATATAGTATTGTTGTGATGAATAATAAACAGTACTTCTTTATAAAAACATTTGTTAGCCCTTTGAAAAGGAATAGGGGACAAAAGTGGTCATGGGGCAATAGAACTCAGCAAATCTTGGTGTGACCTCTAAGAAAACATATTTGTTGCATGTAGTGATGTCTTCCCATACATAACTGGCCAAAACGTGCTTTGCGACCTGTACAATCATATGAGCTGCTTCATCAGGGCCACTGACTTTTTATTTTTAAACATGCAAACTGGTGCAAAATATATTTGGGGCCACAATAAGACCTGTACAAGAAAGATGGGAGGAGCATTTGGGGGCATTCAAAAGTCCCAGTGAAAAATACCCAGTGTCTCTACTTTTTAGAAACTTTGACTGTGATGATAGATTGAAAGCTATACGCATTGTTGATATTGAAAGCATTCAGAAGCACAGAAAAGATGGAAAACGTGAGCAGAAGTTGAAATATCAAAAAATTCTTTGGCCCTGATGAAGCGACTTATATGATTGCATAGGGTGCGAAACGTGTATCGGACAGTTATGTTTGGAAAGAATAAAAGAAATGTTAAACTAATCAAAAAAGTAATCAAAAGTCTAATTGGATGATAAACAAACTTTAGTTTTGAAGTACATAGAACTCGAAACAACTTGTCTTGCCTCTGATGGCAGGCCAAACTAACATGGCAACTTCAAAGCACACCACCACTCCTCCTCCACTTGTTGACATGGAAGCGGCTGGCCCTGTCCTGCCCTACAAAAGCAGAAAAATAAAGGGATAACAAAATACTTTTATTATCCCTTTATTTTTCTGCTTTCACCAGCGAGGCGATGCTCCCCCACCATAGCGGAGGGGCCACCCTGATTAAATATTCATAAAATAATTGAAATAATCCTTGAGTATTCATCACCATGGACTCCCACTAGTTATAGCATACCAGTAAAACTGTGTGCTGAGCAACCTTTTCCCAGGCTCTTGACAGTCACAACTTTAAGAAGCAGTTAATATCACTCTGCAAAAACTGGTGTGCAACACAGCTCAATGTGATGATTGATGCAAAATGCAATAATTTAAATCATCTCACCTCAGTCTTAGTTTGGTGAATTAATCACAGCTTCTTGCCAGAAATTCAATAAATTCTGTGAGCAAAAAAAATTGTTTTCACAACTATAAAGAGTCTTTGACTGGTCGAACCAATTTCGTAGCCAACATTTTGTCAATAAACACTGAATTAAATGAACATTCAAGTCCTTGCATATACCTTTCCCAAAGCATTTATCAATGTGCAGTCTAACTGCATCTGATGTCCCAATATATACACACAAATCAACCTGGCAAAGATTTAAACTCTACTGATGAAGTCACCAACAGCAGTTCTCAGTTTCAGAGAGGATTAAATACCAAGGTGCGCACTAGTGCTCCCACCACTTTTCCAATTTGTAGCCTTCAAGTTCGGCTCATTTCTTTCTGGAAGCAAAGGACTCTCTGAAGGTCTTGCTTGCTGTCTGAAGGTCTTCAATAAAAAGCATGAGAAAACCAGGGTGGCTCTCTTTTACTCAAGGAGCCATCCAAGATGTCCACCATGCTAAGGACCATCGGATTGGAAGTCCCAATAGCAGCATCCACAATGTTTTCCAGTAGGTTGCAACTGCAGTCAGTGGCCACAGATACCATATCTGGGCATAATGGCATTTAATGGTGACAAGGAGCAGACACAGGTTGCAAAACATGATTAGGCACTGGATAATGATGTTGTTATCCCATGAGGTGAGAGTAGTGTGATGGTGTGTTATGACATACACACTCGTACATATATCCACTTGACACAAACACACACACATACACACACACACACAATGTCAGCTCAAGGTTCTGTGGTTTACATAAAAGCACAACTTGAGAAAGATCAGTTAACAGTCCTCCCTCTGACACTGAAAAAAGGTCTGGTCTAAATACTGATTCACAAAAAGTCTCTACGCTGCCGCCATCACTTTAGGAGATTCATCCAGAACAAGGTCAGTAGTTCCAAGTCCATTATGAAGTTATGTGTTGTGGGCCCTTCTGGCCACAGTCCCCTTTGGCATTATCAATGACAGGCTTATGCCTCATTTCAAATGCTTGATTAGTACAATACCAGCACTAAAATTAAAAGTGAGGATACCTATTTCACATAGAATGTGGCAGCCAGGGCAAAAGAACACCCGTTTACTATGCAGAGACATTCCTATCCCAACTGATATCCCTCCCAGATAAGACTATCTGAAAGGTTACTACCACATTAGAAAAGTCTGGTTGTCAGATCAGCAAAACCAGTAGAAAAAGTCCAGCTGTTTTTACATGATTTATTGCTGAATTGTGCTCGACTGTGAAATACATATATTTAATGAGAGCAACCATCTCAGGCTTTTGAGATTCTCATTCTTCATTGCCATCAACCACATGGGTGGCTTGAGATCTGCATATACAACAAACTTGCTGCCAAACAAGTAAGGCCATAATCTGTTCATGGTCCGCATTATATCAAAACATTCTTTTTTCAATGGTGACCAATTTATTTCCTAAGGAAGCAAATCTGTGGTTGTTAAAATTTACTAGATGCCCTCTACCCATGTTATCAAGTTGAATCAGTACTGCTCCAACTCCCTTATCTGAGCATCAGTCTGTGCATGTCAGAGATTTCAACACTGTGTGCATTACTTGTGGTTATAACAGGAGAAATTTTGTCATGGGGGCCAATCAAGGTAGAGGTATATTTATTGTTTTTTACATTCATCCATCCAGAACAGTGATATATTATATTCTGATTTCACGAAATTAATAATGAATACAGATTTAATTAGTATTCTATACTTGAAGATTGAAGCATAAGCGGTGGGTGTTTGAGATGTCTTTCCTGAACAAAGATGGTTTCCACATAATGGAAGTCACATTTCAAATGAGAACAAATGTGACCTAGATGTGGTGGCCATTTTTGAACTGTGGCATACCAAGGTGCATACCCTGGTAACCTTGCTTTCCACTGGCTTTTTTTGTCTGCTTCCTTCTAGCTCAGTTCAAGACTGAATTGTGGTATGATCACCTCTGAAATATCCTCTTTGTGGTAGCATCTGAATTTATTCAGTGGAACTGTTTCTGCAATCTGTGTTTGTATGGACTTGGACATTCTCCAATGGCAGAATTGTTTCTTGATGAATTCTATTGAACTAAAGTTATGCTTGTGTCAGTGGAGTGACAATGGTCTTTATTTGGTATCCTAACTGTGTTTTAAACTTCATTCAATATTACGCAAAGTAGTTAAGGGATTCGTTCTGCATGCATGCATCATCCCACCACAGAAGAGTTAGACTAAGACTAACTTTTCGTATTATATGTTGCAGGGAAACAATTTATATTCACAAGCACATGTAGCTGCAAAATTTTACCCAATTGTAAAAGGTAGATCATGCATACTACTTTAGGTAGTGTGGATAGTTCACTACAGAAGACTAATGCATACCAGGTCAAAGAATGGGCGTTACGCAGTAAAGTGTGTCTTTCCCAAATTACCCTTTACCCTGTGTTCTTGGGTGTGATTTATTAGCTTCCTCACAGTACAAGATGAGTGAGGCAGGGCAGCATTGAAATCCAGATATGCCTTCAGTGGAACTGTGAGTTTGACATTACAATGAAGGGCTGGCCACAGCAGGTGTAATACATAGTGCTGCCTTTATGTCCTTGAAGTCCTTCTGACAATCTGCAGTTCAAAACACTTTCTTAGGCTGCTTCTTGAATGTCAGGGCTGTCAATGGCCCAACCTTGGTCCCATAGATGGCTACAAAGTCTCTACAATATTGAGTAAGACCTAAGAATGATCTCACTAAAGGTTAGGTAGTGGGAACCTCCCACTCCAACACAGACCAAATCTTAGCATCCAACAGTAGATGCACTGTTGCCCATCTGATTCCCAAACTGGACTACAGAGGACTGTCTCACCTAGCCTGTGGTTGCCATGATGGTCAGTTTAGTTCCCTGTAACTTTACCAACACATGTTCTGGGTGCATCAGTTGGTCTTTCCATGAATTACTGAAGGTTGCAATGTCATCAAAGTAAGGCATGCAGAACTCTTGTAGCCCTGAAAGGTCAAAGATCACTAGGCACTGAAAAGTGGTAAGATGATTCTTGAATCCAAAAGGCAGGATCCTTAATTGATACAGTTCCTCTGGCATAGAGAATATAGGCTCTCATTATGACATTGGTGGTAAATCCCGCTTACCGCCGCGGTGACGGCTGCCAACATACCACTGCGCTGGAAAATATCCATTCGCCATATTATAACACACACACACTAATCCAACAGAATACTGCCACAAACACAATTCCGCCAGCCCAAAGGTCAGTGC
The DNA here is from genome assembly GCF_031143425.1 of Pleurodeles waltl. Lineage (NCBI taxonomy): Eukaryota > Metazoa > Chordata > Amphibia > Caudata > Salamandridae > Pleurodeles > Pleurodeles waltl. The sequence continues at coordinate 620,112,190 of NC_090442.1, forward strand.
AGAAGTGGCAGTACCAATACCCACACCATTACGCCAACAAAACAATGCCCACCACATTATGACACACAAATCAGCATGGCGGACATTCAATGGTGGTAAACCATTGGCGGTACACACCAGCGTTCTCAGAATGCCCACCCTAATACAAAATAAAACAACACTAGCCAAAACTAAACACACACATCTGACACTCATACACACACCACAACCACCCAACCATAGTACTATAAAACACACACCCACATCACACACCACCCTTTACAAATACCAATAAGCGCCACATTACTAACACGAAGACCACTGAGACAACTACACACACACCACAAACATCCGTCACGCACCCCACATCCCACAACCAATCACATCACTCAACACATCACTCAACACTCTCTGCACAACACACAACACACAACACCCATGTCCCCACAAAGGCACCTCAGTTTCACAGATGAGGAGTTGCGGATCATAGTCGAGGAAATAGTCAGGGTAGAGCCACAGCTGTTTGGAGCACAGGTACAGCACATATACATTGCCAGGAAGATGGAGCTATGGCGGAGAATCGTGGACAGGATGAACACCGTAGGAGAGCATCCAAGAACAAGGGACGACATCAGGAAGAGGTGGAACAACCTACGGGGGAAGGTACATTCTGTGGCAGCAAGGCACCAGCTCTCGATCCAGACAGTATCGCTTTGTGGTCACACAACTCTTCCATCAGCTCTTGGCTTGCCTGAAGGTTAGCTTTCACGTAATTCACGTTTTTCACCATCAACTTCTCTAGGCCAATAACATAATCCACATCCTTTTAGGTGACTCGGAAGTTCCTTTTCACTCTTCTCTGACTAAGATGAGTCAATCACACATAGGGTGACAAACAGAGGTTTTGAAGGCACTGAACACACCACCTTTCTGCAGAAGTTCTCAATAAGCGGTATGAGAGTAAATCATACGTCCTCTTGAAGTGGATATTAATGCGGCTGACTGCAAGCAAGAGTATCAAAACAAGGGCACAGTGAAGAGTGAGATATCCACAACTGGCTGTCATCAGCCTTCCTAAAGCAGTATCAGAAACAGTCAAAATGGAAGGCTTTGTCTAGAAACTCCTAGGCTTGAAAAAAGAAGCTACAGTCGCACCCACCCCACCTCTACTATCTACCAAACAGAAGCACTCAGGAAGCACTAATCAGCAGCCATTTTCTAACAAGGCCCTTATTTAATTTTTAAAGGCAGCCCTGTCACCATCTTCCCTCACTTCAGTGTCTTGAGCTTCACCCTTGAGCAACCACAGGAGCACAGTCAATACACTTCATATGTCTGGGAATTCTGACACCATCTTGTACCACGCTAAACCAGCTGTCATCCAAAATGGATCCCATTGATTCCAGTACTCAGAGTCATACCACACATAGTGCCCCACAACCATACATGTGCTAAACAGTCACTGCACATACACACACTCTACAACACACACACACACTCTAAGGAGTTCTAGTGCTAGGTTCTAGGGTTCACGAAACACAGAAAATATAACTAAGAGCAGTAAGTATACCACCTGCTCCTTGACAAAGAGAAAAAGTCTGGTCTTATTACTAATTCACAAAACTTGGTATGCTGCCAACATACATTTTCCCATTTCATCCACAGCATAGACAGTAGTCCAACACACATAATGGGGATATGCTTTGTGCACCCCTCCAGGTCACCATCACTGGAAAAGATCCATGTGGATTGCAAACCTGGATGAAATAAGATCCCTTAGCAAGAAGACCTTGCCTCCTCATATCGACATGTCTGAGGTCCATGTCCTCACTGATCATTACAGCAATTCCATGTTGAACATTTTAGATGCATTTGCCCCCTTACAACTAAAAAGAATGCCGACCAAAGACTCCAAACCATGGTACAATTGTAGTTTAAATACAAACAGATGCACTCTGAGGGTAGCTGAATGATCTTGGAGATGCTCCCCATCCCTTGACCCCCTTAAGCTCCTGAGATCGAGGAGGAACATTTACAATAAACAAATCAGAAGTGCAAAAGCAAATTTCTTCAGAATCCAACTAGATAAAGCCAGAAATCACCCAAAAACCTGTTTTGATTAATGAAACTCCAATCCACTTATCTTCCCATTCTTTCACCAACAGTGTCCAGTTCACAGCCAAACTGCGAGGATTTTACCTCCTTCTTCCTTGGGAAGATGAATAGGATTGAAACTGATCTCCGAACAAGCAATGAACCAACTTACATTCTTACCCCTTATCAGCCCCTACTCTTCCCTCTTCTTCCACTAGGACACTCCCCCATAACAGTGCCTCAGGTGCCATTTCAAAACCTTTGAAGAAAAAAGAATGAAAAGAAGGCCAAAAAAAGCATGGAACCTAGTCGACACTCAGCTGTGCCTATCGTCCATTCTCTACAAAGGCAGATGCTCAGCTACCACATATACCTCTCCCAGTGATAGGGGGATCTCTATGTATGGCAACCGGTCCTCTGTCAGGGTGGGTGGAGGCACAGCCTCCGCTAATCCAGCAGGTAGGCAAGCCACACACCAAAGCCTATATCAGACCTGGAAAGCCAACATGTAGTCCAGGATTGTTTGGGAACTCGTTACATAATTGATTTTTCACTCAAAAGAAAACTTATGCAAATATTCATCCCGAGCTGAGCTGTTTAACAATCAAGATTCATTTAAAAAATGCTCAGTCAGAGGTAAAATCCTCATCTTAAATGTTTGCCATGGTAGAAGAGGATTGTTTTGTTCTAGAGGTGACGGACATCTGGTTTGACACTGAAATCCCTACCAACACTTGGCAAGCTCATATCACTGTGTTACGTGATATTTTGCAGTAGTTGGCATTCTGCAACTCTCATCATTTATGAGTCACGTATTTTAAAAAATCTCTTACAGATGGGGAGCGACCCCTTAGGCAAAGGGTTGCTCCCCTGGGGAGTGAATTTATTTTAGGCCATTTCTGATCTGCCCCCGGGGGGGGGGGCAGAAACCACTTAGGTACGTTTGTGTTTTGTGTTTTGTTTGGGTGGGGGCAGCCCCTTGGGCAAGGGTCCCTTCCCATGGGGGCACATTACTGTTGGCCATATCTGCCCCCCTTGGGGGCAGATCAGCCTATTTTTGTAAGGCCCATCTTCCCCCAAGGGCAGAAAGCCCACCAGACACCAGGGATTTTTTTTTTTCAAAAAAAGAGAGTAGGGGTATGGCCATACCCCCACCCCAAAATATAGGGACAAAGTTGTTCTGCCCACTGGTGGGCAGATGGGCCAATTACCCCCCATCCACTCTTGGGGGGGCAGGAAGCATACTAGATGCCAGGGAATTTAAAAAAAAATTGTGGGGTGGTGGCTACCAGTATGGGCATGGTTATACCCCTACCCCAAATGAATGGGGTAACAGTCTTTCACCTCTCTCCCCTTACACTAAAAGATCTTATCCCAACGGCAAGAAAGAGGACATTTGATTATTTGGGATTTTGGTTTTACATTTGGGCCATGAGAGCTTGTCTAACTCTCAAAATCATCCCACTCCGAATGGTGAGGACTGCACTTTTTGGACTTTGGGACCATTTTCTTACCCACAATGCCCTGCAAACCTCCAACTCTGCTTGAATTCACACATTTTCACCAAATTTTTTAGATGGAACCTTCTGGAATCTGCAGGAATCCACAAAATTCCTACCACCCAGCATTGTTGCATCCATACCGATAAAAATTCTGCCCCAGCTTAAAAATGTTTTTTTTTCAAACTGCCCTTTTGGATCCACTTTAGTTTCCCCTCAATTTCAACATGTTTTGGCTCTTCCTTGTCACAGGCATTTGGCTCACCTACACAAATGAGGTATTGTTTTTATCAGGAGACTGAGGGGAACATTGGGTGGTAGGAAATGCGTGCTGGTGCAGTGATCCTACACAGAAATGTGGGGAAAATGTGATTTTGTTTAGCTAAATTTGAGGTTTGCTGAGGATTCTGGGCAAGAAAACACTGGGGATCCACGCAAGTCATACCTCCCTGGACTCTCTTAGGTGTCTAGAAATGTCTGGGTTTGGTAGGTTTCCCTAGATTGCTGCTGAGCCCAGGACCAAAAACGCAGGTGCACCCAACAAAAACAGGTAGTTTCATGTGTCCATGTAGTGTTTTGGTGCATTTCCTGTTTCGGGCGCTAGGCCTACCCACACAAGTGAGGTACCATTTTTATCGGGAAACTTGGAGGAATGCTGGGTGGAAGGAAATTTGTGGCTTCTCTCAGATTCCAGAACTTTCTATCACTGAAATGTGAGGACAAATTTTGTTTTTTGCCTAATTTTTAGGTCTGCAAAGGATTCTGGGTAACGGAACCGGGTTAGAGCCCCACAAGTCACCCTTTCTGAATTTTCCTGGGTGTCTAGTTTTCAAAAATGTATAGGGTTGTGAAGTTTCCCTAGGTGGCCGCTGAGCTAGAGGCCAAAATCCACAGCTAGGCACTTTCCAAAAAACATGTCAGATTTCAATGGAAAATTGTGATGTGTCCATGTTGCATTTCCTGTCGCAGGCATTAGGCCTAACCACACAAGTGCGGTACCATTTTTATCGGGAGACTTGGGGTAACACAGAATAGATGAACAAGTGTTATTGCCCCTTGTCTTTTTCTACATTTTTTCTTTCCAAATGTAAGACAGTGTGTAAAAAAGACGTCTACTAGAGAAATGTCCTGTAATTCGCATTGCTAGTATGAGGACCCCGGAATTCAGAGATGTGCAAATAACCACTGCTTCTCAACACCTTATCTTGTGCCCAATTTGGAAATACAAAGGTTTCCTTAATAACTATTCTTCACTCTTTATATTTCACTAAATGGATTGCTGCTTGCCCGGTATACAATGAAAACCGATTGCAAGGTGCAGCTCCTTTATTGGCTCTGGGTACCTAGGGTTCTTGATGAACCTACAAGTCCTATATATTCCCGTAACCAGAAGAATACAGCAAATGTAACGGTATATTACTTTAAAAAGTCTGTCATAGCTGAAAAAAGTTATAGAAGAAAACGTGGACAGACATGGCACTTTTTTCACCTCAATTTCAATATTTCTTTATGTTAGGAAAACCTTGAAGGATCTGTACAAATGATCCCTTGCTGAATTTAGAATTTTATCTACTTTTCATAAATATTTAGCTGTCCTGAATCCAGCATTGGTTTCATACCCATTTCTGTCACTAACAGGAAGGAGGCTGAAAGCACAAAAAATAGTAAAAATGGGGTATGTCCCAGTAAAATGCTAAAATTGTGTTGAAAATTTGGTTTTCTTATTCAAGTCTGCCTGTTTCTGAAAGCTGGGAGGATAGTGACTTTAGCTGCATTTTGGCTAATTTCTTGGTCTCCTCCAGGGGAACCCACAAACTCTGGGTACCTCTAGAATTCCTAGGATGTTGGCAAAAAAGGATGCAAATTTGGCGTGGTTAGCTTATGTGGACAAAAAGTTATTAGGACCTAAGCCCAAACTACCCCAAATAGCTAAAAAAAAAGACTTGGCACAGGAGGGGGAAAGGCCTGGCAGTGAAGGGGTTAACAGTCCAGTAGTGGAAGAAAGCACTATAATAATTTGGCGATCTTTGCATTAAATATGTTAGTAGATGTATCCCTAAAAGGTAGGCATTAAGCTGATGACATACAACTTTCATCACAAGTCTGCACTTTCCACAACATACTAAAATGAATAATTTGTTTGCCAAATATTGGTGCATTTATTGACCTAAAGACACTTCTGGAAGTCATGGTCCAATGGAGTTCTAAGTTCAATGTCTGTGTTTAGTTACTTACATTATGGAACTAATAAATGAGTTTGAGCTTAATCAGACGTTCACAAGAGCTTGTAAATTATCAGAATTTCACAGGAGCTTTTAAGTTGAGTCATATGTAGACAGTCACGCAGAGCACTGGTCAGTTATACACTTCTTAGTTATTGACTGTAAGGGTTTTAAAGGTGTATAATATTGACCCTCTGAGGGTTTTAAATTGGCTATGCAAATAGGGTGGCAAAGGGTTGGCTTGTAAATGATGGTCTGTAAATCTAGTCCTCCATTGCCTTGGAGGAGAAGGCCTATTTCAAACTGTTAAAACAAGGAAATAAACTACAATTCTTATACGAGAGCTGTGGAGTAGGAGATGGCCTGGTGATGAAGGGTTTGCCAACTGATGAGATTTCTTAACCAAGCCAGAGATACTCAAAATGAGGTCTCACCGCCTACCTGCTTGCCTGCGTGTGAAGATCAAATAGTAGATTTTGAAGTTTTAAAAGTGTATTGATAAAAATGTGTTCTGGTTATGTTTTGTTGTCTATTGGTCACCAGAAACATTCTCAATACTTCTGCGTAATATGCCTCAGGGAAAGTGAAATGAAGTGTGGAGAGCATTCCGTACACGTCCAATTCTTACCTTGGCAACATAAAAAGATGATGGATGGAGTGCTGAAACATTTCAAACACTCACCCCAGACACAGATCTGGGGTTAATCCATTGTTCTTTTGCTCATCATGCAAACATCACAAAGGATTTGCAGCCCTCGATATACACATTTATTTTCCCTTAAATTTCTCAAAAACTACTGAATGGATTAATACCAAATAACAAAAAGCATGATCTGAGTACCGAAAGCTACATTTCTGCCAATTTGGTGTAATTCCAGGCAGCGTTTCGGGATGTAGTTGTGTTCAAAACTCGAATGTGACCCTCCCCCTTTATACATACCCACAAACACATAATTTAGTTGAGTTGTTGTCTGGAACAGTTTGTGGTGATTGGTCAAGTGAGTGCTGAGAAAAAGTGTCAGGGGGGTCCCAAAACCTTTGTCCACATGCAATGTCTATGGTGATTTTGTAATTTTTAGACATGGCTACAGCCCGAACTGCTGAAGGGATTTACACCAAGTTTGGCAGAAAGAGAGATCTTGGTCGACAAAGAGTGCTTTTTAGGGCAAGAGTAGCAGCGCACAAGCGCTGCTTTTTGACATTTGTTATCTCTCTGTGGGCTTTAGTCATGCCCACCTCATGCCCATCACTTTCATTCGTTCTTGGACTTGCCTTTCAAAAATCCCTTGGTGTTGTTTGTAAATACCTTACATTTGTCCCACCTTGAGGCTGGTTTGTTACCATGGATTATTGCACGATCACTCATACACTTTAGTGTGGGCGAACTATTTTTCTCTTTTGTCTCTCCCCTTTGCATCGTGTGGCCATGGCAGTTTCAAGCACGAACTCCATCTCCCCTTTGCGTAGTGCTCCATGGCACTTTCAAGTCTCATGCACTGCAAACTCATGCAGAGGTACTGTAGTTGGTCGTTTCCAGCTTTATTTGTGTCTGTGAGCATGATGATGTTTGTATACATGTATGTCTGTTTTCATCTTCGTGTTTGTGTCACTTTGAGTAATTGTGTTTATGCATTTCTGTGTGCCTTACATCTATACCTGGGCCCGTGTCTATCTGCGTGCCTGTGTGTGTTAGTTAGCAGGCCGTACTCCAAGTGACTGGGGTTCTATTTTAAGCTCTTCTCTGCTCTCCTCCCCTAGTTTTAAGCATTGTTAGCTGTAGATCACATTGCTGCGCTTCAGTGCATCCTGGGGTGAGGCAGTTCTTCAGCCCATTTGGCTCCAGTTTTCTGCCCTAGTCTCAGTAGTAGCCCCCTCACACCTCTTTTGTCCATTTATTGTAAACTGGAGACTCGTCTGGCACTAACATCACTTTCGGTCATCTTGGTGGAGCAGGAAAAGGCTGCTGTCTGGCAGTGCAAAAGAGAGTAAGACCAGCACCCTGGGCAGGTGAGCTGCAAGGGCATGCTAGGGCCAGGATGGAAAGCAACACTGTCTTTCAGAGACTGGTCACAGGACAAGTTGCTTGGGTAATGAGGGGTTGTGGCCGGAGTTCCTGCTACACAGTAGAGCCGCAACACAGGCTCACGCTTGCTTCACTGTAAAAGCCCCCTTCTTTTCCTGCAAATCTGGATCCTCCAAAGGAAGAGAGCGCTGAGCGGAGCTGCCAGAATTGCCTACCCAGCAATAAACTGCCCCATGCTTACTACTCTGCAACTGCCAACCTCCTGTAATCTTGTGGGCCCCTGTAAAGCCTTGTATGTCATAATGTGTAAGCATGATATTTATCTGTATTTTACGAGAGAGCACTTCAACCAGAAATGCGTACATATCTATTTGCTTTATGTATGGTCTCCGGAAGTTGGGCGACATGACAATTGCTCCCTATGAGACAACAAATTCAGATTAAGACACTCTGCATCGACAGCCAGTGATTCCTTGACTAGTCACATCATCACTCTATATCTTCCAACATGCTCTCTAAGAAATCGTCTTGTGGGACCTGCTCAATAATAATTATGACCATGACTCAGGTCAACTTAACATCCTTTTTTCACTATGATTGTTTAAGCACTCTTGCTATGTTTGGGTGACCCTTCTAGATTATTTCTCTTGTTACTCCTCTGCGGCTGTCTTGCGTCTTTTTTGGCAATTGTTTTAGCCAGCCAGAAATTCTGCTGGTGGAGTAGTGAAAGTGGTATTCTACTGGAATTAGCGTGGCAGATTTAAATTAGGATGTTAAATGGCAACATTTTCATTTTAGGCTGCAGTTAGAGGAAGAAAGTGAATGAAAGTGCTTTAGTTATATGCAGGGCCACTGGAATTATGTGGCAGGAAAAGACCAAATTATGAGGCAGGATTGACCAATTTATGTGGCAAGAAAAGTCCAGTTGAGAATTTACAACGCCAATAGCTCTATCTCAAGCTAATGCGAGACCCATTGCATTGCAAATGCTTGTTTTAATTTGTTGTAAATCTATTCAGTAGTTTAATTAAAGACAATAAAATATAGATATCTAGGAATGCATATCCTTTAAAGATTCACCAGCGGGGGATCCGTGGATCAGAGAGAAAAAGGAAGCTCCTGATTGGCTGCCTGCAACCTGAAAGGAAATTTGCGGCCTCCATTTTCTTTCTCACTTTTCCTCAGAGGAGGGAAAAGTGAAGAGGGAAAAAGATACAGAGTCAGGCTACAGGTATCCTGACCCCTTTGGACACATGGAGGTGTCTCTGAGGGACCCCTCTTGGGAACGAAGTTGGGCAAAACATTTTGTTTTGACTGATCCACGGATCCTTAGCGACACTCAGCGTGACCCCAAGTGTAATTACATGATGGATCTGCTGATTCGAAGCACAATGAAAAAATACCTTATGTTAAAATAAAAACATAGAAATTCACTAAAAAAAACTGATTACAGGGACGTCATAGTTAGGTTCATGTTTTACTCACACAAAACCACAGAATTTCAGCAGTTTAAGTTATACTTATAGTTACACTTACTGAAGAAACTACAACTCAGGCCCATTAGTAACTTTAGACCACAAGCTATAGTTTCTTAATGTAAGTATAGCTATAAGTATAATTATAATTGAATTTCTATGGTTTTGTGTGGATAAAACGTAAACCTAACTATAATGTCTCTTTGTAATCTTTGGGTTTTTTCATTGAATATATAAATATATATATATATATATATATATATATATATATATATATATATATATATATAGCCCAGTGGCAGTTGCCACTAGGTAGTGATAGTTAAGGCTGTTTTTCAATAGGAAGAGTGTTTTTTGGTTTGCTAATAACTTTGACCCCTTTTGACTAATCTTCACAAAACTTTCCAAAAAAGGTTCCCACACTCATTCCTTTGGCTCCCCAAGAAAGGTTTTCAGGTGATCCTCAGAAGCTACAATCCTTTTTGACTCAAGTAGAATTGCATTTCACCTGTAGACCAAACACCTTCCCTGATCCCCAATCCAGGGTGGCCTCCTTGATTTCTTATTTGACTGGAGATGCGGCCACCTGGACAACCCCTCTCGTGCGTCGAGATAATCCTTTGCTTTATAACTGAAGAGACTTTGGCCCTCATTACAACCCTGGCGGTCTTGGACCGCCAGGGTTGTTGTGGCGGATTTCACCACCAGCAGGCTGGCGGTGAAATCCCTAGTATTACGACCGCGGCGAAAGCCACGTTAGTCCCGACAGTTACGATTCGCCCTACTGCCAGCCTTTTCCTGGTGGTTCAAACCGCCAGGAAAAGGCTGGCTGTCCGGGGTGTCGCGGCACCACTGGCATGGGCCCCCTGACACGGGTCTGTGCTGCTTTTCACTGTCTGCTGTGCAGACAATGAAAAGCGAGGCAGGTGCAACTGCACCCGTCACACGGCCGCCACACCGCTGGCTCCAGCCAGCCCCTGGGTTGCGGCCAAGAACCCCCAGGTTTCTGCCCACCGGCCCAGTGGGGATCTCCTGATGGCCGCGGCGGGAGTGTGGCTGCATTGGCGGCCGCCTGGCAGTCCGATATTGGCGGGCGGCTTCAGCTGCCCGCCAAGGTCGTAATGAGGGCCTTTGTCCGAGAATTTGAAAGTGTTTTTGATCGAAGAACAGTTACTCTGTCTGCAGACCGAGAACTGTTAGAATTGCGACAAGGAAATAAGGATCTTGTCTCTTACTTGGCTAACTTTAATCGGCTGGTAGTAGAAATGGCCTGGTCTGAGGAAAAGAGATCAGCCCTGTTCTATCAAGGACTCAAAGATGAGTTAAAAGACATTCTTGCACAGATTGATCCACAACCCATGGATTGTCAAGATCTGATAAATCTTGTTTTAAGATTAGACCATTGTCTTGCAGAATGACGGGGAACACACAAAAAGACTAAGAAAAATTCCTGGCATATTCATGAGCATAGAGAATCACAAGTTCATGGAGACAACAATCATGAACCAATGGAAGTTGGAACCATCAGGTGGCCCTTAACGAAAGAAGAGAAAGATCTACGTAGAAAGAACAGACAATGTCTGTACTGTGGTCGAAAGGGCCATTTCGCTAAAGAATGTCCAGCAAAACCAAAAAGTAAACAAACCCCTACCAAGAAGGTTGTAGCAAATGCACAGATCAATCAGGAAAAGTAGAACACCCAAGGTGTAAGGAAAGGTTGCTCCTGGGTGTAACCGTGGACCCTTCACAAGATGCTAAAAAGGCTTTACTCGAGTGTTAAGATCTTTAAAATTAGATCTAGAAGTACTGGTAAAACAAAAGACTTACCTAAAGAAAGCCTTAGTAGATTCCAGGGCTACTGGTAATTTTATCAATACACAATTGATTCAAACATGGGGGATCCCATGTAGGAAGAAGAAAACACCAGAAATAATACAATGGAAAAATCCTAGCTGGAGGTCCGGTGACTCGGCAGACCTTCCCCTTGTCTTTGATCTGTGAAGGGGGAAATCAAGAAACCAAACATGTAGAAAAAATAATCTTTTATGTAATCCATGCTCCTCAGTATGGATTTATCCTAGGAATGCCGTGGTTAAGATTCCATAAACCTTTAATAAATTGGCAAGAAAGTAAAATCAAGTTTTCTTCACTTCTGCGTAAAGAAAAATTTCTCCAGACATCAAGTGTCACAGATTCCCACAAATCCCACATAGCCACAGCCGCTGAAAAAGATGTAACACTGCCTTTGCAGTATTCATCCTTCCTTGATGTTTTTGATGAAAACGAAGCAGGAACCTTGCCACCTCACAGACCCTATGACTGTCAAATTGATCTGACTCCTGGTGCTATACTCCCTAGTTGTCATGTGTATGCCCTGCCTGAACACGAAAATCAATATCTAAGAAGCTATTTAGATCAATTTCTAGCTAATTGATTTTTCCGCCCTTCCAAGTCTCCTGCAGCATCTCCTCTTTTTTTGTTTCCAAGGCTAATGGGGATCTTAGGAATTGTATAGACTATAGAGGATTAAATAAAGTCACAGTAACAAATAAATACCCATTACCCTTGATCCCTGTCCTGTTGGATCAAGTTAAAAAAGCCCAAATTTACACCAAGTTAGACCTAAGAGGAGCTTACCACCTAGTCAGGATGAGAGAAGGCAACAAGTGGAAAACCGCCTTTAAAAATAGATATGGCCTATTTGAATACACGGTCATGCCCTTTGGACTTTGTAATGCTCCAGCAGCGTTCCAATTCTTTCTGAATGATGTCCTTAGAGAATTTCTAGATCTATTTACAATAGTTTATATTGATGATATTCTAATCTGTTCTGATAAAGAAGTCGAACATGTACAACATGTCCAAAAGATTCTCACAGCCCTTCGGAAACATCATTTATATTGCAAATTGAGCAAATGTGAATTTCATGTTACCACCGTTGAATTTTTAGGGGTCATCCTTACCCCTCAAGGCATGGTCATGGCAGAAAGAAAAGTGCAAGCAGGATCTGATTGGCCAGTCCCAAAAACTGTTCGAGATGTTCAGTACTTCCTTGGTTTTGCAAATTTCTATCGCAGGTTCATAGACCACTTCTCACAGACAGTGGCCCCAATCACCAAGTTACTACGAAAGAAAGAACCATTTGTATGGTCTCCAGAAGCTGACAAGGCTTTTTTAACCTTAAAAGAAGCCTTCTCCACCACCCCAGTCTTGACTCACCCAGATACTGAACGTTCATTCATAGTAGAAGCAGATACTTCAGATGTGGCAATTGGTGCAGTGTTATCGCAATGCAACAAAGATACCGGTCAGCTACACCATGTAGCTTACATGTCTCGAAAACTAAACGAAGCAGAACAAAATTATGTCATTGCTGAGAAAGAACTTCTAGCAATCGGTGATGCCTTTAAAGAGTGGAGACACTATTTGCTAGGTGCCAAGTACACTATTACAGTATACACAGATCATCGTAATCTCCAGTTCATGAGTTCAGCTAGACTTTTGACTCCTCGACAATTACAATTGATGCTGTTTTTTGCCGAGTTTGATTTTGTGGTAACCTTATGTCCCAGCAAAGACATTCGCAGAGCGGATGCCTTGTCCAGTAAAGACTCTACCATGTTACCCACAATCCAGCCCCCACGAGCTATCATTGCTCCAGACAAAATCCTTTGTATCTTTAAAACTGAAGATTTTTTTTAAAATATCCGTAATTGTTTCACCATCGTAAAATGGCAGAAATGGGCTCAAGCAGACCCCAAAAGATCAATCAAACAAGGCCTACCTTTTCATGATGCATGTTTATTTGTTCCCACTACCAAGTTGCACAAATTAGTGTATCAGTGGTTGCACGTTAGACCTACGGCAGGTCATCCAGGTATTCCTAAAACACTTGAACTAATCCAACTATATTTTTGGTGGCCTTCTTTGACCAAAGACGAAACGCAAATGGTAACTAACTGTGAAGTTTGTGCTCGTACCAAGACAAGTCATTCAAAACCAAAAGAACTGTTATATCCTCTCCGAACTCCACTCCGACCTTGGGAACACATATCAATAGACTTTATCACAGGACTGCCAGTTGTTCAACATCACACAGTAATCCTTGTAGTGGTAAATAGTTTCACAAAATATGCACATTTCATTGCTTGCAGGAAATTGCCTACCTCCAGTGAATTGGCAACAATAATTTTAAATTGAGTGGTCCATTATCATGGATTACCAAAAGTAATTCTTTCCGATCGAAAATCACAATTTGCCTCTAACTTCGGGAAAACATGGTACAAAACGCTACAAGTTACATCTACATTATCTACCAGTCATCATCCTCAAACAGATGGCCAAACTGAGAGACTCAAACAAACATTGAAACAATATTTGCATGCTTATGCTGAAAAAGCACTCCATTCTTGGGTATCAATGCTTTGGTGAGCTGAACTGGCCTACAATAACTCGTATCATACTTCTATTGGAGCGACGCCCTTTTTTGGTCTATTTGGTTATCACCCAGATACTTTGCCAATCTCAATTCCACAAGAAAGTTCACTTACACCAGCAGTGTCAGAAACAATACGACAACTCCATCAAACCCAGAAACAAATCCAGCAACATCTAAACAAAGCAAAACAAAAGTTTAAAAAACATTGTGAGGGACCACAATATAAGCCAGGAGATAGAGGGTGGCTTTCCAAATGCCACATTGATTTCAAGAAAAGACATATGTTTAACCCAAATATAAAGGTCCTTACACAGTTCTTCAACAGAACAATCCAGTAACCTACAAACTACAGTTAACAAAAGCACTACATATTCATCCAGTGTTTCATACTTCTCTCCTGAAAAGAGCTTTCCAGAAAACTCGCTCTCGACCAACTCCAGTACTGGTACAAGGAGAATTGGAATTCAAAGTAAAACAGGTTCTGGATTCAAAATTTAGAGGTTGTACACTCTGGTATCTAATATCTCGGAAAAGGTACGGTCCAGAGAACGACTCATGGGTCTCAGCATCTGACATTCATGCTCCACGACTAGTGCAGCGTTTTCATCGCCTAAACCCAGACAAGCCAGGCCCTAGAGCGTGTTTGGAAGGGGGTAGTACTGTCAACACCAGGACAGTGCCCGCTCTACGGGCAACATAATGCAAAATGACAAACCCAATGCAATTTAATAATTCATGCACTGTGTGTTGATATTGCATACTAACTTATTGCAGGTATTTATCTTGAAATATCATTAATGCTGTTTGTAATGTATTGTTCATTTTCAAGTCTTTCCTGCAGCCTGGCTGGGTGTGGCATGTGGGCGGGGCTTGGGTCTATTTAAGGAACCCAGCCCAGCTCCACGTGCTCACTATTCAGAGGTCCCGGTGCAGAGCAGCAGCATTTTCCTGGGCCCCTGTTCCGGAGGCCTACTTGGACATTTCCGGGCCCTGTCCTCGTTATCTTGCTGATTTTCAAGCAGAGCGGTAAGACGGAGGTCGGGGTAGGCCCCCTACTCTGTTTCTAGAAACATTTGAGTTTTTGGCTCTGTGATTTTCAGTGTGCGCGATTCATTCTTGGCACTTAACCCTTGCAGTTCGGATCGGCAGAGTGCGCAATAATTTTGAGGCATTTGAATCTTGATGGTTGAATCGGCAACAGTGTGCCTGATTCATTCTTGGCACTTAACCCTTGCAGTTCAGATCGGCAGAGCGCGCAATCATTCCAGATACTTGAGTCTTGATGCGCAGTCTGGCAATAAGGTGTGCTAACGCGTCCCTTTATGACTAATTTACTCACTCTGGGACTCGTTTTAGGCCAATTAATCTTTTGACCCTGATTGAAGACACCTTAGGACGAGATAACTAATCAACATGTCAATCAATATGTCAAAAATGTCACCAATGTTTACCATAATAAGACAATTCAGATTAGTCAAAGACATTAATAAAACTCAGAAACCACCATGACCTTGCAGTCATGAATAACCACACCAGTTTAGTACTATAATATGAAGTTAATTCCCTATTGATTACAATTCTACTAGTAAGTTTATTTATCTCAAAACCAAGAAACACATTAGCATAGTCACAATATGGCAACTCTGATAAGATTTCATCAAAGCAAGAATCACGAATATTAGAATATAGCACAATGTCAACATAGGTTATCCTTAGCAGAGTGTCATTATCACATTATTCAACAAAGCATAGATTCAGTCATTTGCCTATTTGCGTCTGTTAGTGTACCCCTCATCTAACTTCGAATTAGCATTGGCATGTTGGGCTTCATGCAAAACAATTTAGCAACACCAATTTAGAAAACATCTAACTAAGGTCTCTGTCAAAAGAAGCAGTTGGTACCTAGAAAGGAAAAGCAAACAAACAATTACAATTTCATTGTCATATAGTTACCCTCCGTATTGGGTCAGCATACAGATTCAGTCTTCGTCCTCAGGACATCAGTTGATTCGCCATCAGCCAGGAATTCAGCAAAGTTCAGTAGGGCAGGGTAAAAGGTACTCCCCTCATAAGGAGGTAAAGTACAAACGGGCAAGGTAAGGATAAAGTTGATTTTGAAGAACCAAACAGCAAAGTCTCTATGCAGAGTGACAAAGTGTCTGGGTCATAGCAAAATTCGCAAACGGCATCTCCCCTCTCTCCTATCCCTAGTCTCCTAGTCTAATTTACTTCTTTGTGTCAAGGGTTTTTATCCCTTTTCTGTTGTATAGTCCGCTAAATTTTAATTGGTTGGGGTTGGAACCCCACTAGCTCCCTCCAATAGGGTTTCAATGACTTCATTAAAATTGTCACCCCATAACAGTTCTCACGAAGTTTATTGGTCCTTATGATTGACGTCCCCAGCGTGTAGAATGTCCGGTATGATTTCATACTCTCGTTGTCCTCTTTGCATCTTCAGTCAGTGGTTCCATTGTCTGTACCGTTTCAGGCGACCTTGTATCTGCGACTAGTCTACACTGTTGCATTCAGCAAGAATGTTTCACTAAGCAAGTCGAATTTCATGAGAACGGATCTACTACAGCTACATTCATCTTCTAGCTTTGGAAAAATACGAGTTCATGTCCTTCAGCAAGTCAGCACACTGTACGTTAGAAAAACACATTTAATATGAAACCGGGCAGCTAGGCCTCGACTCATGCTAACTAAGGCCTAATGATGTATTAACAGAACTTTAACATATAACCTTTTATTATTAGTGCAAAATCATACTTTAACATAACATTTCATCCTTATTAATCAGTTTCATAAGTCATTGTATACCCTGGCGGCCTCAACTTTTCATTTTTCTTCTTCCCCCCTGTGTGATTTTTCCCAAATTTCTTGGAACAGTTTCTCCTTTTCCCTCTCGTCTTTTCTTTTATTGCGTTTTGCCAAATCTCTTTTAATTCTTTTACTAATTTTGCATGATAACCATAGTCCGAATAAACAAGTCAGGACAATCAATATACCCACTATTATTTTTGCAAGAATCCCATTCCAAATACTACTAAACCAATTCCCTACTTTAGTAATTTCTTTCCCAACCTTTTCCCAAACTCCAGGTTCCTTCAGCTCTTTCAAATCTGCACTATCTCTTGTTAGGTTAGTAAGCATACCTCTAATCTTTTTACTATTATCAGGAATGAATGCACAACAATGGCGCTCATTAAGCATCTTACAGACTCCGTCACTCTTTGCTAAAAGAATGTCTAAGCAAGCCGGTTTTGAAGAGTCATAGTTCTTTCCGCAACAAGTTCAGTATCCATCAGTAGTATAGCCCCTGTGAAGTTGGTCAGTATGTTATCCACAATAGTAGACAACTTTTGAATCTTTATGGAGTTTAAGATAGCCCCTACTGAAGGAATTATGGCTCCAAATATGTCACCAACGACAGCAGCCGCTGTCTCTCTCTTTTGTCTAGTATGCTGTAATTCAGACATTTTAGGAATTCGCTTTAAGTCATCAATCTGGTAGATCTTGGGAAAAACTATTCCCAAATAACATGTCCCATACCATCCCTTTGGAAGACGGTAATAAGCATTAAGTCCACATATATAATAGATCCTAGGGATCGCTGGATCCTGTCAATTTAACATGAACGTCCATTTACTCTGAAACAAAAACACATGCCTGCACTCACTCGTTCTCACAAACAAAGTGTCATGCTCAGATTTCGGTCTATATATACAAAGCCTTCCTATGTATAATGCATCTATAGCTAATTTGCCTTGTGTCTTTATTGCAGTGTAAGCATAATCATTTGCAAACGTGCGTTTTTCTAATCCCTTTTCTAGCCTTTCCTTCAATGCTTTCCGTTTATCATCAGTGGTTTCTAAGCAGCTCTTTTCTACAGGTGTTAGTAAGCAGGTTAGATTATTGCGGTGCGCATAAACTGTCCCAAATGTCAGTGTCGGCTCAAAGAAACCCCTAATTAATTTTATGCTGTGTTCTTTAGCTAATTTATTTAGAAACTCAATCACAGGCACAAAGGAAAACACTACATCTAAGTTAGACTAGAAGTATTGAACATGTTCTTGATCATAGAATCTTGTTAACAGCAAACTACAGCTTATCCCGTAGGTAAGTGGCAGACTATGATAAGTAACCCCTTCTTGTACTGACAAAGGAATCTTTGTGCACCCATAGCAATTCTTCGCATCCATTGTGTCAACATACTCATTCAGCAAACAATAGAAGACATTAGTAGATAGTTCCCCTTTTGAATTAGTTCCCTCATGCAAGTATTTTGTATCCTGCTCAAACTTCTCCCATGGTGTTAGTGTAGCAGTCTCAGGATTTGAAGCATTGTTAGTCACTTTCTTATCCACCAATGGCATTCCCACAATCACAGCTATTATCACTACCGCACACATAACTCCCACACCAACAACCAAACATGCATAGGTCCTACCCCTATTACTATTATCTCTAGTGTAACTCATGATCTGTAAAGAATCAGAAAGCAGAATAATACAAAGCAAACAATCAACTTTGAAGTAGACTAAAAGCTCTTTTTTTTTCTCTGTGCAAAGTCTCTCTCTTTTTCTGCGAGTATTTACAGCGTTCCACTCACTCTAGGACCCCTTTGTCCAATCAGGTTAGCAGCTTGTCATAATCGGTTTTTCAGAGTCAATTCAGGTTAACAGTGTCACATCCGGTAATTTATAAGTCTCTTTTCTCAACTTTTCAGCTTTCAATTTCAATTTCAATTTAACACAGTCTCTTTCTAAAGTTTAATTCAGGTGCCGTAATATTGACCTGGAACCTCTCGATCAAAACAGAACACCAAGAATTCTTGTTGCCATTCAGCTGATGTTGCATACGCCCATTCAGGACCTGCATACCTTCTGTTTGCAACTCTCTTTCTTTTCAGTTTGCGATCACCCTGCAACTCTCCTTCACTAAGATCTTCTTTCCTGGTTGTATCAATTTCTTCCTCTATTGTTTCATTAGGGATCACTTTCTCTCCTGCAGCTTGTGGCTCCGGCCAATTATCTCCTTTAAGTGTTTTCTTTCTGCTTGGCCTTTCAGGACGTTGAACAGCACCCTCCTCTTGTGCTATGGTGGTTTCTCTTGATGGATCTGCAAGCGGCTCAGGAGGAGTCAGAACACTTTGACCCCCTGCCACTTCACCATCTTTGCATTCAGGGTCTGTCATGGGCTCAATTTCAAACCCGTATCCATCTGCTTCTGGGAGAACCTCTCTTTGTGTCGGTTCCCCTGTTACCTCAGCTGAGACAGGCTCACCGTCAGCCCTCTGGAACTCGTTTGCTGCGTGAGTGACTGACCCGTCCTCAGTGGGCTCTCCTTCAGTCTCAGTTCACCTTTTAATACTCTCCGGCCCTGAGACTTCCTTCTCTGCAGCAGTTGTTTTGAACACTTCAAGTTCCTCATCAGTTGGAAACGTCACCTTCTTTGTGTGACTGGCATGTATCCAATTTGGAAGACCTGCACATTTCACAGCAGTAGTAGTTGTCAGTATTACTTGATACAGCCCCTTCCAACGTGGCTCCAAACACGACTTCCTCACGTGTTTCTTGGCAACAACCCAGTCACCGGTTTTCAGGGTGTGACCTGGATCACTTATCGGTGGCAATGTGGTAGCCTCCACCTGGTGAGAGAAAGAGCGGACCACGTCAGCCAGACCCTTACAGTAGTACAACACCATATCATCCGTGATATTCACAAGAGCATTTCCAGGCACTGCGGGCAATCTCATAGCTCGGCCCCTGAGAATTTCATGAGGAGACAGTCCTGTTTTCTTGTCAGGTGTGTTTCTCATTGACATCAGCACTAAGCGCAATGCATCTGGCCACTTCAAATTGGTAGCTGTGCACATTTTTTCCATTCTCGACTTCAAGGTACCATTCATCTGCTCCACTAGCGCTGATGCTTCAGGGCGATAGCTACAATGCAACTTCTGCTCAATGTTTAATGCAGCACACAAGAGCTTAATAACCTCATTGTCGAAGTGTCTGCCCCTATCTGATTCTAAAGAGATCGGGAACCCGAATCGTGGTATTAACTCCCTAAACAGCATCTTTGCTACTGTGAGACTGTCATTCCTACGTGTAGGGTAAGCTTCAATTCAGTGGCTGAAAATGCACGCAATCACCAACACGTACCTCAATCCTCTACACACAGGCATTTCAATAAAATCCATCTGCATTCTGCTGAATGGACCTCCTGCTCTCCCAACGTGGCTCAAATTCACCACAGTCCCTTTACCTGCATTCATCTGCTGACAGATGATGCACCCGTGACAGATAACCTCTGCAGCTTGTCTGAATTTCAGATTGAACCAATCGATTTTGAACAACCTGATCATTGCGTCCCTCCCAACATGTGCTTGACCATGGTAAAACTTCGCAAACTGTGACAAAAGACTATTTGGCAAAACCATTTTTCCCTCCTCTGAAACCCATAAGTCATCAGATCTCTGTACGCATTGCATTCTCTGCCAGGAACGTTTCTCCTCTTTGCTGGCACGTCCCTGCAAGGATTTTAGCTCATCTAATGTGTCAACCACCCTTAATGCATACCCTTTGCATGTTTCATTTTCAGTTTCAGGTAACAATTCCCACTGATCTCGAAACAATATACAGTTCAATGCGCAAAACCTTGCGACTTGATCTGCATATCCGTTTTCCATTGACACAAAATCTTGTGTCTCAACATGAGCATTGCATTTCACCACGGCAATTTCAAGAGGTAACTGAATCGCGTGCAACAAATCCTTAATCTTTTCGCCATTTTTCACTGGAGAACCAGAAGAGGTCATGAAACCCCTCTGTGACCATAACTGGCAAAAATCATGTACAATTCCAAATCTGTATCTGCTGTCAGTGTAGATAGTGACTTTTAGGTTTTCAGCTGCGTAGCATGCCCTAGTAAGAGCAATTAATTCAGCCACTTGAGCAGAGTACACTCTTTTGAGCCAGGAAGCTTCTAAGATACCGGTGATTGTACACACGGCATATCCAGCTCTCAGTACTCCTACTGCGTCTCTCAGGCATGAACCATCAACAAAAATAATGCAATCATTTTCTTCCAGTTAGGTTTCTTTAATATCAGGTCTTGGTTTGGTGCACAGATCAGTTACCTCAAGACAGTCATGTTCTACCTCCTCGGCATTATTAATGACTGCATTATCAATAGGAAGTAAAGTTGCCGGTTCAATACAGTACATCTTTTAAGGGATACATTAGGTGAACCCAGTATAATTGTTTTGTATTTTGTCAATATCGCATTTGTCATGTGCTGCGTCTTGGTTCGGGTTAACAAGGTTTCAACTGAATGGGGGACCATTATTGTTAAAGGATGTCCCATCACTATTCCTTCACACTGTGTGAGGCTTTGACCAACTGCTGCAACTGCACGCAAACAACCCGGTAAGGCTGCTGCGACTGGGTCCAAAGTAGCTGAAAAATATGCTACTGGGCGGTTTGCACCTCCATGGACCTGTGTCAGGACAGACAAAGAACAAGCGTCACGTTCATGACAAAACAGTAGAAAAGGCTTTGTGTAATCAGGCATACCTAAAGCTGGTGCCCTGCACATACTTTCCCTCAATTCCATGAATGCCTTCATCTCTTTCTCGGACATGGTTATGGAACCCGGGCCATCCTGAACTTCTTTGACAGTCAGTCTCACCAATGGTTTAGAGATAATTGAGAAGTTGGGGATCCACTGACAACAGTAGCCCACCATTCCCAAAGTCTCTTTTTGTTTTTGGGGGATTCATCTGCAGTATGGCTGTCACCCTTTCCTTGGATATTTTTCTCGACCCTTTCTCAATCAGGTGACCTAAGTATTTCAGCTCTTTCTGACAGTATTGCAGCTTCTTTGGGGACACTTTGGGGGTGATTCTGAGACTGGCGGGCGGCGGAGGCTGCCCGCCAGTCTTCCCCCGACAAAATACCGCTCCGCGGTCGCAAGACCGCTGAGGGTATTTTGAGATTTGCCCTGGGCTGGCGGGCGGCCGCCAAAAGGCCGCCCGCCAGCCCAGGGCAAATCTACCTTCCCACGAGGACGGCGGCTCCGAATGGAGCCGGCGTAGTGGGAAGGTGCGACGGGTGCAGTTGCACCCGTCGCGTATTTCAGTGTCTGCTTTGCAGACACTGAAATACTTTGTGGGGCCCTCTTACGGGGGCCCCTGCTGTGCCCATGCCATTGGAATGGGCACTGCAGGGGCCCCCAGGGGCCCTGCGGCACCCCCTACCGCCATCCTGTTCCTGGCGGGAGACCCGCCAGGAACAGGATGGCGGTAGGGGGTGTCAGAATCCCCATGGCGGCGGAGCGCGCTCCGCCGCCATGGAGGATTCTCCCGAGCAGCGGAAAGTCGGCGGGAGACCGCCGACTTTCCGTTTCTGACCGCGGCTGAACCGCCGTGGTCAGAATGCTCGACGGAGCACCGCCAGCCTGTTGGCGGTGCTCCCGTGGTCGGTGACCCTGGCGGTCACCGACCGCCAGGGTCAGAATGACCCCCTTTATGTCCGTTCTTTCCCAAATGGTTCAGTAAGGCAATTGTGTCATACCTACAGTCATCTTTTGTTCTGGACGCAATCAACAAATCATCAATGTATTGCACTGAAGTCGAACTGAAAGGCAACTCTAACGATTCCAAATCCTTCTTTAACATCTGATTGAAGATGGAAGGCAACTCATAAAACCCTTGAGGAATTCTGCACCAACTGTAAACCTTATCCAGGAATTTGAAACTGAAGAGAAATTGGCTATCCTCATGAAGAGGCACCGAAAATAATGCTTGAGACAAATCCACAACTGTGAACCACTCTGCATCACACGGAACCTGAAACATGATCACGGCTGGATTTGGCATTATGGGGCAACAATTTACTACAATCTCATTTATTTTCCTCAAATCTTGCACAATTCGAACCTTCCCACAAGGCTTTTTCAGACCCGTTATTGGTGAATTACACGGGCTACTCAGCACTTCTTTCATAACCCCTTGCTTCACAAAGTCCGCAATTATCTGCGCTACTTGAATGAGGACGTCTTGTGCCATGTGGTACTGTGGTACCTGGGGAAACACTGCATTTGGCTTTACCTCTACTTTAACCGGTTCTACTCCTTTTATTAGCCCCACTTCCTTTCCTGTCATGTCCCACACTTTCTCTGTCACTGTTCCCTGCAACTCAGGTGGTAAGTCAGTCACTGTAAGCATCGGGAATGGGGTTATCAAAGGGTATTCCTCATTTGCGGTCTCCGTCTCTAACTCTGGAAACTGACCATCGTCCCCTTCATCATCACTGTTTGTCTGCACCTCATTCCCTTCATTGGAACAGGTAATTGAACACCTTGTTTTGCACAGTAAGGCCCTCATTCTGACCCTGGCGGTCTTTTCGCAAGACCGCCGAGTTACCGCCGCGGTGAAGACCGCCGACCGCGGCGGTATGCCGCTGTGCGCATTCTGACCGCTGGGAGCGTTCCGCCGGAAAACCGCCAGCAGCCACACTGGCGGTCGGCGGGAAAGTGGAGACTGGTCAACCTCCACCGCCACGCCAGCAGAACACCGCCCACAGAATTACGACCCACATTTCTGTGTGGCGGTCTTCTGTTGGCGGTCTTCTGTTGGCGGTCACCTCCCCATGGCTCCCGTCGCCTCCCGGAGGACCAACGCACAAGGTAAGTTGATCGTCCGTGAGGGGAGGGGGTGGGGGGGTGTTGTGTGATGTGGGCGTGCATGGGGGTGTGCGTGTGAGTGTGTAGAGGGGGTGTGTGAGTGCGTGTATGCGGGCGGGGGGTGCTGCTGTGTCTATGGGTAATGTGTGCTGTTCGGCAGGTGCGCATGTCTGCATGTATGTGTGCGGGTATGTGTCCCCGTTGTGTATGTGTGTGTAGGGGCTGTGTATATGTGCATGTTGGGGGTGTGTGCATGTCGGGGTGCATGTATGTGCATGTCGGGCTGGGGGTGGGGAGGGGGTTCGTACCACCTCTGGGGGGTGGCAGGGGGGTGGAGGGTGTGGGGGGAGGACTCGGGTGGGTAGTGGGGGGTGGGGGAGACCCCTATCAGTGCCAGGGAAGGAATTCCCTGGCCCCGATAGTGCTTACCGCCATGGTTCGCACGGCGGTTCCCGCCCGCAAGAAACCGCGGCGGTAGGCAGGGTCATAATACCCTTGGCGGTCTTGGGACGACCGCCGGGCCGGAGTGCGCAAACTCCAGCCCGGCGGTCATGACCGCCGTGGCGGTCGGAGTGGAGAAGTGGCGGTCGGTCGCAGCGGGGACCGCCGCGGTCAGAATGCCATTTTTAATACCGCTGGTCTGTTCGCGGTCCGACCGCCGTCTCTCCGCCGACCGCCAGGGTCAGAATGAGGGCCTAAGTCTCTTCCCAGTAAGGATACGGGACTCGAGTCACAGACTACGAATTTGTGTAATCCCTGGAAGTTACCAATCTCAACTTGGACCGGATCTGTAATCGTATTTATCAGGACCTGATTTGCTACTCCTACCACCCTTATGGTACGCCCCGAAAGTGGTAATTTCGCAACCTCTGCACTTCTGACTGTAGAGCGTGTAGCTCCTGTATCAACTAGGAACGAAACCTTATGACCCATCACTTTTCCCTCTACATAGGGTCCTCTCTGGTCTACTTCGTGGGACGCTGCAAGCCTGCACTCCTCACTGTCTGAACAATCATCCGACCATTCATCGTTTATTCCATCCTCACCACGCAATGGGAACTGTTGTACTGTGTTATTTTGACTCATCGTTTGACCTGTGACCTGTTGAGGAAGCATCACCTGTTGTTGTCCCATTGGAGCTAATGGTATCTGCATTTGCTGTCTAGGTACCATGGGAATCTGCTGTTGTGCCTGCTGCATTTGTGCTTGTTGAACACATGGCATTTGCATCTGTTGCACGGGTTGGAGACCCTGCATCTGCACCATGTTATTCTGAAAATTTGTATCCTCATTTTTTAACCCCTCACATTTTTAAATGTACCAACATCATTGCTTTGTTGAACAACACAATCCTGCACCACCATTGGGCATTCCCGCTTCCAGTGCCCCACGCCCCCGCACGCGTGACATGGTGACAACTTTTTTATCCCATGCACATCATTTTGAACTACAACAGTATTCATATCTGGACCACGGTTCACAAAACCTCCTCGTCCTTGACCTCTTGGTTGTGCCTGAAACATTCCATTCCCCTGCGGTTGCTGCTGTACCATCTGCTGTATTCCATTTCTCTGCATCCCTGCTTGCGCTGCCTTAATCTGCATCACCTTCTCTTTCAACTTTCTCTGCTTTAATTCAATCTCGTCACTACAGTATTTCACATACTGCAACACCTCATCAATCGGCTTCGCTTGCCAACAGATCAAATGATTCTTAATCATCTGGCTAATTTCTGGTCTCAGCTCTTCAACAAACCTGAACACAAGATGATTCATGTCTTTCGGCTCAATGACCTCAGTGCCACTGTAGTGTTTGAATGCTTTCAACAATCTCTCATAGTAAGCATGAATCAACTCTTTGGCTTCCTGTGATGTTCGATAAATTTTCTGCCAATGAGTTACTTTCGGCGACACTTTCTGCTTCAAAAACTCAATCACTTTATGATAATACCTCATCACTTCTGCAGACGGTGCTCCAGTAACCTTATCCCTTGCCGGCTCCTCTGTCGGCCAATCTACGCCCCTCTTGCACTCAAGCCATAAGTTAGGTGGAACTATAATTTCAAACAGGGTATTCAAGTCCTCCCAGAGACATTTCACAAGCTTCACAAACCTGTCCATCTGCTGGTACCATTCCATTGGCTTTCCTCTCAACCTGGGATAATAATTTGTAAGTGACAGGATGTCACCCCTAGACCACAGTACATGGACTAGAACCCCTCCGGCTGTTTCTCTCATTGGTAACATTTTTATTGTCCCTGTGTCTGGTGCGGCTTTAGCCTGCTTTGGTTCAGGACCATCACCTTTCTCTTTATCTCTCTTCTTTGCCTATCTGCATTCCCATTTCTCTAAGGCTCCCCAAATTTGAGTGCTCTGCAGTATTTCTTTAAGATGTGCTTTCATTCCAGTAGATCTCATGTGATCAAAATCTTTAGGCTCAAAGTCTAATCTGTAACTTCTTTTCAAATGTTTAGTACTTTCCATGTCTATGCCGTATTTATCCGCCAGGTTTGCCAACCTCTGATGCACCTTGCTCACTTCTTTAGTTATTTTGGGGCACAGATACCTCAATTCTGCTTCAGTGTATGACTCTAGTCTGTTCACCCCCATTGTTCCTTCCACTAGTTCCATGGCTTCTACACCCAGTCTCACAAAATTCAGGTATTCTTCCCTTTCTGACCTCTCTGCGGTCACTGTAGTAGTCTGCAGGGTGTTGAGCTTGTCTAACCACTCGTTCAATTGTTGCGCTGTTAAGCCTTGCAACAAAATATTTCCAGACTGCACCGTTGGTGTCTGTGTCGTATTTGTACTCATTACCTGTGGGGTTAGTGTTCCTAACCCTGCTTGCCTCATTGTCTCCAAAGGAACCCCAATCGGACTAAAGTCTAACAAGGATCTAGACCTTTCAACTGTCTGTTCTCCCTGCAAGTGTCCTGTGGACCCTCCTCTTATTGCCTCTTGGCAATGATATAGCAGCTGGTGTCTGACCAAGTCCCAAACCCTGTAGAGCATTAACTCCCATAGCTTGATTCATCATTGGTGCTGTAGCTACTGACTGCGGTTCTGCACTTGAAGTGTAACTCGGAACCACCTGTTGCTGCAGCTGGGGCAGCAATTGAGGAGTTGGCTCAATCTGCACTAACTCTGATCTTGTGTATACCGGATCAGGCGGCACCACCAGACTCGTAGTTGTCTCTAATATTGGAACATCAGGATAAAGCCTCTGAATCTGTGGTGGCTGCAACTGTATCTGTGTGTCTGGCGCAGTGGGTACAGTGACACCATTCCGTATCAAAACTGTATCACTTGTCTGCACTGTACTTGTGATGCCCTTATTTTGTGCCGGGTCTTCAGAACCCTCACTAGTGCTCTGTACGTTATCATTTATGGCATATGGTGGTGGGCAATCATGTAACAACTGATTTAGAAACTCTTCATCGTCTGAATCATCTGCGTCTACCCAAGACCTCTGAGTCTCCTTTGGCTTACTAAAGCTCTTGCCTGTCTTACAAGTGTCTTTCTTTCCCTGTGTCTCATCTTTTTGTGTTATTGCCGGAAACATTTTAAGTCCGTCAACTATTCCCCTTCTCCACATCTTGGTCTCATTATCCCATCTAGCCTCAGCTAAAGTATTTTCTGCTCTTTTCATTCTCCTTTCAAATTTCTGCTGTCTCTGTCGTATGGCCATCAAATCCCAGACTGATAATGCTTCATACTGAGATGGTCTCGGAGGTGGTTTTTGCACACTTAACATCATTCGCAAATTTTCCAAAATTCTTGCATTAAACGTTCTGTGTTCCGGAAACGCCAAACATCCCTCCTTCTCTGTCAATTTGCACCACTGTTTTAACCAAAGACATGGCGCAACTCCCTTCTCCTC
The DNA here is from genome assembly GCF_031143425.1 of Pleurodeles waltl. Classification (NCBI taxonomy): domain Eukaryota; kingdom Metazoa; phylum Chordata; class Amphibia; order Caudata; family Salamandridae; genus Pleurodeles; species Pleurodeles waltl. Next base: position 620,139,486 of record NC_090442.1, read on the forward strand.
CATTACAATATAAGCTGGAGTACCCTCAGGTGGTGTAGGCTCCCCCCACACTCGCTGTAATGTATGTATCTCCCCTCAAAGCACTCTTCAGAGCCTTGAAAAACTTCATTTTGCGTCTTTCATTTTGTTTTAGAATCTAATCAGGAAGTGACTTTAATTCCCAGAACACTCTTCACCAACCTTTCTCTCACGGACGGCTGCCAATCCATACGTCACCCCTCTCAGCAACAGACCTATCCCAGCGCGGCTCAAATGATGTCACACTCACACACACTGCAGCTGACAAAGTCTTGCGGCTTGTCCTCCTCACACAAAACTAATGCAGAATATTGCGAGCACCTTTAACAACAAAAACCCAAATTTGCCCGTTTACTACAGGAAAGGTAACACAATCACTTCAGAAATTTACAGAGATTTCACTTGAAGCCTTGGCTGCTACTCTCTCCTTCTCAGCTCCCGCATTCGCAAGCAGAATTCAACCCGCAAATCCTACTCTTGACTTGTCAATGGTTTGTTCTAGTGCACTTTAGAAATTGCCAAATCTCCATTGAAGGTTTCACTCACACAATTTGACTCAAACTCGACTTGTCAACCACGCCCGATTGACATATTAAAACCACACAAATTACAACATAAACCCAAGTGTCTCCTACACTTGTCAATATACTCCGGAGTCTTAGACCAAAACGGGTCCGTACATCACCAACAACCACGTGGATAATTTTTAGCACAAAGCGCCACACTCATATGAAGTTCGCCGACTTCCCTATTCTCATACTGCGGAGTACGCCCACTCCTACTAAAATAACCTTACCTGACCTAAATCCACACAAACTTCACAAATCACCTGCAATATGCATAAGCTGAGCAAGCGCAAATCCTACACCACACATACTAAAACGCCGAGAACATACCCAAATCACTTAGGCAAGCTCCGAGATTCAGGGAAAGTCGTGGGGAATTTAGAAACGCATCATATCTCCAATATGCATTATTTCGAAAAAACACTTTTGAACAATGGTCCTTCGTCCTAGGGCCCCAAAGGGCCTAAACCATCGCTCTGCTACCAGAACTGCTAACGCGTCCCTTTATGACTAATTTACTCACTCTGGGACTCGTTTTAGGCCAATTAATCTTTTGACCCTGATTGAAGACACCTTAGGACGAGATAACTAATCAACATGTCAATCAATATGTCAATAACGTCGTCAATGTTTACCATAATAAGACAATTCAGATTAGTCAAAGACATTAATAAAACTCAGAAACCACCATGACCTTGCAGTCATGAATAACCACACCAGTTTAGTACTATTATATGAAGTTTATTCCCTATTGATTACAATTCTACTAGTAAGTTTATTAATCTCAAAACCAAGAAACACATTAGCATAGTCACAATATGGCAACTCTGATAAGATTTCATCAAAGCAAGAATCACGAATATTAGAATATAGCACGACGTCAACATAGGTTATCCTTAGCAGAGTGTCATTATCACATTATTCAACAAAGCATAGACTCAGTCATTTGTCTATTTGCGTATGTTAGTGTACCCCTCATCTAAACTCGAATTAGCATTGGCATGTTGGGCTTCATGCAAAACAGTTTAGCAACACCAATTTAGAAAACATCTAACTATGGTCTCTGTCAAAAGAAGCAGTTAGTACCTAGAAAGGAAAAGCAAACAGACGATTAAAATTGCATTGTCATATAGTTACCCTCCGTATTGGGTCAGCATACAGATTCAGTCTTAGTCCTCAGGACATCAGTTGATTCGCCATCAGCCAGGAATTCAGCAAAGTTCAGTAGGGCAGGGTAAAAGGTACTCCCCTCATAAGGAGGTAAAGTACAAACGGACAAGGTAAGGACAAAGTTGATTTTGAAGAACCAAACAGCAAAGTCTCTATGCAGAGTGACAAAGTGTCTGGGTCATAGCAAAATTCGCAAACGGCATCTCCCCTCTCTCCTATCCCTAGTCTCCTAGTCTAATTTACTTCCTTGTGTCAAGGGTTTTGATCCCTTTTCTGTTGTATAGTCCCCTAAATTTTAATTGGTTGGGGTTGGCACCCCACTATCCCCCTCCAATAGGGTTTCAATGACTTCATTAAAATTGTCACCCCATAACAGTTCTCACGTAGTTTATTGGTCCTTATTATTGACGTCTCCAGCGGGTAAAATGTCCGGTATGATTTCATACTCTCGTGGTCCTCTTTGCATCTTCAGTCAATGGTTCCAATATCAGTAACGGTTCAGGTGACCTTGTACCTGTGACTAGTCTACACTGTTGCATTCAGCAAGAATGTTTCACGAAGCAAGTCGAATTTCATGAGAACGGATCTACTACAGTTACATTCATCTTCTAGCTTTGGAAAAATACGAGTTCATGTACTTCAGCAAGTCAGCACACTGTACGTTAGAAAAACACATTTAATATGAAAACGGGCAGCTAGGCCTCGACTCATGCTAACTAAGGCCTAGTGATTTATTAACAGAACTTTAACATATAACCTTTTATTATTAGTGCAAAATCAAATTTTCACATAACACTTCATCATTATTAATCAGTTTCATTAGTCATTATATACATTGGCGGCCACTCCTGTTAGGCACATTTCAAGCGCACGTTTAGCAAAATACAATAATACATTTACTATGCAGCATTATTATACATTAGTTCATAAACATTTCATGTTAATTTTGAGTATATAAGTGCTACGCACTCTCAGGTGTGCAATAATTTCTGGCCAATTGAATCTTGAAACATCAGAGTGTGATGTTTCTAGACAAAATAAGTTTAGTCAGTTTGTCTATTCTACAGTACCATTCATGAATCCTATAGCAGTTAATTCATTGGGAACAAATGTACTCATTGACTCTTGTTATGACGTGACTGCTATTCTAAGGATTAACTTGAGAGAGTTCAATGTTCAGAGTATATGATTATAAAAAGGTAACGTTATTGAAAAGTTCATGATCTCTCATGTTATTAGAGCATAGATAATTAAAATGAAGTTCATGAAGATTAATGTGAACGACCTTGCTATTGTGTTCTTAACTCTTGCTTCCACAGGTCTCCTTCCCCGCTGTTCCCAACCTAAACCCCATCGCCCACTTGGTAATTCTTTAACTCTGTCCTATGATAGCTAGTAGACTTTGGAGCTGCCAAGAGGTGGACATATTGGAAACAGTCGCAAACCCTGATGATCCGGTCTCGCTGACAGAATAGTGAGCCCACAAATTTTAATCCTCCTGGTTTGTGCTAGGTTTTCAATATGGCCACATTGGACGAGTTACTTAAGGTAATTACGCAGCTTCGATTGGATGTAGTCGAATCTAAAAACATAGCAGCCAATCTAGCAGAAAGGGTGGATCAGTTACAAGACAGAGTGGGCAAAAAGGAGCAAAGTCCTCTGGGTGGGGATGGCTTAATCCTCCTCCTCAAAGTTCAGGAGGGAATTCTCCAACTAACATACATATCACTCACAGTTCCCACACCCATTCCTTTGGCTCCCCCAGAAAGGTTTTCAGGTTATCCTCAGAAGGTACAATCCTTTTTGACTCAAGTAGAATTGCATTTCACCTGTAGACCAAACACCTTTCCTGATCCCCAATCCAGGATGGTCTTCTTGATTTCTTATTTGACTGGAGACGTGGCCACTTGGGCAATCCCTCTTGTGTGTCGAGATAATCCTTTGCTTTATAACTGGAGAGACTTTGTCTGAGAATTTGAAAGTGTTTTTGATCAAAGAACAGTTACTCTGTCCGCAGACTAAGAACTGTTAGAATTGCGACAAGGAAATAAGGATCTTGTCTCTTACTTGGATAAATTTAATCAGCTGGTAGCAGAAATGGCCTGGCCTGAGGAAAAGAGATCACCCCTGTTCTATCAAGGACTCAAAGATGAGTTAAAAGACATTCTTGCAAAGATTGATCCTCAACCCACGGATTGTCAAGATCTGATAAATCTTGTTTTAAGAGTAGACCATTGTCTTGCAGAACGACGGGGAACACGCAAAAAGACTAAGAAAAATTCCTGGCGTGTTCATGAGCAGAGAGAATCACAAGTTCATGGAGACAACAATCATGAACCAATGGAAATAGGAACCATCAGTCAGCCCTTAACGAAAGAAGAGAAAGATCTACGTAGAAAGAATGGACAATGTCTGTACTGTGGTCGAAAGGGCCATTTTGCAAAAGAATGTCCAGCAAAACCAAAAAGTAAACAAACCCCTACCAAGAAGGTTGTAGCAAATGCATGGATCAATCAGGAAAACTCGAACACCCAAGGTATGAGGAAGGGTTGCTCTTGGGTGTAACCGTGGACCATTCACAAGATGCTAAAAATGCTTTACTCAAGTCAAGACATTTAAAATTAGATCTAGAAGTACTGGTAAAACCAAAGACTTATCTAAAGAAAGCCTTAGTAGATTCCGGGGCTACTAGTAATTTTATCAATGCACAATTGATTCAAAACTGTGGGGATCCCATGTAAGAAGAAGAAAAGACCAGAAATAATACAAACTGCAGATGGAAAACTCCTACCTGGAGGTCCGTGACTCTGCAGACCTTCCCCTTGTCTGTGATCTGTAAAGGGGGAAATCAAGAAACCAAACATGTAGAAAAAATAATCTTTGATGTAATTCATGCTCCTCAGTATGGAATTATCCTAGGAATGCCGTGGTTAAGTTACCATAATCCTTTAATAAATTGGCAAGAAAGGAAAATCATGATTTCTTCACTTCTGTGTAAAGAAAAATGTCTCCAGACATCAAGTGTCACAGATTCCCACAAATCCCACATAGCCACAGCCGCTGAAAAATTATGTAACGCTGCCTTTGCAGTATTCATCCTTCCTTGATGTTTTTAATGAAAACGAAGCAGGAACCTTTCCACTTCACAGACCCTATGACTATCAAATTGATTTGACTCCTGGTGCTATACTCCCTAGTTGTCGTGTGTATGCCGTGTCTGAACACGAAAATCAATATCTAAGAAGATATTTAGATCAATTTCTAGCTAATGGATTTATCTGCCCTTCCAAGTCTCCTGCAGCATCTCCACTTTTTTGTTTGTTCCCAAGGCTAATGGGGATGTTAGGGATTGTATAGACTATAGAGGATTAAATAAAATCACAGTAAAAAATAAATACCCATTACCCTTGATCCCTGTCCTGTTGGATCAAGTTAAAAAAGCCAAACTTTACACCAAGTTAGACCTAAGAGGAGCTTACCACCTAGCCAGGATGAGAGAAGACGGTGAGTGGAAAACCGCCTTTAACACTAGATATGGTCTATTTGAATACACAGTCATGCCCTTTGGACTTTGTAATGGTCCAGCAGCGTTCCAATTCTTTCTGAATTATGTCCTTAGAGAACATCTAGATCTATTTGCAATAGTTTATATTGATTATATTCTAATCTGTTCTGATAACGAAGTCCAACTTGTACAACATGTCCAAAAGATTCTCACAGCCCTTCGGAAACATCATTAATATTGCAAATTGAGCAAATGTGAATTTCATGTTACCACGGTTGCATTTTTTAGGGGTCATTCTTACCCCTCAAGGCACGGTCATGGCAGAAAGAAAAGTGCAAGCAGTATCTGATTGGCCAATCCCAAAAACTGTTCGAGATGTTCAGTGCTTCCTTGGTTTTGCAAATTTCTATCGCAGGTTCATAGACCACTTCTCACAGACAGTGGCCCCAATCACCAAGTTACTACGAAAGAAAGAACCATTTGTATGGTCTCCAGAAGCTGACAAGGCTTTTTCAACCTAAATGAAGCCTTCTCCACCGCCCCAGTCTTGACTCACCCAAATACTGAACGTCTATTCATAGTAGAAGCAGATGCTTCAGATGTGGCAATTGGTGCAGTGTTATCGCAACGCAACAAAGATACCGGTCAGCTACACCCTGTAGCTTACATGTCTCGAAAACTAAACAAAGCGGAACAAAATTATGTAATTGCTGAGAAAGAACTTCTAGCAATCCGTGATGCCTTTAAAGAGTGGAGACACTATTTGCTAGGCGCCAAGTACACTATTAAAGTATACACAGATCATCGTAATCTCCAGTTCAGCTAGACTTTTGACTCCTCAACAATTATGATGGATGCTGTTTTTTGCCGAGTTTGATTTTGTGGTAACCTTTCATCCTGGCAAAGACAATCGCAAAGCGGATGCCTTGTCCAGACAACACTCTACCATGTTACCCACAATCCAGCCCCCATGAGCTATCATTGCTCCAGACAAAATCCTTTGTGTCTTTAAAACTGAAGATTTTTTTGAAAATATTCGTAATTCTTTCACCATCGACAAATGGCAGAAATGGGCTCAAGCAGACCCCAAAAGATCAATCAAACAAGGCCTACCTTTTCATGATGCATGTTTATTTGTTCCCACTACCAAGTTGCACAAATTAGTGTTTCATTGGTTGCACGTTATACCTACGGCAGGTCATCCAGGTATTCCTAAAACACTTGAACTAATCCAATGATATTTTTGGTGGCCTACTTTGACAAAAGACATCAAGCAAATGGTAACTAACTGTGAAGTTTGTGCTCATACCAAGACAAATCATTCAAAACCAAAAGGACGTTTATATCCTCTCCGAACTCCACTCCGACCTTGGGAACACATATCAATAGACTTTATCACAGGACTGCCAGTTGTTCAACATCACACAGTAATCCTTGTAGTGGTAGATAGTCTCACAAAATATGCACATTTCATTGCTTGCAGGAAATTGCCTACCTCCAGTGAATTGGCAACAATAATTTTAAATCAAGTGGTCCGTTATCTTGGATTACCAAAAGTAATTCTTTCCAATCGAAGATCACAATTTGCCTCTAACTTCTGGAAAACATGGTACAAAACGCTGCAAGTTACATCTACATTATCTACCAGTCATCATCCTCAAACAGATGGCCAAACTGAGAGACTCAATCAAACATTGAAACAATATTTGCGTGCTTACGCTGGAAAAGCACTCCATTCTTGGGTATCAATGCTTTGGTTAGCTGAACTGGCCTGCAATAACTCGTATCATACTTCTACTGGAGCGACGCCCTTTTTTGGTCTATTTGGTTATCACCCAGATACTTTGCCAATCACAATTCCACAAGAAAGCTCACTTACACCAGCAGTGTCAGAAACAATACGACAACTCCATCAAACCCAGAAACAAATCCAGCAACATCTAAACAAAGCAAAACAAAAGTATAAAAAACATTATGACAAAAAACATTGTGAGGGACCACAATATAAGCCAGGAGATAGAGTGTGGCTTTCCACACGCCACATTGATTTCAAGAAAAGACATATGTTTAATCCCAAATATATAGGTCCTTACACAGTTCTTCAACAGATCAATCCAGTAACCTTCAAACTACAGTTACCAAAATCACTACGTATTCATCCAATTTTTCATACTTCTCTCCTGAAAAGAGCTTTCCAGAAAACTCGCTTTCGACAACTCCAGTACTTGTACAAGGAGAATTGGAATACGAAGTAAAACAGGTTCTGGATTCAAAAATTAGAGGTCGTACTCTCTGGTATCTAATATCTTGGAAAGGGTACGGTCCAGAGAACGACTCAGGTGTCTCAGCATCTGACATTCATTCTCCACGACTAGTGTGGCGTTTTCACCGCCTAAACCCAGACAAGCCAGACCCTAGAGCACGTTTGGGAGGGGGGAGTACTGTCAACACCAGGATAGTGCGCGCTCTATGGGCAACATAATTCAAAATGACAAACCTTATGCAATGTAATAATTCATGCATTGTGTGCTGATATTGCATACTAACTTTTTGCATTGCAGGTATTTATCTTGAAATGTCATTAATGCTGTTTGTAATGTATTGTTCATTTTCAAGCCTTTCCTGCAGCCTGGCTGGGTGTGGCATGTGGGCAGGGCTTGGGTCTATTTAAGGAACCCAGCCCAGCTCCACGTGCTCACTATTCAGAGGTCCCGGTGCAGAGCAGCAGTATTTTCCTGGGCCCCTGTTCCGGAGGCCTACTTGGATATTTCTGGGCCCTGTCCTCATTATCTTGCTGATCTTCAAGCAGGGCGGTAAGCCCCCAACTCCGTTTCTAGAAACATTTGAGTTTTTGGCTTTGTAATTTACAGTGTGGACGATTCATTCTTGGCACTTAATCCTTGCAGTTCGGATCGGCAGAGTGCACGATCATTTCGAGGCATTCGAATCTTGATGGTTTAATCAGCAACAGTGTGCCCGATTCATTCTTGGCACTTAACCCTTGCAGTTCGGATCGGCAGAGTGCGCGATCATTTAGAGGCATTTGAATCTCGATGGTTGAATCAGCAACAGTGTGCGCGATTCATTCTTGGCACTTAACCCATGCAGTTCGGATCGGCAGAGTGCGCAATCATTTCGAGGCATTTGAATCTTGATGGTTGAATCGGCAACAGTGTGCGCGATTCATTCTTGGAACTTAGCCCTTGCAGTTCGGATCGGAAGAGTGTGCGATCATTTCGAGGTATTTGAATCTTGATGGCTGAATCGGCAACAGTGTGCATGATTCATTGTTGGCAATTAACCCTTGCAGTTCAGATCGGCAGAGCACGCAATCATTCCAGGTACTTGAGTCTTGATGCGCAGTCTGACAATAAGGTGTGCAATAATCTCTGGGCAATTGAATCTTGAAACTTAGATCAAACAGAGTGTGATGTTTCTAGACAAAATACGTTTAGTCAGTTTGCCTATTCTACAGTATCATTCACGAATCCTATAGCAGTAAATTCATTGGGAACAAATGTACTCATTGACTCTTGTTATGACGTGATTACTATTCTATGGATTAGCTTGAGAGAGTTCAATGTTCAGAGTAAGGGGGTCATTACGACCCTGGCGGACGGCAGTGTAGCAGCGGTAAGACCGCCAACAGGCTGGCAGTCAAAATTTTGCAATTATGACCATGGTGGTTACCGCCATGGTCATCCGCCACTTCTCCGTTCCGCCTGCCAGGGCGGAGATGACCGCTGGGCTGGAGACCTGGGTCTCCAGCCCGGCAGTCGTCACAATACCGCCGGAGGTATTTTGACCCGGCTTACCGCCATGGATTTCATGTGGTTTGGAACCACCATGAAATCCATGGCTGTAAGCAATATCAGTGCCAGGGAATTCCTTCCCTGGCACTGATAGGGGTCTCCTCCACCCCCACCCCCACCCTGAGTCCTTCCCCTACACCCCCCACCACCCCTGCCACCCCCCAAAGGTGGCAGAACCCCCCTCCCCACCCCTACCCCCAACATCACATCACAAAGACACACCCGACATGCACGCAGGCACCACCAACACACATACACGCACACACACCAACATACATGCCAACAGCCACACACACAGTCATACACGGACACCCACATTACCATACAGACATACCTACAGACATACACGCACTCATTTCCAAACACACAAGACACCCGCAAGCATACATGCACTCACACACCCCCTCTACATACACACACCCCCATGCACCCACACAACACACAACACCCCCCACCCCCCTCCCCTAACGGACGATCAACTTACCTGGTCCGTTGATCCTCCGGGAGGGGACGGGATCCATGGGGACTGCTCCGCCGCCACCACAACGTCAACAGAACACCGCCACGCCGAATCACAGGACGTGATTCGGTGGGCGGTGTTCTGTTGACGTGGCGGTGGAGCAACCTCCACTTCCCCGCCGCCCGCCAGTATGGCTGCTGGCAGCTCTCCATCCGAAAAAGGACGGAGAGCTGCCAGCAGTCATAATACGCAGAGCGGAAAAACGCCACCACTGGCGGTCTTCAGCACGGCGGTCCCTCGGCGGTCTTCTCAAAAGACAGCTGAGGTCAAAATGACCACCTATATGATTATAAAAAGGTCACGTTATTGAAAAGTTCTTGATCTCTCATGTTATTAGAGCATAGATCATTAAAACGAAGTTCATGAAGATTAATGTGAATGACCTTGCTATTGTGTTCTTAACTCTTGCTTCCACAGGTCTCCTTCCCCGCTGTTCCCAACCTAAACCCCATCCCCCACTTGGCCATTCTTTAACTCTGTGCTATGATAGCTAGTAGAGTTTGGAGCTGCCAAGAGGTGGACATATTGGGAACAGGCGCAAACCCAGAGGATTCGGTCTTGCTGACACACAGTATGTACCATTTCATACTGCATGTACTGTACAGATGTATGAGGGACATTTACAAATATTACTCTATTTCCTTCCTCAGGTGATGCCGCATATGCACTCTCCCCTCATTTGCTCAAACCTTACAGATGTGCAACCACTGTACCTCAGCAGCGTTACAATAGGGCACACAGACATACACAAGCCATCATTGAGGGCAGTTTTAGGCTCCTGAAGTCAAGATTCAGATGTCTCGACCATACAGAGGGGAGCTGCTATACTCACCTCAAGTTGTGTGCAAGATCAAAGTAGCCTGCTGTGTTTTGCACAACATAGCATTAAATCATGACTTACACATACGTCTGGACCCTAAGCTAGGTCTGAATCCAGACAACTGGGCCATTGTCCAAAACAGAGGGCAGAGTATGCAGGTGCGTGACCAGCTGGTTGACACTTATTTCACTTGAGCAACATGTTGTGTCATGGCCTTCATGTGGTTTGCAGTCTGGTGCCAATGATGATTGGTGGACTATTAACACCCTGTCCACATATGCCATCCTGAGACTACTTTGTAAGCCATACATAATGTCTGTATACAACAGCCATTGCCAAGAGTCAATAGATTGGAAATGCATTAGATCATGTGCACATGTCAGGGATCAGCGTGGAAAATGTCTCTTAGGGCTTCATTGACTTTGGGGATCAAACGTCTGCATTTGTGAGTTCTCCCTGGACAGTGTCACAAAAGGGGTCTGCTTCACAAAAGGCCTCGCCCATTGGCGGTGAAGGTGCTTTATCAGAGAGTGTGTACCTGTTACCAAGGTGAAGTTCCTACTATGAGATTTCACAGTGTAGTGATCCTGCTTCAAGTGCAGTGAATAACCTACATCTGTGTGGCCTCTGTCCCAGGAGCACAGGCCCCTTCAGACCCAGGCCCCTTGTACATATGCGTGTGGCAAATGATATGGCTGTGTGGCCATATTTCTGCCATAGGTACACCATGGAACAAGTGGAATAGTGCTGAGATATGGATAGTCCATGCTCATAGTTGACATGTTTGGCAGCTACACATGGGATGTCCCACTCCAGGCATGTAGTGATTCTTTAGTGGAGATTGGGTATTTTGTCCCTGTTTCTCCATGGAATGACTGCAATTACAAGGCCCTGAATACATTATGATCATCTGGCCCAGATCAGCACATCATGAGTCAAACAGGTACATTTCACAGGCTCCATGATCACAAACAGTCTTCCTCATGAATCACACTAATACCTGTTGGTCACGTTCTAAATATGTAGCCATTTTGTATTGTTTGTAATGAAGAGTGCATCACGCATGCAGGTCTCATGTTTCCCAATGATGACATGTCGTGTTTCCTGTCAAACCAATGGGCACCTTGCAAGACATATGACATGGAGTGACTACCACTATGTGTTCAGGTAATGTTAGTCTAACACATACCCTGCTACAAAGGTACATGCTAGACTATTGCTGGTGACAAGGCACACTACCCTGCAGCATGCAAGGAATAAACTCCATTGGATGTCTCCTACAAAGTGCCCCAGGTATGCATCATGAATGTGCACCTCCTGTGTGCACCCTCAAGGCACATCTGTAGTGCATACCCTGATTGAAGCTCCCTTTAGAGGAGACAGGTGGTCCTACAGACCCCACAGACATACCTTTGCTGGTAAGTCTAGTCACCCACTATACCTGCCTGAAAGGCATCTCCAATTACCCCTCAAATGTGCATGCGGGTTGACATCTGCACATTGCTAAATGGAGCGGCTGCTGTATCTATGTATTTGTCAACATGACTGGGCTACACCCAGGGCAGTGTGAGAGTGTGACTTCCCTAGGGGCACTGCATTCATTGTAATGGGGTCACTTTCCCACACTGTACTTTTGAGCTCCTTCATGGTGGAGACAGAGAAAGTGTCTGGGGCGTGTACAATCATGCTACAGTCATCAATGTGGACAGCAACATGTATCTGTTTCCCTGGGTCCACATAATGCTGGAACTACCTAGCAAACATCCTCTCAGTGTGCATGTCCACATCAGTATCACTGACTTTGTGGGTGCCTCGACCACAGATCCTTCAACAATGTTGGGTGAGGTTGGTTCAACAGTGCAGCAGGATGGCAGGGGATTATGCTTTGAGGTGAGGGTGACTCTGAATGAACATGAAATGGATGGCAGCCCCTCCATATATTGAATGGGATCTGGAGTGTTGTTCACTATTGATGGTGGGCAAAATTCCAAAAGAAAGATCTGAGTCTGAGTTACAATGGGACCCCACACTTGGATGTCTCATTGTGGAGATTATGCCCCAAGTGCAGTGACTGAGGGGTCTCTGCACTAGTGTGTAGGACGTGGGCCTGGCCAGGCTGGCCAGGTCGGTTACTGTGCATTTGCCGGGGGGACTGGAGGGGTGGGTACAGGTATAATTACTGTGTTTCACTTCAGAACTGGCACTGCAGTATGTGCCCCCAGTTACAAAGCAGCAATCCTGCTTGATCTACACACTTGCGTTTATTGTCTCTGTGTTTGGGCTCGTATGACAAACTTGCCATTGCTGCTATGGGTTCCCAGTTTTGCTCAGTATCACTGGCCAATGGTGTACTTGCCACTATGTATCAAGGGTTTGACATCACTGCCTGCGCCTACTTTGATGATACAGTACACTCTAATTAGGTGTAAGCAAAATATGTTGAACACATGTACCATGATGCAATGCAAATGACCAAACTGTGCTAGGAAGTGCTGTAGTGTTGAGTGTATCTGCAAAACCTTCCCTTTCTCCCTTAGTATTCCTGCCCTTCTTGAACATGTTTGCAGATTTCACTCTTGTCTTTAATTTTGATTCTTCTCTAATTGCAGATCCTGTGCCCCACATGCGGATCCTGCGCCCCACATGCGGATCCTGCGCCCCACATGTGGATCCTGCGCCCCAAATGAAGATCTTATGCTCAGCATGCATACCACATGTGTACCATACGCTCTGGGTGGGGATGATCCACACTCATGGTGTAGAATTCAGAGACGGGACAGAATCCATTGTATTTCTACAGATAATGACACAGATGAAATGTAAGGTAGGATGTTCATGACAGGAAGTTGCCGGCAGCCATTTTGTTGTCAATCTGAGTCATCCCCGCCTACAAACAGGATCTTCTGCCATCCTGCTTCTCTTTTTGCCCCAACACGGCTGTGGGAGTTGCTGAGAGGGCATACCCCCTAGAGCAAACATGAACTGGGAATTGCAGTGTACTGACCACTACAGGGCAAATAGCCATCACTCTTGCAATTATATGGAAAAATGCAATGCCAGCACCATGACTGGTGAAGCAAGGGCGTTATCCCTGCTGAGGGCAATGGCAAAGGGATGGTAAAGACACTGTTCAGTGTAGGGTAAAGACATTTATTTTTGGTGTTGGATGCCATATCCTGCATGCTTTTCGTGTGTCCCACATGTCCCTTTTCAGATACTCGCAGCAATTGCTGTAGCAATCTTAAGGCCAATGCACCATTAGAGGATATTGGAAGCACTAATCAGAGACCATCCTGGGACTTGTAGTGTACTGATCACTACAGGACAAATAGCCATCAAACTTGCAATCATATAGAAAGATGCAATGCCAACACCATCACTGGTGAACCAAGGGCCTTATCACTGCTGGGTGCAATGGCAAAGGGATGGTCCAGACACTGTCCAGTGTATGGTCAAGATGTTTATTTTGGGTGCCGGATGACGTATCATGCATGCTTTTTGTGTATGTTTCATCTGTGTAAAGTATCATTTCTTGTATCTTGGAGTAAAGACTGACTTTGCTATACTTATCTCAAAAGAAAACAAATGCACTTCTTCACAACAGTGGCTTGTGTGTCCTATGTAACATCCAGCTAGTTGAGCCAACTTTGCACATTTGCCAACTGGTGTACAGCAATGAAGGGCAGTCTTGACATGCCAAATGTGGCACATGCCATGTAGACTGGCTGATATTTTCAGGCATCCTCCAACACATAGATTCAAAGCTTAGCAAAGGTCAGAACAAAGGCCTGTTTCTTGCATGGACACATATTCAAGCATTTATGTGGAATCACACCATGCTACAAATCAGATGACATGGAATAGTTTGAGAATAACAAGTCTGCACGTGAAAGGGTGATCATGTACACATGCTTTGGGGTGGACAGCTCCATCCAGACTGTCCCAACTCCACTTGTAGATTGGCTTGGGAAGATGACTATGTAGCAAGGACAGAAAACCCTTGGCACAATTTAATGAGGTAAACTTGGACTTCTGTCCAAACTTTCACACTTACAGCTTTTATGGCCTTTGTGAATCTGGCCTAGATATTGCAATAAAGCTTAAGTTGAGGCTTTGTCACTACAGAAGTGTATACTCCCCACAATTGTGACAGATGTCATTGTGTGAGTTATGTCTGGACATCGAAGTGATAGTGGATGTACACTTGGGATCTACATCACCTGGAATTGGTTAGTGAGATCAAAGGAGAACACAGTCATCACTTGCTTCTTGTACTCATGTACCTTGCCCTGAATTGGACAGCAACTGCATAATGTTCTCACTTCTATTTCTGGGCCCCGGGAGGCCAGGAAGACCAGGGAGAGGACCAGGGACCGAGGTGAGCTTCTTGGGGACATCGACTCGCACAGCCTCTTTCTTCTATGGAAGAGGAGAAGGAGGAGGACTATCTACATGAAGGGGTAGTGCGCCCACCCGGATGGACACAACAGCAAACAATGAATGAGTGGAGTGGAGGCTGCGGAAACTGTAGAGGGGGGCTTGAACTGGACAGCTCTGTGAGAAAGAGCTTTCAGTCTAGGGCCTACCTGTCACTCACCAGGGCTGGCATGACCCTCAGATGATTGGGAGAAGGTTTGGTAGACACCATGTCAACCACAGCAGATATGGGTTTTGTTGGAAAGGTTCTGGCCTTTGTATCTATTGAAATCGTCCTCTGATCTTCCTCCTCCTCCTGTACATTTCTGGCTATTGATAAAACAGCTTGGAAGAGGAAAAGGTTCTCCCCTCAGATGGCCCGTTGCCTGCCACTGGTTGATGGCCTTTCATTCGGACTGGATTCCTCCTCCTCACCACCTGTAAGACAGAGGTTGCAACAGGATAAGATGTTACACATGTGGCCTGGTTTATGTACACCTCCATGTGGCAATTGACACTGTGGCATTGAGGTGCTCAATGCAGATGTATGATGCAAAAGCAACCTCACCGGTTGCAACCACAGGTCTGTGTGGTATTGAGATCCTCCTAGATGTCAGCTGCCAGATAGGGCTCCTGTAGTGTGTAGAACAAGAACTGGTCCCTGAACCAGCAGCATTGGAAACAAGTGATACCATGTTTAATGTTGTCATGAATAAAATGTGAAAATGCACACCTGACACACACATCACTGATCTTGTTGGGTACATTTTACACACCATCTTCAGATGTAATGCTAAAATGGCAATATCTGCTCATCCTCGTCCACATGGATTTGGTTGTTGTTCATGGGTAGTGTATCAAGTGACTACAATACTATATGGCACACTTACCTGAAGGATAGATGGCAGTGGGTTTGACTGCTTCAGCCAGGATGTCTCTTAAACCCCTGGATGGTGTAACCCATGTAACTGAAGTAGTCCTGGCAGCAGCTGTAATGTGACATGCATATCCATTACTGAATGCAAAGGATGATGGTGATGATTCTACATCCCATGTCAGAGGAATGGACCAGTGATCCACAAGTTACAGGCTGCCCTCATATCAACCAGATATCACAGTTGTAGGCATTCATGTTTTTTGAGGTTACTGAGAGCCATAGGATGGAAATAACTAGGGTGTCCTGCACTGGCTACCTTTGGACACACTTACATTTTTATTGGCATCATGCATCCTACGTATGATGTGGTATCTGCTAATTTGTAAAGGAGTCTTCCAGAACACTCAGAGCCGGTTCATCTTCGCACATCAGATTTTGTCAGTAGATTGAAGGGTACATGTGATATACACGATTATCTACCAAGTTATGGTTGACATTTATTCAACTCCCCCCCAACTGGGCAACATTTGTAATTCTGGACTGTGAGGTCGGCCATTTCTGTTGTGCACTTTTCCTTTGGCCTATGTTTTCAATGTATTTGTACAACTTCATGATCTATTTCACCTGATCAGGATATAGTTATGTACAGCACACATCCTGTGGTCCCCATTCAGTGGTTCACTCATTTGTGATCATGGTGGCAAAGTAAAATGAACATTGTCCTATGATTCCATTATTTGGTCAAGCAGAAAAGCTGGGCTGATCCCCACGTTTACTGTTTTCACACTGTGCAGTTCAACCACTAGATGTCTAGGCTCCCCCTCCCCTACACCTACCTTGCCAGCCACTAGCACACTCCCATATATCAAGCCTGTTGGTATCAGCACACCCCTCATCCACATTATTACTTTAGCTGTTGTTTACTGGCATTTTGTCAGCAAGTATCAATGTCTTGAATTTAGGAACAGGTTGTGACTTATCCTCTCCTTGACATCCTTGGGGACAGATTTATGACCCCCTCAACGCACCGAAGCATCACTCTTTGCACAAACCGAGCTGCACACACCAGCAAATCATGTCTACATAGCCACAGCAAAGCACTTTGCCTGGTTCGAAATGGCCTACTGGAGTGTGCCAAGTCTGAACAAATCACTGAGTTGCCTCACACTGCACTTGAGTGACATTCCATGAGCACTGGAGACACTTATGACACTTTCCAGAGTGACAGGACCATGTACACCTGTGGAGGCACAAACACCTTACACCTCCTTAGGTGAGGCATAATGACTTATAACATATATACTTGCTGCACTGACCTACGCAAACTCCACCTACATGAGGGCCAATATGAACACTTAGGCAGGGACTGTACACGTACATTTTTTGTTGACCTATCAGCCAGCATGTCAGCATGTGACATTAGACATACACCACATACTGCTGACATTACACCACAGTTTATGAGCATATGCATTTAGTAAGGTCATTTCTATGTATCCTTGCCAGTGTTTGATATCTGCCCAGTGAGTGATGCCCGACCAGATGTCACACCAATATATTTTGCAGAGGTCACTGCAGGCAGGGACTATCTGGACACTGTCACAGGACCTATAATGATATGTGTGTCTTCAGTTAACATACTAGTTAACACATGTGTAAGGAAATGCCTCCTTGGCATGGTTGCCCCCTGACTTTTTGCCTTTGCTGATGCTATGTTTACAATTGAAAGTGTGCTGAGGCCTGCTAACCAGGCCCCAGCACCAGTGTTCTTTCCCTAACCTGTACGTTTGTATCCACAATTGGCAGACCCTGGCATCCAGATAAGTCCCTTGTAACTGGTACTTCTAGTACCAAGGGCCCTGATGCCAAGGAAGGTCTCTAAGGGCTGCAGCATGTCTTATGCCACCCTGGAGACCTCTCACTCAGCACAGACACACTGCTTGCCAGCTTGTGTGTGCTAGTGAGGACAAAACGAGTAAGTCGACATGGCACTCCCCTCAGGGTGCCATGCCAGCCTCTCACTGCCTATGCAGTATAGGTAAGACACCCCTCTAGCAGGCCTTACAGCCCTAAGGCAGGGTGCACTATACCATAGGTGAGGGTACCAGTGCATGAGCATGGTACCCCTACAGTGTCTAAACAAAACCTTAGACATTGTAAGTGCAGGGTAGCCATAAGAGTATATGGTCTGGGAGTTTGTCAAACACGAACTCCACAGCACCATAATGGCTACACTGAAAACTGGGAAGTTTGGTATCAAACTTCTCAGCACAATAAATGCACACTGATGCCAGTGTACATTTTATTGTAAAATACACCACAGAGGGCACCTTAGAGGTGCCCCCTGAAACTTAACCGACTATCTGTGTAGGCTGACTAGTTTTAGCAGCCTGCCACAAACCGAGACATGTTGCTGGCCCCATGGGGAGAGTGCCTTTGTCACTCTGAGGCCAGTAACAAAGCCTGCACTGGGTGGAGATGCTAACACCTCCCCCAGGCAGGAATTGTCACACCTGGCGGTGAGCCTCAAAGGCTCACCTCCTTTGTGCCAACCCAGCAGGACACTCCAGCTAGTGGAGTTGCCCGCCCCCTCCGGCCAGGCCCCACTTTTGGCGGCAAGGCCGGAGAAGATAATGAGAAAAACAAGGAGGAGTCACTGACCAGTCAGGACAGCCCCTAAGGTGTCCTGAGCTGAAGTGACTCTAACTTTTAGAAATCCTCCATCTTGCAGATGGAGGATTCCCCCAATAGGGTTAGGATTGTGACCCCCTCCCCTTGGGAGGAGGCACAAAGAGGGTGTACCCACCCTCAGGGCTAGTAGCCATTGGCTACTAACCCCCCAGACCTAAACACGCCCTTAAATTTAGTATTTAAGGGCTACCCTGAACCCTAGAAAATTAGATTCCTGCAACTACAAGAAGAAGGACTGCCTAGCTGAAAACCCCTGCAGCGGAAGACCAGAAGACAACAACTGCCTTGGCTCCAGAAACTCACCGGCCTGTCTCCTGCCTTCCAAAGATCCTGCTCCAGCGACGCCTTCCAAAGGGACCAGCGACCTCGACATCCTCTGAGGACTGCCCCTGCTTCGAAAAGACAGAAACTCCCGAGGACAGCGGACCTGCTCCAAGAAAAGCTGCAACTTTGTTTCCAGCAGCTTTAAAGATCCCTGCAAGCTCCCCGCAAGAAGCGTGAGACTTGCAACACTGCACCCGGCGACCCCGACTCGGCTGGTGGCGATCCAACACCTCAGGAGGGACCCCAGGACTACTCTAAGACTGTGAGTACAAAAACCTGTCCCCCCTGAGCCCCCACAGCGCCGCCTGCAGAGGGAATCCCGAGGCTTCCCCTGACCGCGACTCTTTGAATCCAAAGTCCCGACACCTGGGAGAGACCCTGCACCCGCAGCCCCCAGGACCTGAAGGACCGGACTTTCACTGGAGGAGTGACCCCCAGGAGTCCCTCTCCCTTGATCAAGTGGAGGTTTCCCCGAGGAACCCCCCCCTTGCCTGCCTGCAGCGCTGAAGAGATCCCGAGATCTCTCATAGACTAACACTGCGAACCCGACGCTTGTTTCTACACTGCACCCGGCCGCCCCCGCGCCGCTGAGGGTGAAATTTCTGTGTGGGCTTGTGTCCCCCCCGGTGTCCTACAAAACCCCCCTGGTCTGCCCTCCGAAGACGCGGGTACTTACCTGCAAGCAGACCGGAACCGGGGCACCCCCTTCTCTCCATTCTAGCCTATGTGTTTTGGGCACCACTTTGAACTCTGCACCTGACCGGCCCTGAGCTGCTGGTGTGGTGACTTTGGGGTTGCTCTGAACCCCCAACGGTGGGCTACCTTGGACCAAGAACTAAGCCCTGTAAGTGTCTTACTTACCTGGTTAACCTAACAAATACTTACCTCCCCTAGGAACTGTGAAAATTGCACTGTGTCCACTTTTAAAACAGCTATTTGTGAATAACTTGAAAAGTATACATGCAATTTTGATGATTTGAAGTTCCTAAAGTACTTACCTGCAATACCTTTCGAATGAGATATTACATGTAGAATTTGAACCTGTGGTTCTTAAAATAAACTAAGAAAAGATATTTTTCTATATAAAAACCTATTGGCTGGATTTGTCTCTGAGTGTGTGTACCTCATTTATTGTCTATGTGTATGTACAACAAATGCTTAACACTACTCCTTGGATAATCCTACTGCTCGACCACACTACCACAAAATAGAGCATTAGTATTATCTATTTTTACCACTATTTTACCTCTAAGGGGAACCCTTGGACTCTGTGCATGCTATTCCTTACTTTGAAATAGCACATACAGAGCCAACTTCCTACATTGGTGGATCAGCGGTGGGGTACAAGACTTTGCATTTGCTGGACTACTCAGCCAATACCTGATCACACGACAAATTCCAAAATTGTCATTAGAAATCCATTTTTGCAATTTGAAAGTTTTCTAAATTCTTAAAAGTCCTGCTAGGGCCTTGTGTGTTAAGTCCCTGTTTAGCATTGTCTTTTTAGAGTTTAAAAGTTTGTTAAAAGTTTGAATTAGATTCTAGAAACAGTTTTAGATTCTTAAAAAAGTATTCCAACTCTTAGCAGAATAATGTCTGATACAGAGATGCAGGTGGTGGAACTCGACACCACACCTTACCTCCATCTTAAGATGAGGGAGCTAAGGTCTCTCTGTAATATAAAGAAAATAACCATTGGCTCCAGACCTACCAAAATTCAGCTCCAGGAGCTGCTGGCAGAGTTTGAAAAAGCCAACCCCTCTGATGATGACATCACAGAGGAAGAAATTAGTGACTTGGAGGCCAATGTCCCTCCTCCAGTCCTAAATAGGGAGAACAGGACCCCTCAAGTCCTGTCTCCAACTGTGTTAGTCAGAAATAGTGAGTCCCTCACAGGAGGGTCCCACATTTCTGAAATCACTGAGGATGCTCTCAGTGAAGATGACCTCCTGTTAGCCAGGATGGCCAAAAGATTGGCTTTAGAGAGACAGCTCCTAGCCATAGAAAGGGAAAGACAAGAGATGGGCCTAGGACCCATCAATGGTGGCAGCAATATAAATAGGGTCAGAGATTCTCCTGACATGTTAAAAATCCCCAAAGGGATTGTGACAAAATTTGAAGATGGTGATGACATCACCAAGTGGTTCACAGCTTTTGAGAGGGCTTGTGTAACCAGAAAAGTGAACAGATCTCACTGGGGTGCTCTCCTTTGGGAAATGTTCACTGGAAAGTGTAGGGATAGACTCCTCACACTCTCTGGAAAAGATGCAGAATCTTATGACCTCATGAAGGGTACCCTGATTGAGGGCTTTGGATTCTCCACTGAGGAGTACAGGATTAGGTTCAGGGGGGCTCAAAAATCCTCGAGCCAGACCTGGGTTGACTTTGTTGACTACTCAGTGAAAACACTAGATGGTTGGATTCAAGGCAGTGGTGTAAGTAATTATGATGGGCTGTACAATTTATTTGTGAAAGAACACCTGTTAAGTAATTGTTTCAATGATAAACTGCATCAGCATCTGGTAGACCTAGGACCAATTTCTCCCCAAGAATTGGGAAAGAAGGCGGACCATTGGGTCAAGACAAGGGTGTCCAAGACTTCAACAGGGGGTGACCAAAAGAAAGGGGTCACAAAGACTCCCCAGGGGAAGGGTGATGAGACAACCAAAACTAAAAATAGTAAAGAGTCTTCTACAGGCCCCCAAAAACCTGCACAGGAGGGTGGGCCCAGAGCCTCTTCACAAAACAATGGGTACAAGGGTAAAAACTTTGATCCCAAAAAGGCCTGGTGTCATAGCTGTAAACAGCATGGACACCAAACTGGAGACAAGGCCTGTCCCAAGAAAGGTTCCACTCCAAACTCCCATCCAGGTAACACTGGTATGGCTAGTCTCCAAGTGGGATCAACAGTGTGCCCAGAGCAAATCAGGGTCCACACTGAAGCTACTCTAGTTTCTGAGGGTGGGGTGGATTTAGCCACACTAGCTGTCTGGCCGCCTAACATGCAAAAATACAGACAGCAACTCTTAATTAATGGGACTAGAATAGAGGGCCTGAGGGATACAGGTGCCAGTGTCACCATGGTGACAGAGAAACTGGTTTCCCCTGGCCAATACCTGACTGGAAAAACGTACACAGTCACCAACGCTGACAATCAGAGAAAAGTACATCCCATGGCAATGGTTACTTTAGAATGGGGAGGGGTCAATGGCCTGAAACAGGTGGTGGTCTCCTCAAATATCCCAGTGGACTGTCTGCTTGGAAATGACCTGGAGTCCTCAGCATGGGCTGAGGTAGAACTAAAAACCCACGCAGCAATGCTGGGTATCCCTGAACTGGTGTGTGTGAAAACAAGAGCACAGTGCAAGGCACAGGGTGAACAAGTAGAGCTGGAGTCTGGAAGAATGGCCCAGCCTACCAAGAGAACAGGAAAGTCAGTTGGGAAACCAACTGCAACACAGCAAAAGAAAGGGAACCTCTCTTCTCAGGAAGAAGTTCTGCCCTCTGAGGGAACTGAGCCTTTGGAGCTTGAACCTTATCAGGTTGAGCTCTTAGGCCCAGGGGGACCCTCAAGGGAGGAGCTGTGTAAGGGACAAGAAACCTGTCCCTCTCTTGAAGGCCTTAGGCAGCAAGCTGCTGAAGAGTCCAAAGGCAAGAAAAATGGAACACATAGGGTCTATTGGGAAGATGGACTCCTGTACACTGAGGCCAGAGACCCCAAACCTGGTGCCACTAGGAGAGTGGTAGTGCCTCAGCTGTTCAGGAAGTTCATCCTAACATTGGCCCATGACATTCCCCTTGCTGGACATTTGGGACAAACCAAGACGTGGGAGAGGTTAGTCAACCACTTCTACTGGCCCAATATGTCCAACATGGTTAAGGAGTTTTGCCTCTCCTGCCCCACCTGTCAAGCCAGTGGTAAGACAGGTGGGCATCCAAAGGCCCCCCTCATTCCACTTCCAGTGGTGGGGGTTCCCTTTGAAAGAGTGGGTGTGGACATAGTTGGTCCACTAGAACCTCCCACAGCCTCAGGAAATATGTATATCCTGGTAGTAGTGGATCATGCTACCAGGTATCCTGAAGCTATTCCCCTTAGGTCGACTACTGCCCCTGCAGTAGCCAAGGCCCTCATTGGTATCTTTACCAGAGTGGGTTTCCCTAAGGAGGTGGTGTCTGACAGAGGTACCAACTTCATGTCAGCATACCTAAAGCACATGTGGAATGAGTGTGGAGTGACTTATAAATTCACTACACCATACCATCCACAAACTAATGGCTTGGTTGAGAGATTCAACAAGACATTAAAAGGCATGATCATGGGGCTCCCAGAAAAGCTCAAAAGGAGATGGGATGTCCTCTTGCCATGTCTGCTTTTCGCTTACAGAGAGGTGCCACAGAAGGGAGTAGGATTCTCACCCTTTGAACTTCTGTTTGGTCATCCTGTAAGGGGACCACTTGCCCTTGTTAAAGAAGGCTGGGAGAGACCTCTCCATGAGCCTAAACAGGACATAGTGAACTATGTACTTGGCCTTCGCTCTAGAATGGCAGAGTACATGGAAAAGGCAACCAAAAACCTTGAGGCCAGCCAACAGCTCCAGAAGTTTTGGTATGACCAAAAGGCTGCACTGGTTGAGTTCCAACCAGGGCAGAAAGTCTGGGTTCTGGAGCCTGTGGCTCCCAGGGCACTCCAGGACAAATGGAGTGGCCCTTACCCAGTACTAGAAAGGAAGAGTCAGGTCACCTACCTGGTGGACCTGGGCACAAGCAGGAGCCCCAAGAGGGTGATCCATGTGAACCGCCTTAAGCTCTTCCACGACAGGGCTGATGTGAATCTGTTGATGGTAACAGATGAGGATCAGGAGGCAGAGAGTGAACCTCTCCCTGATCTTCTGTCATCAGACCCAAAAGATGGCACAGTAGATGGAGTGATCTACTCAGACACCCTCTCTGGCCAACAGCAAGCTGATTGTAGGAGAGTCCTACAACAGTTTCCTGAACTCTTCTCCTTAACCCCTGGTCAGACACACCTGTGTACCCATGATGTGGACACAGGAGACAGCATGCCTGTCAAGAACAAAATCTTTAGACAGTCTGACCATGTTAAGGAAAGCATCAAGGTGGAAGTCCACAAGATGCTGGAATTGGGAGTAATTGAGCGCTCTGACAGCCCCTGGGCTAGCCCAGTGGTCTTAGTCCCCAAACCTCACACCAAAGATGGAAAGAAAGAGATGAGGTTTTGTGTGGACTACAGAGGGCTCAATTCTGTCACCAAGACAGATGCTCATCCAATTCCAAGAGCTGATGAGCTCATAGATAAATTAGGTGCTGCCAAATTCCTCAGTACCTTTGACTTGACAGCAGGGTACTGGCAAATAAAAATGGCACCTGGAGCAAAAGAGAAAACAGCATTCTCCACACCTGATGGGCATTATCAGTTTACTGTTATGCCCTTTGGTTTAAAGAATGCCCCTGCCACCTTCCAAAGGTTGGTGAATCAAGTCCTTGCTGGCTTGGAGTCCTTTAGCACAGCTTATCTTGATGATATTGCTGTCTTTAGCTCCACCTGGCAGGATCACCTGGTCCACCTGAAGAAGGTTTTGAAGGCTCTGCAATCTGCAGGCCTCTCTATCAAGGCATCCAAATGCCAGATAGGGCAGGGAACTGTGGTTTACTTGGGACACCTTGTAGGTGGAGGCCAAGTTCAGCCACTCCAACCCAAGATCCAGACTATTCTGGACTGGGTAGCTCCAAAAACCCAGACTCAAGTCAGGGCATTCCTTGGCTTGACTGGGTATTACAGGAGGTTTGTGAAGGGATATGGATCCATTGTGACAGCCCTCACTGAACTCACCTCCAAGAAAATGCCCAAGAAAGTGAACTGGACTGTGGAATGCCAACAGGCCTTTGACACCCTGAAACAAGCAATGTGCTCAGCACCAGTTCTCAAAGCTCCAGATTATTCTAAGCAGTTCATTGTGCAGACTGATGCCTCTGAACATGGGATAGGGGCAGTTTTGTCCCAAACAAATGATGATGGCCTTGACCAGCCTGTTGCTTTCATTAGCAGGAGGTTACTCCCCAGGGAGCAGCGTTGGAGTGCCATTGAGAGGGAGGCCTTTGCTGTGGTTTGGTCCCTGAAGAAGCTGAGACCATACCTCTTTGGGACTCACTTCCTAGTTCAAACTGACCACAGACCTCTCAAATGGCTGATGCAAATGAAAGGTGAAAATCCTAAACTGTTGAGGTGGTCCATCTCCCTACAGGGAATGGACTTTATAGTGGAACACAGACCTGGGACTGCCCATGCCAATGCAGATGGCCTTTCCAGGTTCTTCCACTTAGAAAATGAAGACTCTCTTGGGAAAGGTTAGTCTCATCCTCTTTCGTTTGGGGGGGGGTTGTGTAAGGAAATGCCTCCTTGGCATGGTTGCCCCCTGACTTTTTGCCTTTGCTGATGCTATGTTTACAATTGAAAGTGTGCTGAGGCCTGCTAACCAGGCCCCAGCACCAGTGTTCTTTCCCTAACCTGTACGTTTGTATCCACAATTGGCAGACCCTGGCATCCAGATAAGTCCCTTGTAACTGGTACTTCTAGTACCAAGGGCCCTGATGCCAAGGAAGGTCTCTAAGGGCTGCAGCATGTCTTATGCCACCCTGGAGACCTCTCACTCAGCACAGACACACTGCTTGCCAGCTTGTGTGTGCTAGTGAGGACAAAACGAGTAAGTCGACATGGCACTCCCCTCAGGGTGCCATGCCAGCCTCTCACTGCCTATGCAGTATAGGTAAGACACCCCTCTAGCAGGCCTTACAGCCCTAAGGCAGGGTGCACTATACCATAGGTGAGGGTACCAGTGCATGAGCATGGTACCCCTACAGTGTCTAAACAAAACCTTAGACATTGTAAGTGCAGGGTAGCCATAAGAGTATATGGTCTGGGAGTTTGTCAAACACGAACTCCACAGCACCATAATGGCTACACTGAAAACTGGGAAGTTTGGTATCAAACTTCTCAGCACAATAAATGCACACTGATGCCAGTGTACATTTTATTGTAAAATACACCACAGAGGGCACCTTAGAGGTGCCCCCTGAAACTTAACCGACTATCTGTGTAGGCTGACTAGTTTTAGCAGCCTGCCACAAACCGAGACATGTTGCTGGCCCCATGGGGAGAGTGCCTTTGTCACTCTGAGGCCAGTAACAAAGCCTGCACTGGGTGGAGATGCTAACACCTCCCCCAGGCAGGAATTGTCACACCTGGCGGTGAGCCTCAAAGGCTCACCTCCTTTGTGCCAACCCAGCAGGACACTCCAGCTAGTGGAGTTGCCCGCCCCCTCCGGCCAGGCCCCACTTTTGGCGGCAAGGCCGGAGAAGATAATGAGAAAAACAAGGAGGAGTCACTGACCAGTCAGGACAGCCCCTAAGGTGTCCTGAGCTGAAGTGACTCTAACTTTTAGAAATCCTCCATCTTGCAGATGGAGGATTCCCCCAATAGGGTTAGGATTGTGACCCCCTCCCCTTGGGAGGAGGCACAAAGAGGGTGTACCCACCCTCAGGGCTAGTAGCCATTGGCTACTAACCCCCCAGACCTAAACACGCCCTTAAATTTAGTATTTAAGGGCTACCCTGAACCCTAGAAAATTAGATTCCTGCAACTACAAGAAGAAGGACTGCCTAGCTGAAAACCCCTGCAGCGGAAGACCAGAAGACGACAACTGCCTTGGCTCCAGAAACTCACCGGCCTGTCTCCTGCCTTCCAAAGATCCTGCTCCAGCGACGCCTTCCAAAGGGACCAGCGACCTCGACATCCTCTGAGGACTGCCCCTGCTTCGAAAAGACAAGAAACTCCCGAGGACAGCGGACCTGCTCCAAGAAAAGCTGCAACTTTGTTTCCAGCAGCTTTAAAGATCCCTGCAAGCTCCCCGCAAGAAGCGTGAGACTTGCAACACTGCACCCGGCGACCCCGACTCGGCTGGTGGCGATCCAACACCTCAGGAGGGACCCCAGGACTACTCTAAGACTGTGAGTACAAAAACCTGTCCCCCCTGAGCCCCCACAGCGCCGCCTGCAGAGGGAATCCCGAGGCTTCCCCTGACCGCGACTCTTTGAATCCAAAGTCCCGACACCTGGGAGAGACCCTGCACCCGCAGCCCCCAGGACCTGAAGGACCGGACTTTCACTGGAGGAGTGACCCCCAGGAGTCCCTCTCCCTTGATCAAGTGGAGGTTTCCCCGAGGAACCCCCCCCTTGCCTGCCTGCAGCGCTGAAGAGATCCCGAGATCTCTCATAGACTAACACTGCGAACCCGACGCTTGTTTCTACACTGCACCCGGCCGCCCCCGCGCCGCTGAGGGTGAAATTTCTGTGTGGGCTTGTGTCCCCCCCGGTGCCCTACAAAACCCCCCTGGTCTGCCCTCCGAAGACGCGGGTACTTACCTGCAAGCAGACCGGAACCGGGGCACCCCCTTCTCTCCATTCTAGCCTATGTGTTTTGGGCACCACTTTGAACTCTGCACCTGACCGGCCCTGAGCTGCTGGTGTGGTGACTTTGGGGTTGCTCTGAACCCCCAACGGTGGGCTACCTTGGACCAAGAACTAAGCCCTGTAAGTGTCTTACTTACCTGGTTAACCTAACAAATACTTACCTCCCCTAGGAACTGTGAAAATTGCACTGTGTCCACTTTTAAAACAGCTATTTGTGAATAACTTGAAAAGTATACATGCAATTTTGATGATTTGAAGTTCCTAAAGTACTTACCTGCAATACCTTTCGAATGAGATATTACATGTAGAATTTGAACCTGTGGTTCTTAAAATAAACTAAGAAAAGATATTTTTCTATATAAAAACCTATTGGCTGGATTTGTCTCTGAGTGTGTGTACCTCATTTATTGTCTATGTGTATGTACAACAAATGCTTAACACTACTCCTTGGATAAGCCTACTGCTCGACCACACTACCACAAAATAGAGCATTAGTATTATCTATTTTTACCACTATTTTACCTCTAAGGGGAACCCTTGGACTCTGTGCATGCTATTCCTTACTTTGAAATAGCACATACAGAGCCAACTTCCTACAACATGTGATCCACAACATTACCTAGTTAAGTTCCCAGGTTTGGCATAGTTTCTGAATTCCATGTGATATATCTATGAGTTAACTCATAAAAATATAGGAGAAAATTCCCTCCCCATCCATATGTACATAACAGTCGGTGCTGATGGTATGGGTTGTTGTGCAACATGACATTGCCTCCCTGATGGTGTAGAGACCTGTGCTCCAGTGTATGACTGTTCTCCGGCCTAAAGTAGCAACAAAAGGGAAAGGTTATCAGACACGGCAAAGATATTTATTTATGAGCAACATGTCACATAACTACACATTTGCATCTACATGCCAAGAACAGTGGTAAATGAATGAGGGGCATTATCTATTGCCGTGTACCAGTGTGATGGGCCACTGTTTGGGACTGAGGTTTTGCAATCTTCAATTGCCATCACAAAGCATTCTTGTATTTGTAGTGTAATGTAATAGCAGAGACATATGAGGGTTTGAGTCACCATGCAGATTGCATTTACCTGGGACAACATTCATGTTCACCTTTTTGAGTATCACAAACATTACTCATTTGGTGTCATTGTTAGTATCATCACATCTCACCTGGCACCACATTGAGGTCCTCACTCACAGGAAGCCCATGTAGCAGGGGCAGGTCTATGGTGGGGAGGACATCACTCGCAAGTGGGGTGAGTCAGCGGTAGGCTCCAATTTGTACAGCTGGGAGAGCTCATGCCGCTTCTATGCTGGTGTACTTCTCCTTCACCTTCCTCTTCTCATCATGCCACTCCTTGATGTCATTCACCATCCATATGTCCTCCCCCAATGCAGGGACTGCTGCGGCCTACAGCTGCCATAGGACTGCCTTCTGTGAGGAACTGCAGCTGTAGGGTGGGAGGCCATGCAGTCTCTTGTAGTTCCTCACAATAAATGTCAGTATCATGGTGGTCTCATCCTCTGTACATCTTTTTTCCTCCTAGTGGGCATCACAGTTTCAGGATTTGCAGAGCAGGCAGGGACAGTGTGGTTGTAGAGAAGCCAGACCCTTGCTTGTGTGCTGCTTTTATCTGGTTTTTGGAGCTGGGTTGCAGGTGGGATTCATAATGTAAAGATGCATGTAATTACATTGATTCTGGCCCAGGGTCGGATGATCCGGCCCAAGTGTGGATGATCCGCTCTGAATGTGGAAGATCCGCCCGAGTGTAGACGTAAAAATACTACTCGTAACTTACCTTTATGAATATCTGAAAATTGTAAACTTAGACCAAAAGTGGATGTTAACCTTTGTGAATCGGGCCCAAGGTGTGTGACTGGCAAAAATGGACCCAGCAGGACAAACAAAATTGCAAAGTTTTATTTTATTTTGCCAAATCTTCTTTGCTCACTTTGAATTCATGCTTTGATATGGTTTTTGCTTGTGGGTGCTGTTCTCAAAAGATGATGATTATCTTGTTCTAAATATCGCAATGTGACATTGTTTATTTCATATATGTAATTTTTAAAATTATGCAAAATTATGCTTTAACACATAATCATGCAGTACACCCCAATCCACCTCACTCAATTCAATTTACCCCAGAACAATCCAATCTACTCCACTCTAAACAAAGCCACTAACCCCAATCCACCACACTCCAATCCTCTCAACCCACCCCACTCCAACCCACCCCACTCCAATCCAAAACAATCTGCCCCACTCCAAACCAAAACGACCTGCCCCACTCCAATCCCAAACACTTGGCCCCACTCCAATCTGCCCCACGCCAACCCACTCCAATCTGCCCCACTCCAATCTAAAGCAATCTTCCCAACTCCAATCCAAAGCAATATCCCCCACTCCAATCTGCCCCACTCTAATCCAAAACAATCTGCACCTCTCCAATCTACCCTGTACGAATCCAAAATAATCTGCCCCCCTCCAATCTAAAACAATCTGCCCCACTGTGCCAGCTCCAGTATACCCCAATCCAATCTAATCCACCCAGTCCCATTGCACCCAGAACCATCTCACTCCAATCCACCCCACTTCAATCCAATCCATCTCACTCCAGTCCACTCCACTCCAAACCACCCTACTCCTACTCCAATCCCATCCAGCTCACTCCAATCCACTCAATTCTAATCCACCCCACATCAGTCCACCTCACTCCAGTTCACCCCTCCTTTCTAATCAACCACACACACTCCAATTCAGCCCACTCTAATCCAATCCACCCCAATCTGACCCAATCTCCCCCACTCCAATCCACCCCATCCAAATCCACCCCACCACATTTTATTCCTCCCCACCCCAATCCACCCCATCCAGACAACCCAACTCCAATCCACTCCACTACAATCCACTCCACTTCAATATAATCTTCTCAAATCCACCCCACTCCACTACAATCCTATCCAGCCTGCCCACTTCAATCAATCCAATCCAATGCAATCCACCTGACTCTAATCCACCCCACTGTAGTCCAATCCACCCCACTGTAGTCCAATCCACCCCACTCCATTGAATCACATTCAGCCCACTCAAGTCCAATCCATCCCACTACAGTCCAATGAATCCAATCCACCCATTCTAGCCCAGTCCACACTACTCCAATCCAATGAATCAAATCCACCCCACTGTAGTCAAGTCCTATCCACCCCACTCCAGTTCAATCTAATCCAACCCATTCCAGTCCAGTCTAATCCATCCCACTCCAATTCACCCCACTCCAAATCACCCCATTCCAATCCAATCCACCCACCCCAAATGCTCTCACCCCACTCTAATCAATTCACCCCACTGCAGTCCCATCAATCTATTTCAACCTATCCACCTCAAATCAAACTAAACTACCCAACTTCAATTTAACCCAATCCAATCCACCTCACTCAACTCCAATTCAATCCAACAGATTACTTCAGTACACTCCAAACCACTCCACCCTGTTCCACCCCATTCTACTCTACACCACTCCACACCACACCACTCTGTCCCACTACACTCTACAAAACTGCACTCTATGATTCTCTCTGCCATTGAACCATTGAACTCTACTCCCCTCTATTCAACCTCAGTTCCACAACACTGAGAAATCCACCTAACTGTAATGTTACTTTAACCTATATATATATGTATATATTTATATACATTCTAGTTCATGCATTGAAGGGGCGCCTTTTAAAAAGAGGTAGCTAAAAAGTATTTATATTAGCACTATGTGTCAAATCTGCACAACATTTGGCAGGAGTATTGGAAGTATTGATTTTCTATTGCTATGTCAATTATATTTTAGTAATTCATAAAGCTAAACAAGGGTAATAAAATTTAGCTTTGCTCATATCTTTAGTGATGTTTGTTCAATCTGCATCAAATGTGGCATTCAATTAGCAAGTTACACCCAGTGCTGGTATTAAACTTTTCATGCTGTTTCAGTGGAGAATTTGGGAGGAGGGGAATATTGAATGGGCGGGTAAAAATGTTTTCATTTGCTTATAATGCTGGCACAGTTTAAGAACTTTGCAAAAAATTTAACAGATTTAATTTTCTGTTGGTTATGTCATATTATTAGCATGTTTTGAGCAGATGAGTTAATGAAAAAATTGCAAAATGTTAATATATTAAACCTGTACAAGACCAGGCAGGCATTGCAACTACCTCGGTGCACAGCTAGATGGGGTTGGGCACGTGTCTGGCAGAAGGCTATCCACAGTGTAAAGTGGGTGTTAGGTAAATGTGTCACTTCATAAAAAACATGAAATTAACTGAAAACCTCAATTAAAATCTAGTTATGGTTCATTTGACACAAAATTGAAAAAGCCCTGAATTTTGCCAGTTATGGTGTAAGCATACCGCACACACCATAACTCCTGCCTCCTGCCATGATCAGTACGCCCCTTAAAATATGGCATGCAATTCAATTAAATCCTTTATTTACGATTTGGAGCTCAAATAAGGTCCACATCAAGTCATAACAATACCATAAATGGAAATTACCCCATTAAGAGAGATGAAAAATAATCATAAGAATTATAAAACATTTGTACACATGCTCTCATTTCCAAAGCAGCCACTTAAATACAAGTTAGATGAATTCATTAAAAAAACACTAAAATAATAAATTTATGTCCAAATTATACTAGTATGAGCAGCTACAAGAAATTATCTCAACCTGAAACAGCAGCAATCCTTTTAAACATTTTAAACGTTTTGAACAAATTACTTCATTTTTTGGATGTAAGTAAAACTCTTGCAAGTTTGTAGCCTCTACAGTTTTAATATTGTACTTCAAAAAAATTGGCCATAATAGGTGGTGGCGCAGACGTGATAGTGCAGTACAAACAAACAGAACATGATTAAGATCCTGGATCCCCAAGTTACACGTTACAATCTTTCTCAGATTTCCCAGAAGTGGACCAGCTTGCTTTTAATTAATTTAGTGGAAGCAAAGTCATTTGAAATAATGTATAAAGTGGCAAAGCCCATAGTCCAAATTCCAGGCCAACTACTTCTGGTCTACCTTGGGATGGAAAGATAAAGCTACCACCTCCAACCTTTTCTTCAGTGTACAATACATAAGATCTCTCTGGTAACTAATAGTGCAAGCAGAACCCTTTAGAGGATTGTTAAGATGTAGGGGAGGGAGAGAAAACAAAATCTCTTCCTGCATATAAAAGTAGTTCAGCGCCAAGGCAAAATCTTGAGGGAAGGATTATTTAGCCAAGTCTGAGCCAAATACTTCACAATTCATGAAACCACTCATGGAATCTTTTCTGCTATTCTTAAGCTGATAGCCCCACTGGATCACACTAACTAATCCTTGCACATAGGAGCTTGTCAAGCCAAATTCCAACATCATTGCTGGGGATGAAACAGACAAATTAAAATTACATAGTTTACTTACGTTTTGTCCTTCCATTTTCTCTAGAAAGCCCCATTTTGTCATATTAATAGATTCTATTGCATATAATAGAGTTGGAGGGACTTTCCCCTTGAAAACGGAGAGCAAATACGGAAAGTGTCTTCATTTCATTGCGCTGTAAAAGGTACATAGTCCATTTGCGTGCGAGGAAGCCATAGAGGAACAATAACCAATATGCACTTTATTCAATGTGGTACCATCTACAATTTTCCTCAAGTAAGGATAGGCTTTTACAATCACCAGTTTCTCAGAACCTATAATCCAAGCATAATTTCTCTATTTTTATAATCAGTATCTTACTCTTAGAAACCTTTATTTTCAGATAATGTTGAGCGGTATGCTGCTGAAGGAGCATCAGATCATTCTTCGAGCCCTTGGGAGTTAGGTCCAAAATTGCTATATCATCTGCATACATCATGCAAGAAAAGCGGCAGGCACCTATCTTCGGAGCTTCTCCCTTATTAGAAGTAAAAGAAATAGGGAGGTCAGAGACATACAATGAAAAAATAGTGGGGCCCACAGACAACTTTGTTTTAGCCAATTGTTTGTTGGAATTAGTGGGGATAATCCTCAATCACCCCTTAATAATAACTGCCACCATGTGGAGGAGTGCAGGGTGGTTATCAATGAGAGGAGAGTATCAGGCATATACCCAGCTTCATTTTTTTCCCAAAGTGTTGGCTGGTCTAGCCTATCAAAGGCTGTTGAGAAGTCTATGAATTGCACATAGACATTAGCCCCTCAAAATAAAATGTACTTTTCCGTTGTAAGTTTCAGCAAGAGTGTGTTATCCAATGTGCAATGTTTTTTTTCTGAAACCCTCTTGTTTGATAGGGAGGATTTCTCCTCTTCCACCCATTCTGTGAGGTGCTCCAAAATACTCCTAGCAAATATTTTCCCAACCACATCCAGCAATGCTATTTGGCAGTAGTTGCCAGGAAGATGTCAAGGGCCTTTTTATATAGCGGAATGTGAATGCTTCCATACCAGGAAGGGGGAGTAACCCCATGCTGGTAACAATAAGCAAAAAGAGGTGCAAGAGAGGCAGCCCACAACAAAGGCTCCTTTTTAATAAGAGTAATAGGGACTTCATCCAGGCCCATTGCCCCTGAGGATCTCATACCCTTAATAATTCTCACAATCTCATTCATAGCAGGGACACAACATCTGGGGGAGAAGAGGGAGGAAGCCACACAGAGTTACGTTTCCTGAATACAATTCCTCCAAATAAGTATTCCATACTGCTTCCTACAGAAGAGGAAGATGGAGGCAACGGCAGAATTGGCCCAACCCATGGCTCAAGAAGCTGTTGTTAGGAGAGGACTCATCTTCTTGGGTAGGTTGTGGTTCACCTTAACTTTTGTACTAAGGTGAAGCAGACCAGCCTGTGTGCTTGAGTCATATAATGGTGATTAGAAACAATGCCCTCCCCATGGGGCTCACATAAGGGCTTCAGCTTCAGCACGGCCTTTCTCTTGGATTCACAAGCTATGACCGAAGGTGAAGTGGCATTTTCCACCAAAGTTCTTTTGTCCAGAATCAAGAATTTTGTTAAAGACAAGTGCGAGTTCAAAATAATAAAAAGATTTATTCACTGATTTCTCCATAAGGGCCAGGATTGCAGGTAAAACCCTTTCTAAACAAAACAGTGAGTCAGACAACTGTACATTGCTCCCCGAGGGAATACAAGAGGAGTGTGGATTAAAACATAATTCTGGAGAATCAGACACCCTTAAGTTAAATAGAAAACTTTCACTTGGTGTTCTACTGAAAAGTTGCATCTTGGGAGTGGATCCAAAGGGGTACCCAGCATGTTTCCAACGTTGGGAACTAAAGTGGTCCAAACAGGCTCTGAGGGAATGATCCTGACTAGGGGCAATATCTATATCAGAGAGTGTATAATCCTCAATAAGGGGTATTTTTTCCCTGATTGGTGAAGATGGCTGCACCATATGTCTTTCCTAGATGTTTTCTGCTGACGATTTATCAAACCTAGTGGGAAATTATGCCTCCACCAACAATTTTAGATTTGATTCTGGATGTATCTCTATTGAAGCCAATCTATTAGACCCCGCTTCTCTTTTAGAAAAGAAGGAAGAGATTGCATTAAAGACTTTCAGGGAATTTGCTTGCAAGGTCTTGTGTCTCAAAGGGTTGGCTTTAGTCTTTTTATAAGCTCTTGAGAAGACCAGCCCCCCAGAGTGAAGTTTACTGGCTGTCATGGCTTAGCCCACTATCCAAGGGAGGCTTTCTTTCAGAGAACTTTCTTGGCTTTCTTAGAGAAGGCTGTCAAAATCCAGAGTGGATGTAAATCAACAGTCAGGAGGTAAACAAAACAGGCAGCAAAGCAGGAGACAGGAGAACAAGAGGCCTGCAGGCAAGCGCAAAGTGCTAAATGGGGGTCAATAGTACACAATGTAGTTCCAAACACAGTTCCAAGAAGTATGCAGGAGTGCAGCAAGGGAATGTGCTGTCTCCTCTGCAAGGTGCTAGCTCCACCGACCTACCACCGGCCATCTCCACACCTCACAAAGAGCCCGCAACCTAATATTAGCCTACACACTATTGCCCAGGTCCCTCTTGATGCTAGGAGCTCACTGCTAATGTCCGTTGGTTACTGGCTACCATCCTCATCCAGTCAGCCAGCTGCTGCCGTTCGAAGTCAGCCCACTTGCAGCCAAGGTCAGGTGAGAATGGGCGTCCGAATGAAATCCGGGAGAGGGTGCAGGCATTAGCACTGGTGAGTCAGATGCAAAGACTGACTCTAGAGGCCAGCTTCCTGGTGCTTTGACCCACATGCTTTCACCCCCAGGTACCCCATAACATAGCACAACACCCCTGTCTGGGGCCCAGACCGGCAGACAGACAGGCGGGCTCCCTTTGTCGTTCTTCACACACCACAGCTCCAGATGGCTCCTTCGTTCTCCAATTCACCTTAGAATTCTGCAGTGTGGTCCTAACTTTGGCGTGATACCGGCACTCCCACTAACACAACTCAGTTCAAGTAATTTCCTTGATCTTGGCCTTCATAGTCTTTTCTTGGCACATGGTGTACGACTCACTCACTAGCAGCTGGCAGCTTACTTGCAGCTGGCAGCTAAAACGGGCCACATCAAAGCTACACAGCTAATGAGGTAAAGATAGTGAGGCAGGTTGAAGAAATGTCTGTCATGTTGTGACAGGCAAATGTCCAAATGTCTGAAAATAAGTGGTCCTCACTTCAAGACCCCACTTCCGGCCTCCACTGTACTGTGCTCCTTTGAAGTAGAGGGGAGCAGCGAGTAGTTAAAATGAAATTTGTAGAAAAGCAACTCGTGGGCTCACAGGGACTCCAACATCTGACCCGGCCCGAGCCGCTACTTGCATGTCACAACCATAAGTGCGCACCCACACTCGGGCAATGAGGACGGGCAGTGGCAGCGGCAGAAGAAAAGGTAAAAATGGTCTTGCAACCAGGCTCACCCTGCGCACCTCAGCGCTGATACAGGTTTCCTATTCAGGCCACCTCAGTATGCCCAAACCACTCCACCCCCCCATGAAGCCCTGATCATCTCTCCGGTCCTCCTGTTCTATGCACCACCGCTCCTCCTCCCGTGAACTTGTACGTGTTCCTCCTCCTGTGCTGGCAGCTAAAAAAAACATAAAAACCTTCCTACAAGGAGGAAAACATGACAGAGGTCTGAGTTATGGTATGTATTGCATATTTTTACGTCATAAATGGCGAATATGAGGGCTCTTTCAGTTTTATGTTTGTTGAATCATAAATGCGTTTTGGCAGACATCTGCTTGTTCATATCTTCAGCACTACATTGAGAGAGTTTATGTTCACAATTAACAAGTATTGGGTCAATTAACATGACGGTGCTTCACATGTGCAGTCTCACAGCACACTCACATAACCTTTTAGCAACAACTTAAACATTTAACATTCCGTCCTGATCTACATTATTGCACTTACTAATCTCAGTCAGAAATACTGTCACAAGTGACAAGCAAACTCAGCCTGTATTGTCCCCTAAAAACATTTTTCTCCCAGCTTGCTGTGTCAGATGCATCTAATGGAATGTCAAAATCTGTTCATGCCTCCTTTAGCAAGGAGCCACTTTTGCTTTAGTGTAGGCATTGTTTTCAGCAACAGAACCCATTATATACCATAGCCAGTGATTACTGAGAAAAAATACATTGTAATATTCTGAAAAAATACATGGAGCACATTATTCAAGAAATATTACAAATTATCCACAGCTATCTGATAGATTTGTCTAATGAACACATCTTCCCTACTCACTTTTTATAAGGCCAAGCGATTAAACCTTATGGAAAGATTGTAGCAGATATTGCTGCTGTGGTACTTGTCCTTTAAATTGTGGTCCATGAGAAGATGAGCTGCATTCACAATAGGAACGGTTACTACTTCCCAAAAGCAGTGAGATCACAGGCGTAGAAACGGCCATGTATGGTAGTGTACTTATATCTGGATGGGGTCTTTGTTCCAGACCATGCTTAGGGTCGCAGGAAACTGCAATTCATCAATAATTTTTTTCCCATGGAAAGCTAGCTTTTTGACTCTTTTCTTGTCCACTCTGGAGGAATTAATCTGGTTTCTCAAGTGAAATGAAAAGCATTCCTGTACAACAGTGAGAACATCTGAACAGGAAAATGTTTCACCCACAAAAATTATCTTCAATAAAAGAAAGGAAGCCTTTGTAGTTGAACCGTCATATGTTAAACAGCCATCTGGTTGATTTGAGGGAGCAGGAAATGGACAGGAAAGCGCAATGTAACAACATTCAGCCAATCTCTGAAGCGTGTACTCACTGGGATGTAAAAAAAGAAAAGGAAAAAAAACCACGTGCCGTTCAAAATACCGTTTTTAAATGCTAGGACGCGAGACGAGTTCACTGCATAGTAACTAACGTTAAAGAGAGTTAGACCAGTATGACACTCCAAAAAACGTACAAGGAAAATTTAAGCACCAGCCAAAAGCGGAACCCCTTAACAATGAGCACCCATTTACAAAGCGTTTAACCTGCTTAAAAGTGACTTGCGCGTGGTAAAGACTGTAACTTCCATGTTCAAAAGTCATTGATGATGCGCAATCTTGCATGCGGAGATATCATGAATGCATGTATAAATAAATTAAAGCGCTGTCGTAAATGACAACTGGTTGTAAAACTGGTATTCCCCACGCAACTTAGGGGATGCTAAAAGAAAGCAATGCTAATGAGCCGAGTACTCAAAAATGTGTAACTATATGAATATACTGAAGCATTTGCAATACCTGGTTTGAAAGTACACCATTATGAGTAAGGGAGAAGGAACAAAAATCATTCTAATTGTATGCATGCTGAATTTTAGCAATGAGTTGACTTTGAAGACGCAGTTTTAAGAACAATAGCTATGTCCTAAAAAGTCTGTTCATACCAGCAATGCTTATTGTATAAAATAATAATAATAATAACTAGACAACGGAATCCCAATGTTCTTCTTTCAAGGCTGACCTCTGGCAGGACTAAATGGCAGATAGTGGAATGTTAAGCTCTTGGTCCTCTTTTTTGAGTGCCTTTCATGGTCTATCTCTTTATCTTACCTCTTTTACACCCCTACTTTAATTCCCTCCCTTTTTAGGTTCCGCCTGCATGCGCGCTTGCGTGCTGCTTGCGAAATCTATTGTTAAGAAAAAAACTTAAAAGGGGATTAGGAACAGTTGCTTACTTAACTGAACTCACCATTGGCTTAGTTCAACGTCGCTCTGATTTACAAGCTTCTGATTGGCCAGCACACCATCTGCATGTTGTCTTTCTTCGCTTGCTGTTGTCTTCTTCATCATCTTTGCTGTCGGGTTGCCTGTGAACCAAGTACTTCTTCCAGTCACTTCTCATTGGACACTAGCCAGTGTCCTTGATCTGTAGCGCCAAGCTGAAGGTACTTCTTTTTTCTCTTTTGCTTCAAGCACGGTAGTGGGGATGGTGCCTTAGGGAATTAATCAATCTCTCTGTGATGGCGCTTTAGGGAAGGAATCTCTCTTATTCTTTTTTCTTTTACTTCAAGCGCGGTCACGGTGATGGCGATTTAGAGATTCAATCAATCTCTCTCTCTTGGTAATGGCACTTTAGGGAAGGAGTCTCTTTCTTGTTGATGGTGCTCTAGGTAAGGAATCTCTCTCTCATTCTCTCTTGGTGATGGTGCTTTAAGAAAGAAATCTCTCTCTCGGTGATGGTACTTTAGGGACAGAATCTCTCTCTCTCTCTCTCTCTCTCTCTCTCTCTCTCTCTCTTTCTCTCTCCTTGCTTATTTATCTGCTACAATTTGCATGATGCTACATGCAATTCGATGAGCCCGGTATGATTGCACTGTATGAGCTTTAGCTAAAAGGAATGCATTTTGCGACATTATTTCTGATTGTATTTCACCATGTTGCTGCTTGGTAGTTTTCCTTTCTCAGCTGTATAGTCTTGCAGAGCCTGCTGTATTTGAAGATAGCCGCTATCTTCTA
The DNA here is from genome assembly GCF_031143425.1 of Pleurodeles waltl. Lineage (NCBI taxonomy): Eukaryota > Metazoa > Chordata > Amphibia > Caudata > Salamandridae > Pleurodeles > Pleurodeles waltl. Next base: position 620,178,663 of record NC_090442.1, read on the forward strand.
CCATTATTGCACTTATTAGGGACAGTTTGTATATTTATCCTTTGTCATTGTTTAAATTGTTGCTGCTCAAATTGTTCGGCAAAACACACTATAACACTTTGTCTGGTTGATACTAAACACCTACTTTCGCTATGTGATTGTACTTTATTAGGGATGGCTACATACCTAACCTGTACCGCTGTTCAATTCTCGCTACTTAACTTGTTTCTTGGCAATATGCAATATGACACTTTGGCCCTGACTAGGAGTTCGGCGGATGGAAAGACTTGTCTGCCGAACATCCGACAGGGAGGTTGCCGCCACACTGGCTACCTCCCCGCCAGACCCATTTCTAGTTTCAAAATCTAGCCGGTGGCAATGCTGATGCCTGCAAGGTGCACCAACACCCTTGCAATGTTCACTGTCTGCATAGCCAAGTGCATGGACAGTGCAGGCCCCCCCTGTGGCCCCTTACACCTGTTCTCCGCTACCCTTTTCTTGGTGGTAAAACCGCCATGAAAAGGTTGGGGGAGGACGAGGTCATAATCATCCTGGCTGATTGTGACCTCCACCCACCACCAACCCATCAGTATCACCAATCCCCACGGAGATGGCAGAGCCCTGACGGTCTGACCGCCAGGATCTTATTGTGGCAGGCGGACTGGCACAGCAGCGGTGGTCCAGACCACCACCGCAATTGCTCCTTAGCAATATGCACTATGTAACTTTATATATTTCACCAATACTGTTGGACTGTCAATAAGAGACCTGCCTCTTAAATGTATGCATTGCCAGCTCTGCCAAATGCTAATTTTAAGATTATGATTGCACATTATCAGGGGTGGCTTGCGTACTTACCCTTGTTCCAGCTCACATCGGTCTACTAGTAATACAAACTATGACACTTTATCCATGTCATCAGGAATGAATTATTTTGGACTCTGGAATGGCTCTTTGCTATTTCAAATTCATGGATTTTCTTGCACACTCGCAGAGGTCTTCTTCCCACCTCAGGTTCAGAAATCAAAAGTGCGCTGATGAGACATCATCATTATTCCCACCACTAGAGGTTGACTAGATCTTTGGATTTAGCAAAGAGTGTAGTAGTCAGATTCATTCATTCACAAATCAATGACATAAGACCATCAACAATTCTAGACAACATGAAGAATTTAAACGCTAATTCAGTTCTAAACCAAATAAAGTTTCAAAGCTTTATTACAATCCCAAAATTAATGTCATGTATATGGTGCGCAAAACTACATCATAATCATACATGAAAACCATTGGCTGACCAAAACATCTAAAGAAATTTAGCCTACGAAACATCAATACGGTTAAACACTCCATAAGAACGACATAGATTAACAAACCCAGATTTCAAAGCAGATGATGGAGACATCAGTACATCATCAAAATACAATTTTAACAGTCAGTTGCAGAGCTGAGCCATCCTTATCTGTGACACAAATTAGGACTTGAATGTGTGGGAATGGGTTAACACATGCGGGCAATAGGAACACAAAATAATTTGTCTAACTAGGGAAGCACACTTTAAAAATATGCTGGTGCAAGTACTGAAGCAGAAAAAGAAACAAGAAACCACATTTAGTTATATCACTCCTCATGGGACAGCAGACAGGGCAATTCATCAGATGAGAGTTCGCTTTCTTACAACATCAGTACACAGCAGCATTAGGACAGTCCAGAACACAGGCTGCACATAGGACAGATCAGCAGTTCAGAATTAGTTGGGCATTTTAGTACTGAACATAAACAAATGGGGCAATGAAGACTTAAAGGAAGCTCACCAGAAGATTTGGAGAAAACAGGAGGTGGCAGCAGCAGAATTAAGGCAGAGTTCAGGACAGACTAACTGTCTCCAGGATGTTAGATGGACTGACTTGACGAACTGACACATAACTAACTCTCAATTTCAAATTCTCTCACTAATTAGAAATATCTATGGTCCTCTTAAATGTTCCTTCATATGGGCTTATCTTATGCACAAGATTTGTTGTCCAATGGTTGTCGGTGGCACCATCAAGTTTGCAAATATTCTGGATTTTCTCAGCAAAAGTGTGTTGTCATTTCAATGATTTCATACAGTTCTGCCAAAATATGACATTGCTTGTTACTTCAGAATTCTTTCTGCAACAAATAAAATAAGCTGAGCATTTCTCACATAGAAAATATTAGTTTCCTGTATTTTTCTCCAGCTAGAACAAATATTGTTACATATAATTAGCACTGAAACATGTTCTGCGCCTTTAATACAATAGGACATTCAATATCACATCACCAACCTTAGATCAGAGGGAACAGAATAGGCAAGTACTACTGCTGCAAGAATGAAACTTTCAGGCCTAGTCACTTACAAAACCTGTTGTGCACCTCACAGTTGAATCACATATACAAAGCAAATTATCTTCTTGCAAACATTATTTACTACATTATTAAAACTATTTAAACGCGCATTTATTTTTCTGCACAAATGTGACTCATATTAAAAAAATTCATTTAAATCAATATAAGTATGATTAATTAATTTTAATTTAATACTTGTCGTCTAATATTCATATAGTAAAATACTTTTTGCATTATTTCATGTCAGTTCTTCTTCTAAATATAAACGCACTTTTTCATGTTACACGTGATATTATAATACGAATGGCAGCTACATTGTCCACCATAATTTTAAAGATACACATTTTACATTTCCATGTTAATTTCTGTTAGACTTTTAAAAAGAGGTCTGTAAGTCGCAATATGCTAACTTCTACGCCACTAATGTATTAGTAACATGTGATCTCTATCAATCTATTAGCTCTGTTTGATGCCAAACCTTTCTTTTTTTACTCTGTATAGCCTTCGTTACATTAACAGATCACTTGTGTTCACTCTCTTTCCCAGAGTGACTACCTAATTTCACTGTTTCATGTTTATTTTTGGTGTTTGCTTATTCTGCCCAATAAAAAATAAATAAAAATTAATTTGAGTGATGCAATGAAAGGTTTAGGGGGAGGCTGTTGGTGCATAATTCATTGGGGTATAACCTCTCTTTATACTCACACACAACAGCACAGGACAGGCATGAGAAGTGTTCTCTCTCTCTCTCTCTCTCTCTTTCTCTTTTTCTCTATGCCCAGGCAGAGAGTGGTGCAGTGACATTGCTACTTTCCAATCTGGGACTACTTTCTTTTGTAATATTATCCTGATTAAGGCCACCCATCTAAAGGGTGATTTATGAATTCCATAATAAAGTAGTTAAGCAACATTGAATTGGAAACAAGTCTTGAGTTTCACTGGTATATTTACTGTGCATGTAGAGTGCAGAATATTTTTTTTCTCCTAATTTTCCAGAATTTCAGAACAGAGCAAATAAATATGTGACTTGCACAACTTGATGATCCAAACTTGTGTCACTCTAACAGGATTCTACTAGTTGTTTCCTAATCTCCCTGTTCAGGATAAGTAATTGTCTATCTCCCATTTCTGATTTTCAGCATCTTTCTTGGTTCTTTCTGAACATGTTGCATTCTCTCCAGTCTGGGCTTTTTTTTTTTCTTTTTAAAGTGTATGGTCTGTTCATACATTTACCTATTAAGTTGTATAAATAATACCTAACAATTTCTCTTCCATTACACTTGTTTGTATGGCCCAGGCCACTATGATTGTACTGTGAGTGCCTCAAATGAGAATTCACAATTGGTATTGCCATGTATTTTAATTGCATTTATATAGTGCCTCACAAGGTGTTGAGGTGCTATATGGTGGTAGGCACGTTTCTCTGTAAACCAGAGGTCAGTGTTTAACTAAGCGCCTAAACTTTCACTATCCTAACATGCTAACCATGAGAACATTTGAACAAGTTCACAAAGTAATGCGCGCATACTGATGCAATATGTGAACTGCGTTTGGGTGTGCATTCCCCACAACGAGCAGTGTTCTGTGTAACACTACACTACAGGCTCTCACAATCTCAACAGGCATTGCCTAAGTCAATAGGTTTCTCCTTTCCTTTTTCTTTTGCATTCTATCTTACAATCTAACTGGATAAGTATTAGAAAAAAGGTTGCAATAATGTTTGTTTTAAATTTGATAAACCATTATTAGTGGCTTATGTTGTGATGTATGATGAATTAATAAATAAACAACATAAACAGCTACTAATGGTTTAGCAGACTTAAAGCAAATATTACTTTAACCTTTTTCTAATATTTATAACCCAGTTAGATAGTAAGACATAGTGCAAAAGAAAGAAACAAAGGTGAAATGATTGGCTTTGCCAGTGCTTGTTTCTTCTAGATTGACAGTGCAGCTATCATTTTGCTATCCATTCTTTGAAATACACATAGAGTGGATGTGGCTCCACCCAAAGACATATTTCTCTATTGCCTCATGCTATTGTCTGTTTACTGCATCTTTCTGCCTCAGATGAAGTGCTTCCATTGTGATGCACAAGGAACTATTTTAGACCCAAAGACTACACTGCATCATGACTAATTAAATTCCTTAAATCATGGATATATTGCATGTATTGCTTTGTTTGTTCACTGGATATCTTCGGCAGGACACAAAATTCAAGCTTGACCTACTGGCTTTTCCAATACTTGTTTTCCTTACTTGGCATTTTTTCTCTGGCCCAGAGACAGCCTTAGGTTGTTGAAAACTCATGGTTTCAATCAAATTCTTAATTACATATACAAAACAAATACATACATAGAAGGGTTTTGGATCAGCTTCATCATCCATTTGTTTGGTCAACTGTAATTTACAGTTTACTGCCACCCACCACAGCATTAAGTATTAGACATTGGCTCAGCCCACTTCAGGTATTTACTCTCTTGCAGTGAGAGTGATATTATTTTGCCTGCTCACATGTACATATCTTCCTTAAAAATAAGTATAATTATTTGCCAGTTCAGGTCGACCAATTGCTTACTTTTCCATTGTGTTTTCTTTACATTCTATATCTTTGTTGTTTTAGATATCCTGGTGTGTTTAAACTATGTCTTCAAGTTGCATTAATGTAGCTCCAATAGTACATTTTATTCGTGTTCGTACACATCATATTATCCTGTGATGTGCACCTGTACTGACCTATTATAATTGTGAGTACCTTTTTTAAATTAAAACATGTATTGCTACAATACACCCACCATATTCAGGTGTCAGCATGTTTTCCTTTTTCCTTCTTTTGTGTTTGTGGCATATTCTTTCGATAAGAAGCAACAAAACAATTGATCTTCATACCAACATTTCAAGGTCAGACCTAATGGCTCTGCCAAATGCTAATTATCATTTGCTGAGGGTCAAAGTCTGGTGATAAAAAATAAGTCCCAGTCCCCAAAAATTAGTGTTGGTGCCCACCATCTCCAATTTTTGGTAAATATTAAGCACTGAAGGCATTTTCGTGCACATGTTCTGGAACTCACTGGGTACATACACAACTTCTTGGGGGCTTTCTCAATTTTGGAAGCAATCGTAAGTCTGTAGAAAGAATACGTGCATGTATAGGACATCAAGAGCCCCGTAACTATGCTTGTGATGAAAGTAATGCCCACTTCCAGGTTTTTAACGCTTGCTTGCCTTGCACAACTTTCAATGTCACTGTGCTCATTTAAAATACACTGTCCAGTACATACAAGTCACTCCACTAGTTTTTGTGCAAGAAACAAGATTTATTTTCTTCAAAAAGCTATCTTTTTGTTTATTAAAGCCACGATGCATGTATGTGCGTCTGTATGTTTTCAGATTACCCTGAATAGCTTTGTTAGAAAGTTATAAGCGTCTTCCGTAATACTTGTGCAATGCCAATATTTATCACACTTTCCATATCAATTAAATCACAAAGTGAAACAGTTCACAATCGCAAACATCATATGTCTTTATCAAAGATGGCATAAGTAATAATGCTAAACATCCTATGCTAAAGTAGAGTAGTTACTGCACTCATTTGACCCCTTTTCAGTTCACCAGCCGTCCTCAGAACATAACATACTTAATTAAATTGGCTTTGTGCCATTTCATTGTATTCATGTGCGAATTTTCTATCTAAAGTAAAATTATGAAACAAGGAAGTAGCTGGATTCATAGATTTATGCAGCACATAAGTGTTACAATGCCAAGGTGACCGCAGCATGATGATGTGTGCAAAAGCTTGCATCACTGCACATCTGCACATGTGGGTCATGGTCCTTCTGTGATGGCCATGTTTTTCTTTCAAATTACCAAATCAAGATGGTAGACATCCATATTGGAGTGATAAATTAGAAACAATGTTAAATGTATGTCAAAGCATCTTATTTAGAAGGGTGCAACCTGCAGCAAATTGCACTTGCCTACCCTCGAAAAAAATAGAAAAAGAAAATTAAAAAAAGAATGTGACACAAGAATGTGTGGTTATGTAATGAACTTCTTACTTAGGATAATCTTCTTTACCCCGATTAGGGCCTCTCTTCATCTCAGTCCTAACAAACTGAGGGTATGCTCCTCCCATGACAGCCATAGCACACATATTTTTATAACACTCCTTTTTTTATTAAAAATACTCCCCTCCACCACCTCCTCCTTTTATTGTTATCAAGCTATAGGCGCACGGTATAATCAGGGAGAGAGGGAGGGAAGAGGACTGGGATAAGGAGGACCCCTAAATTGGCGTAATGAAGATTACCAGTAAGTGAGAAATTCATTACCCCCTCATGGGGTCCTCCTCGTCCCATTCCTAACAAACTGAGAACATAACAAGCTCAGAAAACACAAGGTTGCACCCACAAATCAAATGCAGAAGAAGGCTTTTTTTCAAAAGCAGAAAACGTACATCATTTTGTGGCAGGCATCAAAACTTGTGCCCCAACACTGCCGTCCAAATAACAAACTTAAAGACGATAATGATGAAGAAAAGTATGGGGGAGGACCAAGTGGCTGCCCAGAATATCTCCGAGACACACCCAGCCTCTGCCCATGAAGTAGAAACAGCACTAGGGGTCCTACCCTGGACATGAGATGGAAGACACTCTCCCACAACCTCATAGGCACAGGCAGTGGCCTGACAGACCCAGCGCCTAAGGGTTTGAATGGAGACTTTCTTATCCTTTGGCAATGACCCATAAGCAATGAACAAAGAGTTTGACAACTGAAAAGGTTTCATGCACTCAAGGTAAGTCTGAAGGACCCTCCTGACATCTACAGCAGAAGACAGCGAAGAGAAAAAAATACCTTAGGAATGAACTTAGTATCCAGCTGAAGAACCACACAGTCGGGGAAACAATTTCAGATAGGGAAAAACAGCCATGAGTACCCTAATCTCACCAAGATGCCTAGCAGAGGTAATGGCCAGCAAAAATACCACCTTAGCTGTAAACCATACTAACTCTGCCTCTTGCAATGGTTCAAAAGGGGTACCTTGCAACCCTCAGAGAACAGTGGCTATGTCCCAAGAAGGAACTTCCTGTCTGACAGAGTGACACTTTAGCCTGAAACTCTAAAGCAACCTGAAAACCAATGGAGAAATAGTAGAAAAGTCATCTGTAAAGGACTTGGATGCTTTTATCACAGCCCACTGAGCAGAAGGAATACTAGGAGTCAGGCCCCTCATGAACTCATCCCACAAAAAGTCAAGAATTTTGAAAGAATCGATGACTGTAGAAACCTCAGACTGAGCCAAACACCACATAGAAAAGGAAGCCCAGTGTTTTCTTGTATAACCGAAGGGTAGACTGCCTATGAGATGACTGAATCTCTAAAGGCAATTAGGAGCAATAACCTAGAGTCTTCAACCCTATGCGCTCAACAGCCAAGCTATCAGGCTCACTCTAAAAATCATCTGAAGAGACAGCCTTGGAAACTGAAAAGGAGGGAGAGTGCAAGGGAGTTGAAAAGCCCGACCCTTGAACAGACCCAAAGAGAGGTAACCAATGACATCTGGGCCAGTAAGGAGCAATGAGAATCACATGAATCTTCTCCTTCCTGAGCTTCTGGAGGACTTTTGGCAGGAGGGGGTTTGGAGGAAAGGCAATACAGCAACCCCAACGGCCATAGGACTGAAAGAGCATAGACTGCCCATGCCAGGGGAAATGGAATTTCTGTACAAAGCTCTGGGCACTGAGCATACTCATGGGAGGCAAATAAGTCCAACCAGGGTTCCCCGAACACCTGGCAGACAAGGTTGAAGAGGGAAAGGGACAGATGGTATGTCCCTGAGGATGGAATGTTTCTGCTTAGACTCTCTGCCTAAAAACAAAAATTAAAGTGCACCTGAATGTAAATCTCAATGAGATCCAGCACATGCTATTTGCCCAGAGACAAATCAGGGACACAATATGATTAAGAGATGTGCATTTAATACCCACCCTGCCCGTTCAAGTACCCCTTGCAGCTTGATTGTCGGTCCTGACCACCAAACATTTGCCTTTTAACAAGCCCTGAAAAGCCATCAAGGCCGTCCAGAGAGTCATCAGGTCCCTCCAATTCAGGGACTGCTGACTCTCCCATTGAGATCAAGGGGCACTCATTTTGTTGTGTTCCAATACAGCCTCTAGCCCCACATGCTGGCATCTGTTGTCAGTAGAATGGGAGTTGACAGCTGGAAAGAACAGGAGAAATTGCCCCGCCAGAAGGCATACCTACATGCATAGTAATTGAAGAGAAAGGTTCCTCAGCACGTATTTGGTTAAAAAAATAGTGCAAAAAAATGGAGACGAAAGGGAGCTCAGTGTTTCCTACTCATGGAAGTTTTAATATGAGAATTTTAGAAAATTTAAGAAGAGTATTTTACAAATTTAAGCCCCCTCAAATACCAGCACAATTTGAAGCTCTGTCTATTTGGGAGTTAGTAGCTAGACAACAAGAGAAATCAAAATAATAGAGATGAATGAGAAAAGTTGAGAAAACTTTGCTGGAAGCAAGGTGGGAAAATGAGCACAAAACGTTGGGAGAACTGAAACTTTACAGGGTATTGGGATGTGTCCTGCAATTACACAAGAGAACAAGGACAGTGTTAGACCAAAAGCAAAGAAAAAGAATAAGAATCCTGTAGAAACAGAGTCAAAGTCAAAGGAAACTAAGAAATTTCTATGATTGTGACTCAGAGGATGATAAATTTATAACACAATTATTGAGAAATCCTCCTCCTCCATATGCAGCACAAAAGGCAAGTCCAGGTCATAGAACTAGTCCAAGTGCACCCCAGTTGTGGTAACACAAAGCCAAGTACAGGTTGCAACTAATGTTCCTGCTATTACAGTAACTCAGTCTCCTATAATTCAAACTGTAACTCAGCCTATAGTTTATTCTACAATTTCTATTGTTAGTTCTGCACCGAGTATTACAGAACCAGGGGAATCACAGATTATTCAGGAATCAATAATGGCCCAGGTGGAGTCAATACCTAATTCATTGACTCCTGTTCAAGTTATTAGTCAAACCCAGACAATGCCAAGGTATACTCCAGTAACGTAAGCAGGTTCCTCAGTACATACAAGTCAGAGTTCTGGAGTAATTTATTTGAGAAATCAGAATGCTCCATCAAGTCCAGAAGCACTAACAGTTCCTGTCACTATTGGTCCAGTTGTTCCATTGTATGCTCAGGGAAATAATGAGAGCAATGTGCAAAATATTTTTAACACAAATGCAGAAATGTAGAAACTCAATCAGACTTTTGACAAAACAGGTCCGCTTATGGACTTAACTTTTTCCAGGATTTCACAAAAGTTGAAGAAATCAAATTCAGACCCAAATTTAATTCTGATGACACCTGAAAGAGTAATGGGTCTGCCATGTAATACTCCACAATGCGTGCCTAGTGTGACTAATGTTTCTTTACAAGGTTTGAGAACTCAACAGCTAACAGAATGGTTGGAGAAATGTAATGGAGTGAAAACAGTTGCTGAGGGAGAAAGGACACTAAGGGCCTAATTACTACCCTGGTAGTGCTGCAGTTGGACTGCCAGTACCGCCAGATTACAACTTCACGTCGACCTGGTAGTGCTGGCAGTCCTAATCCACCAGGGCAGCACTGCAAGCAGAGCTGCCTTGGGGGTTACAACTCCTTTCCCCGCCAGTGATTTCATGGTGGTAACACAGTCATGAAAAGGCTGATGGAGACAGGGTGCAGGGGGGCCTGGGGGGCCCTGTGCCACCTAAGCACTTGGCATGGGCAGTGCAGGGCCCCCCTGGCTAGCTTTGTTCACAATGTTCACTGTCTGCTTTGAGGACAGTGAACACTGTGACGGGTGCTGGTGCTACACGTTGCTGCCTGCTCTATTACGAGCCGGAGACAATGCTGTAGGCCATTTCCCGCTGGGTCAGCGGGTGGAAATTGAGTTTCTGCATGCTGACCTAGTGCAAAACTGGTAATGGGCCCGGCGGGGAGGCTGACACACTGGCGGCAACCTACCCATCGGGACTTCGGCAGACGGGCTTTTCTGTCAGCTGAAGTCATAATAAGATCCTGAATCTAACAAGATTAAAATTAAAATTAAATTAAATGATTGAGGGAAGACTTGAATTGACACTGAGCGACGGGGCACAGCAGCTCACAGATCCGCGGCAGGCCAGGATAGGAACCATAGGACACGCTCGCTGCAGCAGGCTGCTTGTTGGCCCATTACTGACCTTCTGAGACCATTGGCGCTCGACAGAAGCAGAAGAGCACAAGTTGAGATGAGTCCCACGACCAATCCAAATTGCAGCGGCTTGCTGGGGCACACAGAAGGCGTGAGGAATGGGAGGAAGCAGGTGGTAGCGGTGTGACCCTAGAACAACTGCAGAAGAATGGAGTCAGTCTGGTGAGCTGGCAAAAACTGATGGAAGAACAGTGGGATATTGTTACGCCCAGTGGGGGTGATGTGGTCCAGACTGGGGCCCCCTTTCAGCACGTAAGACATTAAAGGCTGTAGGATGTCACAGAGGTGGGATGCACCTATATCCCCCAAGACAATTGATTATCACCCAGCCCAGATGGAACTCAGAACCGGTGATTTTGGGATGAATTGCCAGGCAGTAAACAGCAATACCGTCTAGACACACAGACAGCAAACCCTGAACTGCCCATTGGGTTCAACTGACCACTGCTGAGCACCTGTGAGGGGCAGCACTCCCTTTGTTATGACCATAACACAGGGGTGGCTCCCCTTGTGACGGCTCTTGATCTACTCGGTTTGGAGGTTGTTGCAGCAGGGTGGCCGTCACCCCCCCCTTTATCCTAAAATGCAATGGGGAAGATGCGTCCCACTAAAGCAGCAGGAGATGCAGCACCAAAAGGAGATGTCACCCCGCCAGATCTACCCCTACACTTGGATAACGTTTGCCAACTTGAATCCGCACTCCAAAGCCATTCCGAGGAGTTTGAGAAGATACTACACGCTATTCTTGACACCAACACCTCTCTTGAGGCCAAAATTGACTCAGTGTCTTTGGATGTGAATCTCCTGACAACGGACAAACGCAAGATAGCAGACAGGGTCAGCTTGAAGGAATCGGTTACACAAACTTTGTCACCAACTATTAAGGAACTGCAAACAAAAATTTCGACTATTCAAGAAGAGATTTCCTTTTTACATCATAGGGCAGAGGATGCAGAGGGGCGCTTGCGGCGCAACAACAGTCGATTTATTGGCTTCCCTGAGAGATCAGAACTTCCTTGTGCCGAACTCTTCTTGGAGGAGTGGCTCATGAACATGGTGTTGAAAGACAAGATACCTCCTTTGCTCTTGGTAGAAAGAGCACATCGTATCACAGGACTAAAGCAGGAGCACCACCATACCCACTTATTGCCCGTTTATTAAATTTCTACATTTCTTGGATCGGGAACTTGTTCTACAGCTGTTCCGCACTAAGGGCCCTTGGCACTTCAAAAATACTGTGATTTTGGCTTATCGAGACGGCATCATAGAAATGCAGTGTAGGCGTAGTTACTACACAAAAGTCAAACAAAGGTTATGTGAGCTGCAAATTAAATATGCTCTCCTCTTCCCAGCAAAACGTAGTTATAGATGATGAAAACTCGTATATTTTCCAGACGCCGGAGGATGTATGGATCTGGCTACATGGCAAGGGCTTTGACGCGAAACTTGGAAATGAGGAGGAAGAAGGCACATGGGTGACGCTTAAACCTAAGCGATGCCGCAGGAAAATGCCATGTGCCCGGTGGTGCGACACCAAACCAATTCATTTTCTACTCTGGGTCCGAGATCAATGACTAAGAGACTTCTTCGATCTGCAGCACTGAAGTACTCCAAACCGCTTCTGGATCTGTAGCTGACCATATATGACCCCCCCTTATCTTTAACTGCTAGGCCAGTACTGCTGCTTTGCTCCCGTGTGCTCTTGACACCTACATGGAACTATTTGTTGGGGACAACTAATGGCACCTTCCACACCAAGTCCTGGGCCTAGACGAGGAGCCCTGGAACGTACTCGCAAGTCACGCCCCCACACCATGCCAACTTGGACACATTCTGTAATACATTATTATCGCAATCGTCGTTGTGCAAATGTTTATGTTCATTGGGCAGTATACCATGAGGTCTTGGCCCTGGGGGGAATGTTACTGCATTTGGGTTGTTTTTTCTCATGTTTGTTTGCTCTGAATTGCCTTGAAAATCCTTTTTGGACACAGGGCTGTTGCTTTTGCATGTTGGACACTTGTGATGTGGCTGAACACTGGAAGATTTTTTTAATGCGTGATGGAGGTGTCAGGGGGGCGGGGAGGAACTGGTTGCTTAACAGGCTCCTACCGTACACACTGTATCAGACATGATGCCTGCCAACTTATCATTGGAGCATGCTCAGCAATACAGAATTATGAAATGGAACATAGAGGGCATGGCATCCCTCACTAAACTTTATAGGTTGTAGTCATATCTTAAACACAGACAGGTACACTTTGCAATGCTTCAGGAAACACACCTCACAGCCAGAGCTAGATCACCTATGGGCTAGATGGTGGGGACAAACATATGGTAGTACTACGTCCGCATATGCACTGGGGTTCTTATTTGGATAGCCTCAGGAGTTCACTTCGCACTGACCTCCCATACAATAGATATGGAAGGGCGATATGTTATATTCAGAGGTCAGTTAGATGGGGCCCCTCTTAACCTAGCAGCGATATATGCACCCAATGCTAGCCAAACAAGCTTCTTACATTTTCTTACACCAGTGCTTTTTCGAGATCCACTACACCTGGCAATATGGGGGGGGGAGATCTTAATTGTGTTTTGGACTTATGCCTTGACTGTTCTCACCCTCCTTTGCCCTCCGCCATGAGCATCCGTACCTCCTGCCATTTTAGAAGGCAGAGCATACATATGCGCCTTTATGACTTGTGGCATCTGGGTCACCCGCAAGAACATGAGTACTCGTTCTACTCACCAATTCATGACCTGCACACTAGGATTGATATCCTCTTCTGCACTGCCCAAACCGCCCCCCTCTTGACTTGGTCGCAATACCTAGCATGGACATATTCAGACCATAGCCCATTGGTGTCGACTCTGACCTGGGGCGCACAACACCCCATCATCCCTAATTGGTGCCTACAGCCTGAGGCCCTTTTGGACCCACCATTTTTTAGGCAAACGCTGATTCCACCTCTTCTCAAGCCATGGAATGGGAGGCACATAAGGTGGTCACCTGTGGCCACCTGACCGGCCACCTGGGGGATTAGGCAGCAGCTGGTGTGGGACCTCTCTAATGCGGAACGTGATTTATGAGAAACAGAAATACAGGTTGCTAAAAAACTGAATTGCCTTTGTGGCTTCGCTAACGCCTCCATTACAACGAGGCCGAAGCCACACTGAGCCATCATGACTTCCGTATATGGATGGCTCTGCAACATGCCCAGGGAGATCGCTCGGGTAAGTTATTTGCCTGGATCCTTCGTGAAGAACACCATAGCGCTCCAGCTGTGGCGATTCGCCTAGCTGATGGCACGGTTGCTACCTCACAGACGGCTATTAATGAAGCATTCCAGGACTACTACCACAAGCTGTATGTAAGACCAGCAGTGTCACAACTGAACTGTGTGCAGGAGTTTCTGGCGGGGTATCTCTTCCATAACTTTCCAGCACCCAACGCAACGATACTGAGGAACATTTTCAAATTGACAAGATTAAGGACGCCATCTCCCAAATTGCTCATAACAAAACACAGATGGCACAGATGGCCTACAGATTGAATACTATGCTACCTACTCTACTGCTGTAACACAATGACCCTTGGAGGTATTTCAGGAGGCACAAAAACAGGGTTGCTTGTCAGACTCCTTACGTCAGGCCTTAATAGTAGTATTACCTAAACTGTGATCCCTTAGATGTTAAGTCGCATCAACCCCTTTCCTTATTGAATCTGGACTGTAAGATATTGGGGAAGATCCTGGCAAACCATTTACTTCCTGTAGTACAAATACTAGTCCACTCTGATCAATCAGGCTTCATATCAGGTCTTAGTACTTTCCTTAACATACGTCACCTGTTATGTCTCATCTATAGTACTCCATTAAACGCCCTTGACTGAGTGGCAGTCTCACTGGACACTGAAAAAGCCTTTGACTCCCTGGGCTGGGAGTCTTAAGGCCATTGGATTCGGATTGCGATTTCTGAGATGGGTCAGCACATTGTACGCAGAACTGCTGGCTAGAGTGAACACGAGACAGGTGATGTCAAATAGCTTTGCTAACCAGAGAGGGACTTAGCAAGGGTGTTGTCTGTCACCACTTCTATTTGCCTTGGCTGTGGAGCCCCTTGCTTGCTACTTCCGTAAGCGAGCTGTCATCCGGGGAGTTCCAGAATTGGGACATCACCATGTTGTTTCTCTATATGCGGATGATGCTCTTATTTATCTTCGTGATATGCGAGCCACACTCCAGGAACTCATACAACTCCTGGAGACCCTTGGTGATGCCTCTGGTTTACGGGTTAATTGGCCCAAATCATGTCTGATTCCGCTAGCTCCACATTCCCCCACCAACAGAGGAGTCGTGGTTGAGTCACATCTCCAATGGAATTATGACACCTTTAAGTACTTAGGAGTCAGTATTTACCACGCAGCTTGTGATCTTCTTTAAGGTAATTTAGATAGAGCGATTGCAAATACCTGTAGCTTCACTCACTGCTTGCCACCATCGCCAGCTGATCGAGTGGTGATATCCAAGATGTTAATTCTTCCCAGATTGCTATTCTTTTTCTCTGCACTACCTGTAGTGTTGCCACGATATATTTTTTTAGTGCTCTATAGTCTGCTTCTTGAACTGATTTGGGGGGATAGACGCCGAAGGGTGGCCCTGTCCAACCTTCAGAAACCAATGACGGAGGGCAGGCTGGGAGCTCTGAACTTTGAATTATGCTATGCGGCAGCTCAATTGCAGTGGCCGATGGCCTGGTTATTCTAGAATGGCTGTCCAGAATTGCCCACTGTTCAGGCAAGACTAGGGAAAGTTACGGTGTACACTTGGCTGACGGACTCCAGTTGTCCCCATAGACCAATGCTGCAAATGATGAGAGTGGCACACACATGCTGGCACTGCTTCATACAACCTGAAGGCCCCTACATCCCATACTCGCCGGAGATTTCCATTTGGGACACACCTAGGATAAAAGAAAAGACACACGCTGTTGAATGCAACACGTGGACTGAGGCAGGGATCACCCCAGTATAAGACTTATACTCATGAGGTACACTTATGACGTTCCAGGGCATCATCAAAAAATATGCTATTGCCCCTGGGCAATTTCTCACTTACTAAGCACTACTGCAAGTCATGCGTGTTTCTTGGGCCATGAAGGAAAGGGAACCACCCACATCACAATACTTCTGACTAGGGAAGCACAACACGTCATTACCACCCTATATACAGTGCTTCACACACCTGGACCAGATCTCATTAGGATGACACGTGCTAAGTGTAATGCAGTGTTGCCGCAACCACTGACTGACACGGATTGGGTTAGAGCCCTACAGTCAGTGAAGGGGATATCCTGAAATGCTAGATTTAGATTCACACAATTCAACTATATACACAATGCCTAACTGGATGCTCACCGCATTAAACGTAGATTTCCGCACTCACTCCAGGGTGCCCATGTTGTACCTTGCCCTCAGCATGTTTTTATCATATGATATGGGAATGTCCAGTCTTACAAATTACTTGGTGGAAAGTTACAGAGGTAGTAAAAAAATTGACTACACATCCCCTCCCCCTCACACCTACTTCTTGCCTCTTGGGCCTTCACCACAGAAAAAAAGAGTGATAAATACCTCCATAGATTCATCGATTTGGCTTTCATGCTATTCAAAGGTAGCATAGCTATGGCATCCGGATATTCCACAGTGGTTAAAAGACTTTCTAATTTGGACACGAGCGGAAGCACATCATATTCATTGGCTGCGGGCTCGTGGAATTATCTGTAAAGATGGGGACTGCTGGGAACCTATGGTATTAAATGTTGAGGCTAAAAATGAGGCCAAAAATGATCTACACACTCCATGAAAGTGAGGACACCTTAGGATGACCATATCACTTCATTCATCATGCACCCTGCCACCGTCCGATCCCCGCACTCTCCGAGATCCCTCAGCCAGGACGCATTCCTACACATTCAATCAGAGATGACCCTTCACCTCACAGCACACATAGTTTCATGAACTTTATGTTTTCCGCATGATGGTTATGTTTGATGTTTGGAAATGATGACTATAAGCTTGTTCCATGAGATGGCCTTTGAAAGAACACCAGTTATATATTGTCTAGTTGCATAAAGCTCGGTGCAGCTTGCGGTGATGACGGATTGTTTATCGAAGTGCTCTTTTGTAATGTCTCGAATATTACTGATAAACTATTAAATAAAATTAGGAAAAAAAAACTAGAATTGAGTCACATATGGAAGATGAGTTAAGCTTCATGTGTAAAGATGTCACAAACAGAGCAGGACTGGCACATCAGCAATTATCAGAACTTGCAGGAAAATATGAAGTGGATAGTGAGAAATCTAAACCATTAAAAAGGAGTTACATATTAGAATTAGATTCTAATGACATTGAGAACATGAGATCACCTGGAATGAAAATTCACATTAGAGAATTAATCTAAAGTATTCAAACATGTGGAGTATTAGATAAATGGGAAGACAGATGAGTAAAGAGAAGGGATCAGAAGAAAAGATAGTCTGCAAATTTGAACTCTACTGACGCACAGCAAACTAATAGTCCAGTAAAGATATTACCAATGAGAGAAATTCCTGGAGGGAATTATATTTATGTCCTTTGGAGCAGCAGTGATATCTTGTCATTCACAAATGATTACCCAAGATTGAGAGAGAAACCAGTGGAACGATGCCAGAAAACCAATAGATTTATGAAACTTGCAAAATGCCTGTGAGAGGATTTAAATACTCTGTTAGAAATAGTGGTTCCAGCTTATTTATGGGTTGAATGCAAAAGAAGCATTGACTGGCCAACAAGAGAGCCTCCATGGGATCCTGTTACATGTGCACCATCTCCTGAGGTAATGAAAAGTTATTACAAAGGGATTTCATTTTTTTAAATGTGAATTTCCCCTAAAGGCATTGATTAGAAGAGAATTGATAGGACAGCACATGGAGCAAAAGAGTCAGTTCATGCATATTATGAGAGGTTGTTGCAGGCATTTAAACATTACAGTGGTACAGAAACGTTTGAACCGAAAGACATGATTCATGTCATGTTCAGGTTTGTTGAAGGGTTGAGACCTTAAGTTGGTAGCGAGCTTAAGAGTCATTTGATCTGCTGGCAAGCAAAAACGGTTGATGAAGTATTAAAGTTTGTTAAATATTGCAGTGAGGACATTTTAAATGAAGCAGAAGAGGTTGAAAGAAAAGGCAATGGTGAAGCAGATTAAAGCAGCACAATCAGGGCCACAGGGAATTTTTCCACAGCAACAGGGAAGTATGTAAGTGATTCAGAATCAGGGACAGATGAGAAGCAGAGGACGTGGTGGAAATGGAAATGGAAATCATGTTGGTGTTGATTTGAAGACTAATGTTAAATTAGGTGATATGTAGACATTGAAAAATAGGTTACCTTGTCACACTTGCGGGGGTGTTGGACACTGGAAGTGGGAGTATCCTATTCTGATGCAGGAAGGTGTTGTGCAGGTGAATGAAAATAATATGTTTCCAAATTTGATAAGACCAAGAAATCGAAATCCTAATTTAAATGTACAGAATATGAATAATGGAATGCAGATTCTGCAACAAATACAAATTCCCCAACATCAGGTACAGGAACCATGTTTTTAAGTACAATGTTTTTAGGTACACAATAACAGCAAATGCAACTGTATATGCAAATGATGCCTCAGCAGCACCAAATGCATATACCACAAGCTCCAATGACATAGCAGCAGATAGTGATTCCTCAGCATTACATGAGCCAAAGATTAAGTCAAAACAAATAATCATGAATCCAACATTTCCCGTTACACAGTGAGGATGAATTGAGAGATGAAATTGTGAGTGACAGTTGGAATGAAGAAGAATGTGTGTTAACAGCTTCATTTGAGGTGGATCAATGTGGTCTCTATGTAAATAGAACAGTCATGGGTCATGAAGTCTCATTTTTGGCTGACATAGGAGCTACACACTATACTATCAGAACTGCAGAAGTTCCTAACGTGGCACTTTCTGGGAAAACAGTGCAGGTTGTAGGAGTAGCGAATCAACACCTGACAAACAGAAATCACTGAGTCAATTCCAGCTACAATTGGTACTTTTGAAGGCATGCATAGATTTGTAGTTTGTGACTCAAGTCCAATATGTCTACTGGGAATGGATTCATTGTGCAAATCAAGATGTTCAATTACTTGTACAAATGATGGAATTGCCATTCAAACAAATTCATCCATACCAATTGACTGTAATCTAATTAATGAAGAGTTCCCATTGATTACTCTTTATCCTGCACTTACAGTTCAGGACCTGTGAACAGATTTACAAGAAGTGGCTAATTTAAAAGTTTGGACTCTTTCAGGGAACAATGTAGGTCTAATTAAAGGAGCTGAGCCAGTCAAAGTCATAGCAAACCTAACGCAGTTTTCCTGAAAACTCCTCAAAATCACATGGCACCAGATGTAATTGAAGGAGTTACTCCTGAAATTGCAGAGATTGTCAAGCAAGAGGGTTTGAAAGAAGTGCTGAGCAGCCCATATAATTCACCTATGGTGGATTTGCGAAACCCAAGGGGGAAATTTCTCATTGTTCAGGATTTGTGAAAGATCAATGATATTGTGGTCAAATGTTGCCCAGGAGTACCCAATCCAGCAGTGATTTTGTTCAAAATTCCATGTGACACAGAATTGTTCACAGTAGTGGACTTGTCACAAACATTTTTCTCTGCACCTCTTCATGAGGATAGCCAGTTTCTCTTCTGTTTCAAATTCTGCAATTGTGTGTATTCCTGGTGTAGGATCCCACACGGCTTTTCAGAATCCCCATCAATATTTAATCAAGTGTTGAAAAAGAATTTAGAATATTTGGAAATTCCTTTCCAATCAACATTAGTTCAGTACATTTATGACTTATTGGTTACTTCAAAGACACAGGAAGCATGCAAGCAAGATACTGTTGCCTTGTTGAATTATCAGGGTAAATCAGGCCGGCGGTAAAAAAAATGGAATCACGACCACGGCGGAAATAGCCAACATATACAGCCACTTTAACACTCCGACCGCCATGGCAGTAGCAACAAACACCGCAGCGATAACCGCCAACAGACAGACGGAAGACAAGGTTCCACCCACCCCATTACAACCCACCCATCCGCCAGCTTTTCCGGTGCGGTACCAACGCCATCAAAAGCACGGCGGGAACAGTACACAGACAGGAAACCACTCACCTCTCGACAATCAACAAAGAACCAGGACGTCATGGAGCCCGAGCTGCACGTCCTGCCCATGCTGGTCTATTGTCTCATCTACCAGGAGTACGAATGGCGGTGGCGACGACTACGGTGAGTACTGCACCTAGCACACAGCAGAAGGGAGAGGAAAAAGAGAGTGACACACACACACGCAGCACCCCCACCCTCTCCCCCAACACCATACACACAAACACATGTATCAACATTACATTTACACCCCGTAACCCTCTGGAAGAATGCAAGGACAAAAGGAATTGAGTCAAATTATTGTCATCTTAGAAATAGTCAGATTTATGTTACAATTTGAAAAACAGTATTCACAAAAATATACAATATGTACATAAGGCGGTACATTGTCCACTCAAAATGTCCGTGGGCCACTGGGCCAAAACCCTTAGGCCAAGCGCACACTTGGCTCCTGCCTCAATACGGAGAGAACACTGCAGGGGCATCAGGTCGAAAACACACAGGCGCCTCAGGGGGACGGGGAAGGGGGGGGCACCTCAGCCAGAAGATGGGACAATGCCACTGCTCCTGGAGGGGGCTACATGTCCACAGCAATGTCATGGGAAGTGCAAGGCCACAGTCTCTCAAGTCTTTCAAGTGGGTGGTTTGCCAACTGCTTGGTCTTGGGGAGTGCAAAGCCACAGTCTCTCAAGTGGGTGGTTTGTCCACTGCTTGGTCCTGGGGAGTGCACGGCCACAGTCTCTCAAGTCTTTCAAGTGGGTGGTTTGCCCACTGCTTGGTCCTGGGGAGTGCAAAGCCACAGTCTCTCAATTGGGTGGTTTGACCACTGCCTGGTCCTGGGGAGTGCAAGGCCACAGTCTCTCAAGTCTTTCAAGTGGGTGGTTTGCCCACTGCTTGGTGCTGGGGAGTGCAAAGCCACAGTCTCTCATGTCTTTCAAGTGGGTGGTTTGCCCACTGCTTCGTCCTGGGGAGGGCAAGGCCACCGTCTCTCAAGTCTTTCAAGTGGGTGGTTTGCCCACTGCTTGGTCCTGGGGAGTGCAAAGCCACAGTCTCTCAAGTGGGTGGTTTGCCCACTGCCTAGTCCTGGGGAGTGCAAAGCCACAGTCTCTCAAGTCTTTCAAGTGGGTGAATTGCCCACTGCTTGGTCCTTAGGAGTGCAAGAACACAGTCCCTCAAGTCTTTCAAGTGGGTGGTTTGCCCACTGCTTGGTCCTGGGGTGTGCAAGGCCACAGTCCCTCAATTGGATGCCTTTCTCCACTGGTTCTGGAGGGGACTTTGTGCACAGTCTGCTTCATCCTGCCAAGGATAGGGAGAGTGGATGCCTTCGTCCAGTGGTTCTGGAGGGGGCTTTGTGCCCAGTCTGCTTCATCCTGCCAAGGATAGGGAGAGTGGATGCCTATCTCCACTGGTTCTGGAGGGAGCTTTGTGCCCAGTGTGCTTCATCCTGCCAAGGATTGGGTGAGTGGATGCATATCTCCACTGGTTCTGGACGGGGGCTTTGTGGCCAGTGTACTTCACCTTGCCAAGGATCGGGTGAGTGGATGCATATTTCCACTGGTTCTGGAGGGGGCTTTGTGCCCAGTGATGCAACACTTGGGGTGTGGCAGTTCACAGTCCCTCACCTGGGTGTCTGAGCCACAAGATTTGCAGTGACCAGGATGCATGATAGTCCATGGAGGCAGGGCCAGAGTCCAACCGGCGGTGGCTACAGCTGCACAGTGGTGGTAGTGCTGGTGGGGGTGCTGCCAGTGGTGGAGGGAGGCTCCAGCCCCTATCCTGCAGCCTCGGACAGCTGCCCACTGGGGCTGCTGCTGCTAGTAGTGGTGCTACTGTCAGCGGTGCAGGTGGCGGTGCTTGCGGTGGTGCAGGTGGCAGTGGTGGCCGCGGTGCAGGTGCCAGTGCTGCCAGTGGTGGGGGAGGCTCCAGCCCTTCTCCTGCAGCCTCGGACGGCCACCCACTGGGGCTGCTCCTGCCGACAATAGTGGTGCTTGCGGCGGTGTAGATGGCGGTGCTTGCGGCAGGGCTGCTGGTGGTGCTGGCCGTGGTGCAGGTGGCGGTGCTGGCAGTTGTGCTGGTAGCCACCAGGCCTTCACCTGCAGCCTCTGATGTCTGAAGTGCCTTGCCTGGTGTTTTGTGCCCCTTCCTCACCTTGGCAGATGGTGGTGGGACCTTGGGTCTGGCAGCTGGAGTCCTTTAGGTGGCCTTGCTGGGTGGTTTTGGCTCCTTCCCCTTGCTGGATGATGTCCCCTTCTTTACCTTGCCAGGTGGCAGAATTGTTTTTGCCTTGGCAGGGGTTGGTGGCATACTGGCTGGGCTGATGGGTACCCCCTTTGAGCCTCTGACAGCTGCAGGAACCACAGCAGACATGAACTTGGTAGCTGAGGTGCTGGACTGAGTTTTGACCACCCTGGCCCGAGGGGAAGGACGGGGGGAGGGGTAGCAAAAAACTAAATGTTTGCCAGGAAAAGCTTCTTAGGGACACTGGGGGCAGGAAGAGGGAGAAGGTCTGAGAGTGGAGGAAGAGGGATTGGTTGTAGGAGGTGTCTGTCTGCTGAGTATGGGTGCAGGTGCATGGGCTGGATGCTGTTGTGATGTGGATGGCTGTTGGGTGGGTGGGTGCTTGCGTTTGTGTATTTTGGGAGGAGGGGTCACAGACACAGTGGGAGAGGACACAGGGGACGTGTGCATTGATGTGGGGGTGGTGGATGCCAGTGAGGGGTGTGTAGTGATGGCTGTGCTGGTGGTGGAGGTTTGGGATGAGGATGTAGCGCATGCAGGTGTGAGTGGAGATGCTACTGGGAGGGAGGTGGAGGATGAGAAGGAGGGGGACACAGTGGAGACAGTGGATGTTGGTGTGTCTGTATGGGGATTGTGCTTGTGTGAGTGCCTGTGAGATGAAGTGTGGTGCTTGTGTTTGCCTGAGCCACTTCTGTGTGTTGATTTGGGTGAATGCTGGTCTGAAGGTGTGCTTGGATAGGCTGAGGTTGAGGGGCCTGGGTAGAGGAATTTGGAGGGGGGAGGCTAGGGACAGGGACAATAGCTGCCATCAGAGAGGAGGCCAGAGCCTGAAATGCTCTCTGTTGGGCCGCCATGCCAAAGTGAATGCCCTTCAGGCATGCATTTGTTTGTTGCAAATGACTCTCGGCATCCTGGATGGCCTTCAGAATGGTTGACTGCCCAACAGTGAGGGATCTCAGGAGGTCAATAGCCTCCTCATTGAGGGCAGCAGGGCTGACTGGGACAGGGCCTGAGGTGCAGTGGGCGAAGGAGATGCCCACCCTCCTGGGTGAGCGGGCACAGGAAACACGCCGAGGGGCTGCTGGGAGGGCGGTGCTGGTACGGGGGTGGCGGCTGTACCTGTTCTTGAGGTGGGCACAGAGGTGTCTGCCACCACCAGGGAGCTTCCATCGGAGGAGGAGTTGCTGTCTGCAATCTCCCCTCCTGTCCCCGTCGTGGTGCTCACCTCGCCCTGCGTCCCACTGGTGCCCTAACTGTTGGAGGATTCGGCCTCCAGGCCCATGTGAGATGCAGCTTCCTCCGTCGCTGGTGCTTCTGCTACTCCGCCAGGTGATGCTGATGCACACAAGGACAGGGTGACAAAACAAAATGGGGGGGGGGAGACAGAGGATACACTTGGTCAATGCCAGCAACAACACTACCGTTGGCATACACAACACACAGGAAACAGCCCTATGCACTAGGCCATGCACTACCAGTTACAAAGATAGTTACCAGCCCATGGGGTACATTGCCTAACCCCATTATCTGAACATCTGAAACCCCAGGACCCTGCCCAGTAGTAGATACCCACTAACACTAGTGGGGTAGGAGTGCTTCAGAGCCTGCCCAACAAGGGACCTACCCTGCCATCTTCGCCCTGGCCTAGGGGTACCCACAGCCCACATCCCCCACCCAGGTAACCCTTAACACGTGCAAAGTCAGGATTCAGAATCTGTGCTCACCCCCTTGTGGCTGTTGTGATGCCTTCAAGCGCCCATCCAACTCCAGCTAGGCCACCGCCAGGATGCGGAACATCAGGGGGGTAAGGGTACGAAGGGCACCCCTTCCTCGTTGGGCGGCCAGCCCCAGCTGGACCTCCACCATCTTCCTTGCCCAGCGGTGCAGGTCCTCCCACCATTTGGGGCAGTGGGTGCTCCTCCTGTCAAAGACCCCACATCTGCACCTCCTTGGCGATGGCACACCAAATACCCTTTTTCTGGTGGGCACTAACCTGCAGGAAAAATGACAGCAGAAAAGGGAATTAGTTAACCGTCCGGACCGTCACACTCATGGTCCACCATATTCCTCCCATCCCCTGACACACATACATTGACCACCATACATGCAGCACTCTGGCCAGGACGCCTCAGCACCCCCCTACATGTGGCTTATACGCACAGCACTCCATACATTCATGGCCCACGCATCATTTTCACAGTGTACTCACCTGTTTGTCTCGAGGACCGTAGAGTAAAGTGTGGTGCGGTAGGACCCCATCCGCTAGTCTCTCCAACTCCTCCCCAGTGAAAGCAGAGGCCCTTTCCCCACACACATGAGCCATTGTCGCTTCCAGACAAAGTTCACAGCAGCACTTGCAGTGTAGGTCCTCTCCTGTTCAAGGTCAGGTAGCAAATGAGTGAATAGATAGAAAATGGCAGTCACATTCGCGGCGGTGCATATCGTCACCACCAGCATACCTCGCCATTGGCTCCTGGAACCCATAGGGCCCAATGATAATCAATGTGAAGTTGCACGGTGGTCATCGACCGCCTACTGCAACGGCGCACAACGCCAGCGTAATTACTACATTTCCACGTGTCCCTCCTCACAGGTCAGGTAGCTGCCATTTCAGGGGGGCACAGGTCATGGTACCTAACTGCGTCACAGCAGACATTGCCACAACAACTGACTCTCGGATTCACATTCTGGTTCTGTAAAGGAAGAAATGCATCATTATTGCAATAGCTGTGTGATTATGACCCTCTGCTCACCATTTTCCTCCATAGGCTTCGACCGCTGAGGATGAATATGAGATGGAGACATCCTCCAGTGTACAGACCCCTGGTGAACCTTGCGACAATGGAGGACAGGCACATTATCCTAACCTACAGACTTGATAGGGCCACTATACAAGAACTGTGTGCCCAATTGGAGCCAGACCTGATGTCAGCTATCTGCCAGCCCACAGGTATCCCCCCTCTCATGCAGGTCCTGTCAATGCTCTGTTTCCTGGCAAGCGGTTACTTCCAAACAACAGCTGCCATGGCATCAGGGATGTCTCAGCCAATGTTCTCCAACGTGTTTACCAGAGTGTTGTCAGCCGTGTTTAAACACATGCGCAACTACATTGTATTCCCCCAGGTGGAGGATTTGGCCACAGTGAAAGCTGACTTTTATGCCCTGGGACATATCCCCAACGTCATTGGTGCCTTTGATGGTACACATGTAGCATTTTCGCCCCCCCCTAGGAAACGAACAAGTGTTCAGGAATAGAAAAAGCTATCACTCTATGAATGTGCAGATGGTGTGTCTGGCGGACGAGTACATCTCCCATGTGAATGCCAAGTATCCTGGCTCTGTGCATAACGCCTTCATCTTGAGGAATAGCAGCATCCCATATGTGATGGGCCAACTCAAGAGGCACGGGGTGTGGCTAATAGGTGAGCCCAAGGTCTCCACCCAGTCCATGTTTGTGTCTGGGTATGGGGTTGTCCCTAAGGGTTAGTGTGTGTCTAAAAGTTGTCCCTCAATGTTTTCAGGTGACTCTGGTTACCCCAACCTCTCATGGCTACTGTCCCCAGTAAGGAATGCCAGGACAAGGGCAGAGGAACGTTACAATGAGGCACATAGGAGTACAAGGAGGATTGTGAAGAGGACCTTCGGCCTCCTGAAAGCCAGGTTCCGGTGCCTCCATCTGACAGGTGGATCCCTGTACTACTCACCAGGTGTGCCAGATCATCCTTGCATGTTGCACAACCTGGCCTTGAGATGCCAGGTGATGGTCTTGTGGCAGCTGTGGAGCCTGTGGACAGTGCCGAAGAGGAGGGAGAGGAAGAAGATATGGACACCAGAATTAATATCATACAGCAGTACTTCCAGTTACACACAGGTAAGACACTGTAACTTCACTTAACTTTTCAGTCTTCTGTTGGGCATTGTACATGGCAGCCTGATTTCCCTATGTCTATGGCCACTTACTGTACCCTTTGGCATCTCTATTTTCAGATCTCTGTGGCCCACTCTGGCTCCTGGTATGTTTGCTGCTGCCCACTAAAGGTCATACCAATGTATAAATAACCGTACACATGACTTGCAATGTTTTCTGAATGTTGTACTACTACATATTTCAATCATTTGACAGACTCCAGATTTGTATTTGTTCCAAGGGTGTTTATTCAAGTGCTCATAAAGAGAGGGGGATGTGCAATATGCTGGGGTGATGGTGGAGGAATGTCCAGTTAGAGTCCAGTCTCTTGGTATCACAGGTGCATTGTCCAATGGGGCATAGGAAGGGGAGTAATGACGGTTCAAGGTGGAGAGGGTGACAGAGTGGGACAGAAGGGTGAAATTCAGGAGAGTCTTATTTCCTGGCAGGGGCCTTCTCTGGCTTCTGCCTGGATCGCAGGAACCATTTCTGGGGTGGTTCTCCTTCTGCAGGTGGGGGGTGCTGGTGGCCTGTTGTTCCTGTGGCGGGGCCTCCTGTCCACTAGAGCTGGTGGAGGTGGAGGGCTGTTCTTCAGTCTGGGTTGTGTCAGGGGCCTGTTGGTGTCCCACTGCCTCGCTCATGGTGTTGGCCATGTCAGCCAGCACCCCTGCAATGATGACCAGGATGGTGTAGATGTGTTTGAGGTCCTACCTGATCTCCAGGTATTGTCCCTCCTGCAGCCGCTGGGTCTCCTGCAACTTGGCCAGTATCTGGCCCATGGTCTCCTGGGAATGGTGGTATGCTCCCAGGATGTTGGTGAGTGCCTCCTGGAGAGTGGGTTCCCTGGACCTGTCCTCCCCCTGTCACACAGCAGTCCTCCCAGCTTCCCTGTTGTCCTGTGCCTCTGTCCCCGGAACCGTGTGCCCACTGCCACTGACCCCAGGTCCCTGATCATCCTGGGTTTGTGGGGTGGCCTGGGGTGCCTGTAGTGGTGAACACACTGCTGAGTGACGTGTCCTGGGGACAGTGGCATGGGCCTGATGGGTTGGTGCTGTGGTGGTGTTTCCTGAGGGGGGAGGCTCTGTGGTGGGTAGGGACCGTGGCAGGGTAACCGACTGTCCGGAGGTCCCTGATGGGCCAGGTTGGTCAGCGTGATCCAGGCGTGCAGAGCTGCTGTCATCACTGTGGGCCTCTTCTGGGGGGGACTGGATGTTGCTGGCAAATCCTCTCTGGTGACGTTGAGTAGGGGTCCTGTGTGGATGCAAATGCAGTGTTATTGTATCTGCATGAGCCATCTTGTGCATGGGTGTGGTTCCCTGTATGGTTGTGATTGCCCTGTCAGCTTGTCTGGTTTGCGTGGTGATTTTGTTAGCTAGGTGATTGTCTCTAATGGGCATTCTGTGGTGATGGGTGTCCATGCAGGTCTGTGATAGGGGTCCATGGATTGTTGTGGCATGCAGGGCTTGGTATTGGGATGGGTGGATTGTGATAG
This sequence comes from Pleurodeles waltl, assembly GCF_031143425.1. NCBI lineage: Eukaryota > Metazoa > Chordata > Amphibia > Caudata > Salamandridae > Pleurodeles > Pleurodeles waltl. The sequence goes on from NC_090442.1 coordinate 620,206,142, forward strand.
TGGGATATTTGTGAGGTGGTGGGGTGATGGGGGTGTAGGCAGGGGTGGGTGTTTGTGATGGCATGCAGTTAGGGTGGGGTATAAAGTAGTGAAGCTTTGACTTACCAGAGTCCAGTCCTCCTGCTACTCCTGCGAGGCCCTCAGGATGCATGATCGGCAAAACTTGCTCCTCCCATGTTGTTAGTTGTGGGGGAGGAGGTGGGAGTCCACCGCCAGTCCTCTGTACAACTACTGGGTGTCTTGCAACCACGGAATGCACCTTCCCTGTAGGTCGTTCCACCTCTTTCTGATGTCATCCCTTGTTCTGGGGTACAGTCCCACGGCGTTGATCCTGTCCACGATTCTCCGCCATAGCTCCATCTCCCTAGCAATGGACATCTGTTGCACCTATGATGCGAATAGCTGTGGCTCTATCAAGATGATTTCATCCACCATGTCCCTTAGCTCCTCCTCTGAAACCCTGGGGCGTCTTTGGGGTATCATGGATGTGGTGTGAGTGGTAGGTGTGAAAATGTGTGGGGTGATGTGTGGGGTGATGTGTTGTGGTGTGTGCTGTGAGGTGTGTGGATTGTGTATGGGTGATGGTGTTCTGTGGCTCAGATTGAGTGGGTGCTCCTGGCTTGTGTCTCTCTCTGTTGACAATTCTTTTTTTTTAGTTGAAAGGGTTGTGGATAATGTGGGTGTGTTTTATACTGGATTGGGTGTGTGGATGTGGTGTGTGTATGTGTCAGGTGTGTGTAGTTTAAATTGTCCAATGTGGTGTCGTTTTGTAAGTGTGTGTGTATTTTGAGCGCGGCCAATGGTTTACCTCGGTTGAAAGACCACTGCGGTGATTCATGGGTCCTGATACTGTGGGCGTATTCCTATTGGCGTAACGGTGTGGGTTTTGTTACCACCAATTTATCACTGACCTTTGGGCTGGCGGACTTGTGTGGGTGTCTGTATAGTGGCGGATCTCTCAGTGTGGGTCATAATACCCGTAGCGGTCTACTGCCGCGGTCACCGTATGTTGCCGGCTGTCAGCACAGTGGTAGGTGGCATTTACCGCCAGGGTTGTAATGAGGGCCAAAGTGTCCCCAGCAAAACTCCAGTATTGTCAAAAAGAGGTGAAATACTTGGGGAATCAAATTGAAAAAGGAGCAAGGAAGGTGTCCAGAGAAAGGGTTGCAGCATATTTACAAATGAATACTCCGGTTACTAATGAAGATGTCAGGATGTTTTTAGGGCTGGTGAGTTACTGTCGCCAATGGATTCCCAATTTTTCTGTTATTGCAGAGACTGATCCACAAACATATTAGTGACCCGGTCCCTTTTGATGGACTTGTATGAAAGCTTGTACTGAATTGAGAGAGACTGTGCAGAGCACCAGCTCCTGGAATGCCTGACTACACAAAACCAATTTCATTGTTTTGTCATGAATGTGATTGCTGTGCTCTTTCTGTCCTGACACAGGTACATGGTGGCATAAATCATCCTGTAGCACGCTAGCAGGCTGCCTTAAGCGGGTAGCAGTGGTTGGAGTAAGCATGGCTCAAAGTGAGAGCATTGTGATAGGACATCCTTTAACTGTACAGGTCCCTCACTCAATCCAGTCCAGTTTACTAGTACCAAGACTCAGTATTTGACAAATACCCATTTGACAAAATATGAGCTTCTTATTTTGGGCTTTCCCCATGTGGCTCTGAAGAGATGTACTGTACTTAATCCTGCTACCAATAGACACTGTTGAAAATGAAAATGTAAAAGAAGTAGAATATGACTGCCTAGAGGTTACTGAGCTGTGCACCAAACCCAGACCTAATATTCAGGATACACCATTAGAGAAAAATTATCAAATCATTGTTGTTGATGGTTCCTATTTAAGAGACAATGCGGGAACATTGAGATATGTGTATGCTGTGTGCACCATTACTGGTGTTCTAAAAGCTACATGGCTTCATGGAGTATTTTCTGCACAAGTGGCTGATTTGGTGGCTCTTACTAGAGCATGCTGTCTGTATTCCTGCACAACTTAAAGGGCAGGTAGTTAAGCCAAATTGTCTACTGACACAAATAGCTAGATGCTATCATGGTCAAACTCACATTGGCAGAGATGCAATGATTCGAACATTTAAACAATCCTGGTTCAATCCAAAGTTTAAACAAGTTGCAGGAGCAATTTGACACAGATGGATTACATGTCAGAAAATGAATGTGGGAAAAAGGACTCTTGCTAATTTGAGTCACATTGGAAGAGCAGGTGGTCCATTTAACAGAATGCAGATGGATTTCATTGAGATGCCTGTGTGTGGTGATTTGAGATACATGTTGGTGAATGTATATTTAGCCAGTGGATTGAAGCTTACCCTACACATAGAAACGACAGCCTCACAGTAGCAAAGCTGTTACTTAGGGAGTTGATTCCCAGGTTTAGTTTTCCAGCCTCTTTAGAATCAAACAGAGTAAGTCACTTCAATAACAAGGCAATTAAATTACTATGTTCAACCTTAAACATTTAACAGAAACTGCACTGTAGTTACCGCCCTGAAGCTTCTGGATTAGTAGAACAAAGGAATGGAACTTTGAAAGCTTGACTAGTAAAAATGTGTGCCTCTACTGAAATGGTTTGATGCTTCACCTTTGGTTCTAATGAGCATGCAAAGTACACCTGACAGAAAGATTGGTCTCTCCCCACATGAAATTGTGATAGGCAGGGCAATGAGACTGCCAACTGTTCCTGCAAATGCACTTGTAAACATAACAGATGACTGTTAGCCTACTTCAAGGGTCTAGCTGATGTGGTTCGCTCTTTTTCTCACCAGGTGGAAGCTACAGCCGTGCCTCCTTCCTAAGCCTAGTGTCACAGTCCTCGGGCTGGTGATTGGGTGGTGATCAAGAAGCATGTGCGGAAGACTTACTTTGTGCCTAGGTGAAGAAGGGCCATACCAGATCATTCTGGTAACAACAACTGCAGTGAAGTCTGCTGGAATTCCTAACTAGATCCATGTCAGCCACACTCATAAAGTGCCATATCCTTTGGATGATGAAATTCCAGCATTGTCGAGATCACCAGCAGACGTTATACAGTCTCAAGAAGAACAAGTGACAAAAGCAGTGCAAGAGACTGCAGAACTAAAGGCAGAGCAAACTGGTGAAGATCCTGGTTTGCCTCCGAGAAATGAAATAAAGGATAATCCTGATACTTCCCTATCAGCAGAATCAGAAGTGGATATAGCAGAAGAATCAAGCCTGAGACAAAAGACTCTCCCAGAAACTGACGATTGGGAAAACCAGTTAAAACAAATCATGTTTCCTGTACTAGCCGAAAGAGGACTTCAGTTGAATCAAAGTCATGCAGATTTGACATCTCCAGAAGTGGCTGATGGTGCAGGTGAAACAAGTCAAAACCCTGCTGAATCAAGAAGAACTGTAAGTCCAGTTTTGCCATCACTGTCTAGAAAACTGTAAAAGGAGATAAATGGCCTACTTTGCGTGCAACTGAAAAAGTTCCTGATGTTTTGTCAATCATAAATTAGGAAGCAAAACAATAAAAGAAGCAGACCTGAGTGAAAAATAAATAAGTGCAAATCAAATATCAAAGAGAAAAAAGTTGCAAGTCGAAAGTACTCAGGTCCTGAATGGGCGCACCTTGCAGCTGATGAGTGGGAACCAGCTCAACATTTTGGAACTATAAAATCATATTTGAACTGTTTTGAAGTCATATTCCCAACTGAACAAGAGAGACATTATACACTAGAAGTAATAGTTAGTGATCAGCAAATTATGATATAGTGAGAGACATTTGATACTTGTTAGAAATGGGGTCTTTGGTTGGCAGTCAGGTTAACCCCCTCTCCAAGCAAGGACCCTCACTCTAGTCAGGGTATGTCACACACAATCCAAATTATCCTGTGCCCACCCTCTGGTAGCTTGGCACTGAGCAGTCAGGCTTAACTTAGAAGGCAATGTGTAAACTATTTGTGCAATAAATCATACAATACCATAATATAGCACCACAAAAGTACTCCACACAGTGTTTAGAAACATTTATAATATTTATCTGGTTTAATGCAGGTCAAAACGATCAAAGATGCAATAAATAAATGTCGAGATATCACTGAAAAGTGATATAAAGTGTCTTAAGTCTTTAAAAAGCAAACAAAGGGGGTCATTCTGACCCTGGTGGCCGGTGGCCGCCAGGGCCACCGACCACGGGAGCACCGCCAACAGGCTGGCGGTGCTCCCACGAGCATTCTGACCGCGGCGGTTCAGCCGCGGTCAGAAGCGGCAAGTCGGCGGGCTCCCGCCGACTTACCGCTGCTCGGGGGAATCCTTCATGGCGGCGGAGCGCGCTCCGCCGCCATGAGGATTCTGACCCCCCCTACCGCCATCCTGTTCATGGCGGGAAAGCCGCCATGAACAGGATGGCGGTAGGGGGGGTCGCGGGGCCCCCGTAAGAGGGCCCCGCAAAGTATTTCAGTGTCTGCCTTGCAGACACTGAAATACGCGACGGGTGCCACTGCACCCGTCGCACCTTCCCACTCCGCCGGCTCGATTACGAGCCGGCATCCTCGTGGGAAGGGAGTTTTTCCCTGGGCTGGCGGGCGGTCTTTTGGAGACCGCCCGCCAGCCCAGGGAAAAACTCATGATACCCTCCGCGGTCTTCTGACCGCGGAGCGGTATAATGGGGGCGGAATTCTGGCGGGCGGCCTCCGCCGCCCGCCAGAATCAGAATCACCCCCAAAGTCTCTTTCAAGCACAAAGTATCTGATTCACGTGAAAAATCTCAGCAAAGAACTGCAGAGGAGGTGTGTGGAAACAAAGGGGTGTACGTCGATTTCTCAGGCCCCACAAGGCGAAGCGTCGTTTAATTTTCATGCAGGGACGGCTGTGCATCAATTTCCGGTGCTCGGTCATGGATCCTCTTCGGGTTGTAGATGCCCAAGGGACGGTGAGTGGATTTCCTGCACTGGCAGGATGAAGTCACAGGAGCTGTGTCGATCTGGTGGGTGTTGCATTGAATTTTCTCCAGCACAACAGGTGCTACGTTGATTCCACTCTGGAAATTGGGCTGCGTCATTCTGGGTCAGCTGTGCGTCGTTCCAGTGGGCCGTGCATCGAATTTCCGGTCGCTATGCTGGTGCTGCTTCGATCTTCCCGTTGCGAAGTCGGGCTGTGTCATTCTGGTTGAGCGTGCAGTGACATTTTCACTGCGGTGCAGGCTGTGCTTCATTTCTGGCAGGTAGTGCGTAAAATATTGACACACAAGGAGTCCTTCTTGAAGAGGTGAAGTCTTTAGACATCAGGGAACAGGAGGCAAGCTCTATCCAAGCCCTTGGAGAGCACTTCTTCACCACAGCCAGGGAGCAGCCAGGCAGCAGGGCAACAGCAAGGCAGCAGTCCTTCACAGAAAACAGTCAGGTGAGTCCTTTGGGCAGCCAGGCAGTTCCTCTTGGCAGGATGCAGGTTCTGGTTACAGGTTTCTTCTACAGGAAGTGTCTGAGTTGGTAGGGGCAGAGGCCCTGTTTATATACCCAAATGTGCCTTTGAAGTGGGGGAGACTTCAAAGAATGGCTTAGAAGTGCACCAGGTCCCCTTTCAGTTCAATTCTGTCTGTCAGGGTCCCAGTAGGGGGTGTGGCAGTCCTTTGTATGAAGGCTGGCCCTCCACCTTCCCAGCCCGGGAAGACCCATTCAAAATGGAGATGTATGCGAGTGAGGCTGAGCATCCTGTGTTTGGGGTGTGTCTGAGTGAATGCACAAGGTGCTGTCAACTAAACCCAGCCAGTTGTGGATTGTAAGGCACAGAAAGATTTAAGTGCAGAGAAATGCTCACTTTCCTAAAGTGTCATTTCTAAAATAGTAATATTAAATCCAACTTCACCAGTCAGCAGGATTTTATATCACCTTTCGAGCCATACTAAATATGACCTTCCTACTCCTTTCAGATCAGCAGCTACCATTCAAACAATGTATGAGGGCAGCCCCAATGTTAGCCTATGAAGGGAGCAGGCCTCACAGCAGTGTAAAAACAAATTATAGAGTTTTACACTACAAGGACATGTGAACTACATAGATACATGTCCTGCCTTTTGCCTACACAGCACCCTGCCCTCTGGGTTACCTAGGGCATACATTAGGGGTGTCTTATATGTAGAAAAAGGGGAGTTTTAGGCTTTGCAAGTACCTTTAAATGCCAAGTCGGATTTGGCAGTGAAACCGCACACGCAGGTCTTGCAACGGCAGGCCTGAGACAAGGTTAAGCGGCTACTTAAGTGGGTGGCACAATCAGTTCTGCAGGCCCACTAGTAGCATTTAATCTACAGGCCCTGGGAACATATAGTGCACCATACTAGGGATTTATCAGTAAATTAAATAGTCCAATTGGGTATGATCTAATGTTACCATGTTTACAGGGAGAGAGCATATGCACTTTAGCACTGGTTAGCAGTGGAAAGTGTGCAGAGTCTTAAAACCAGCAAAACCAGTTTCTAAATAGTGGAGGGAGGCAGGCAAAAAGTTAGGAGTGACCACCCTAAGACTGCCAGGTCTAACATGTGTGTCCCCCCCAGCTGAAAGTGGGGAGAGCTACCTACCTTCCTGGGAGCTTTCATCGCTAAGGCGGAAGTATCTGGGTAGACCATCAGCATTGGCGTGGTCAATACCCGAAAAAGTCCATCCCCTGTAGGGAAATGGACCACCTCAAGAGTTTAGGGTTTTCACCCCTCATCTGCATGAGCCATCTGAGGGGCCTGTGGTCTATCTGAACCCAGAAGTGAGTCCCAAACAGGTATGGTCTCAGCTTCTTCAGTGCCCAGACCACAGCAAATGCTTCACTGTCAATAGCACTCCACCTCTGTTCCCGTGGTAATAGTCTTCTACTAATAAAGACTACTGGTTGGTCGAGCTCTCCTCATTTAGTTGTGCTAGAACATCCCCTATGCCATGCTCTGAAGCGTCCGTCTGCAAAATAAATTCCTGGGAGTAGTCAGGGGCCTTTAGCACGGGGCCGTGCACATGGCTTCCTTCAGAGAATCAAAGGCTTTCTGGCAAGCCTCTGTCCAGTTCACCAACCTAGGTTGCTTTTTGGAAGTGAGTTCTGTCAAGGGTGACACAATGGTACCATAGCCCTTGACAAATCTGTGATAGTATCCAGTGGAGTGGCTGCCCCATGCCACCACCTACTAGGTGTTCCAAGTACACCACAGAGCCCTGCCCAATCTGGCACTTACTAGCCTTGATGGTCAGGCGGCCTGTTGCAGAGCCTGAAGCACCTCATTGAGGTGGAGCAGGTGTTCCTCCCAGCTGGAACTATTGACAGCTATGTCATCTAGGTAGGATGCGCAGTAGGCATCCTTGCGAGCTAGGACCCAGTTAACCAACCGTTAGAAGGTGACGGGCATTTTTCAACCCAAAGGGCATCACCCGGAACTGGTAATGGCCATCAGGTCTGGAAAATGCAGATCTCTCTTTGGCCCCGCAGTGAGGGCACTCTGCCAGTATCCTGATGTAAGATCAAACGTACTCAGGAACTTGTCAGCGCCTAGCCTGTCAACGAGCTCATCAGCTCGGGGGATGGGTTGAGCATCAGTCTGTGTGACTGAGTTGAGACCCCGGTAGTCCACACAGAACCTGAGTTCTGGCTTCGCACCGGGGGCAGCAGACTTAGGTACCAGCACCACAGGCCTGGCCCAGGGACTACTGGACTTCTCAATAACCCCTGAGGTCAACATCTTGGAGACTTCCTCCTTGATGCTGGCCTTCACCTTATCTGACAACCTGTAAATTTTGTTCTTCACAGGGGGACTTTCTCCAGTGTCAATGTCATGGACACATAGATGGGTAAGTCCAGGAGTAAGGGAAAACAGGGAAGAGAACTGCTCTAACAGATCATAGCAGTCTCCTCTCTGGTTTACAGTCAGGAAGTCAGAGAGAATGACACCCTTCACTGAAAACATCTTAATCAAACCTCTAATGCTGCAGCCTTCAGGGTACCGCACATACCTAGACATTTCATAATTCAGGTCGTTTTAATTGTTACTACCCAAGTGAGGCATTCTCTCCCTGTCCTACTGGACTCAGGCGCGACAGGAAATTTTGTGGATAATAAGTTAGCTGAAATCTTAGGACTTCCTATGTGCCTAAAGCCTTGTCCAGAAGCAGTATGTGCAGTGGATGGGTCAGAATTGACCTCTGGATTAATCACAAAACAAACAAGTCCACTTGTTATGGTCTGTCAGACGTCTTTGATCCAGTAAAGGCTAGTGTGCTGCCCCCACATCGGTCTTATGACTGCCGTATAGATCTTATCCCAGGGGCCCCTTTACCTAATAACAGAGTATATGCTTTGACTGACGAAGAAACCAAATACTTAAGAACCTACCTAGATGACCTACTACAGTCTGGGTTCATCCGTCATTCCACATCTCCGGTGTCATCTCCACTCTTTTTTATCCCGAAGCCGGATAAATCCCTGCGCGCGTGTATCGATTATAGAGGACTAAATAAGGCTACAATAAAGAATAAATATCCTCTTCCTCTAATACCTGTGTTGTTGGATCAATTAAGACATTCTACTGTATACACTAAACTAGATCTGCGGGGAGCTTACCACCTGGTCCGAGTAAAAGAGGGGGATGAGTGGAAGACAGCTTTCAAGACAAAGTTTGGTTTATTTGAGTACACAGTAATGCCCTTTGGGTTATGTAATGCCCCTGCGGCCTTTCAGCTCTTTATAAATGAGGTCCTACACAAATTCCTGGACGTTTGTGTCATAGTATACATAGACGACATCCTCATTTACTCTAAGAACTCAGAAGAACATACCCAACATGTTCGTGCAGTATTATCAAAGTTAAAAGAAAATCATCTTTTTGCTAAGTTAGAAAAGTGTACTTTTAATGTCAACAAGGTGGACTTTTTAGGATACTGCCTGTCACCTCAAGGAATAACTATGGATGTAAAGAAAATCAGTGCTATTGCTGATTGGCCAGAACCATCCTCTGTAAAAGATATTCAGAAATTTCTGGGTTTCGCCAATTTTTATAGGAGGTTTATTGCACATTTTGCAGACATTGCGGCCCCAATAACTACCTTGTTGCGGAAAGGGCAACGATTTCTTTGGACTGATGAGGCGGCACACGCCTTTCAACTCCTAAAACAAAAATTCACTTCAGCCCCAATTCTGAAACATCCTGATCCTGACTTGCCCTTTTTTGTTGAAGCGGATGCTTCACAAGTAGCTTTAGGAGGAGTTCTCTCTCAACGAGATGCAGTAGATGGCCAGTTACATCCTATAGCCTTCTATTCCAAAAAGTTATTGCCAGCTGAACAAAATTACACTGTGGCTGAAAGGGAACTACTAGCTATCAAAGTAGCCTTTTCAGAATGGAGGCACCATTTAATGGGAGCCAAGTACCCAGTTACAATCTTTTCTGACCATAAGAACCTACAGTTTTTTGGATCACTTAAAGCACTAACACCACGTCAGATGCGCTGGTTAATTTTTTTTAGCACATTTGACTTTGTTATAACCTATAGACCAGGTGCACAACAAATTCAATCTGATGTGTTATCTAGATACGGACATACCTCAGACATGAAACAAGATAAAATAGGATAACCCATTATTCCTCCCCAAAAGTTGTTGGCACCAGTACAACAGAAGGATTTCATCACAGATCTATATAATGCACACATGCAAATAGCACCTCAGGATTGGTTAAAGGATTCCCATAACACAATACAACGAGGTTTATTGTATCACGACAACATGCTGTTAGTGCCCACCTCTGAATTACAAACACAGGTGATAATTTGGCATCACGCCTCACCCTTGGCAGGTCATCCTGGTTGGGTAAAAACCCTGGAAAATGTGCAAAAACACTTTTGGTGGGACACTATAAGAAAGGACATTAAGCAATTTGTCACTACCTGTCCAATTTGTGCAAGACATAAATCTTCTCATAAGGCTCCTGACGGCTTGTTAATACCAATGCCAACACCCAAACAACCTTGGCACACTGTGAGCGTAGACTTTATTGTAGGTTTAGCACCTGTAAAATCCTTCACAACAGTGTTGCTTATAGTGGATTTTTTATCTAAAATGGCACATTTTGTACCATTACGGAAATTACCCACGGGGGCAGAATTTGCCGATATTTTTATAAGGGAAATTGTGCGTTTACATGGTTTGCCAAGCAAAGTGGTTTCAAACCGAGGGAGCCAGTTCAACTCCAGATTTTGGAAAAAATTATGTGAAAAACTGAAAATAGATGTGGCCTTATCCACTGCTTTCCACCCAGAGACAGATGGACAGACTGAACGACTGAACCAAACCTTACTTCAAACGCTACGTTGTTTATTGGCTGATTATTCTAGTGAATGGTTGGAAGCTCTCCCTGTAGCAGAGTTTGTTTATAATAATACTGAGCATTCAGCTCTACTTTCCTCACCATTCTATTTCTTGCAGGGGTATCATCCAAGAGCTATACCCATTTTGGTAGAAGATTCCTTGTTGCCTACAGTAACGGATAGACTAACGAGGTTAGGTGACATACAAGACAAAGCCAGGAAACATTTATTAAAGTACAAGGAAAGCATGAAAAGACAAGCAGACAAACACAGGTCTGAGGCCCCAATGTATAAAATTGGTGACAAGGTATGGCTCTCCACAAAGAACCTAAACATAGAGGGATCCCGAAAGCTGCAACCACGTTTCATTGGACCCTTTAGTATAACTGCCATAGTAAACCCGGTAACAGTAAAATTAGATTTACCAAAAGAATATCCAGTACATACTACATTCCATGTGTCCTTGCTTAAGCCGTACAACTCAAAAACCCGACCTGAACCACCACCTCCACCCATACCAATTAAGGGAAATCTGGAATATGAAGTGAAAAGCATAAAAGACTCAAAAAGAATTAGTGGACGTCTGTTTTATTTAGTAGAATGGAAAGGATATGATGAATCTGAGAATTCATGGGAACCAGCATCATATGTACATGCCCCACAGCTGATTAGACGGTTTTATTTAAAAAATCCAGGAAAACCCCGTCCTGTAGGAGGGCCTTTGAGGGGGGCAACTGTTAGGGTTTGTACACAGCAAAGAGCATGTCCCCTCTCACTGCACTAGTGGGTTCTGTAATAGCTCCCTTTTAAACTTACTATTGAAAGCCTTTCTTGTTATCTCACCTTCCCCCCCCCCTAGGCTTCTGTGTATGTTGTTTAATGTGCTGTTTTGTTTACACATTGGGCCTTGCTTTTACCAAGGCTTCTTTAAAACACTCCACCCTAGGCCATGTGTTAATCCAACTCATTTGCATAATAACTGAAACTCTGCACACCTTTCAAGAACATGTGCAGCATGTGAGGACCACACCCAGCTCTTCAAACCACACCCAGCTCTGCACACCTTCCAAGAACATGTGCAGCATGTGAGGACCACACCCAGCCCTTCAAACCACACCCAGCCCTGTCTATAAAAGGCATCCCCCGAGCCTCACCCAGTGCTTGTGCTCGTCTACCTCCCACTTACCTGAGAACAGATCCCTCGGCGCTGGCACTCCTGCTCTTTACAGACTTTCATTGACTTCAATGGGCGCAGCTTCTGGCTCTTCCTTCTTCCGGTTTCCGGTTCCTCCTTGCTTCAGCCTCTCTCCTATGAGTAACCTGCAAAAGAGAAAGAAGACAAGGTTAGACTGATCAGTATCTCTTGCCAGCAACAAGTAAGTGCAAAACCTTTTATTACCTGAAAGAACTTTGACAACAATTTCTGGATTCGTGTATAGACAATTTGAAACGAAATACCTTCCACGAACATTGTGATTCAAACTCTTTGTTACAAGAATATTTTGCAGAACTTTGTGAAGCAAACATTGTTTTTTCTCATGGAACTTTTAAGAATCGGACAGTGGAAACCATTAACAGCAAGGCAAACAGTAAATCAAGGACTTGCACAAATTACATGCTGTATTTTGATGTAAAAGTACAGTATTTGTTTTATAAAAGATTCTGGAAATATGGGAAAAAAGTTTTACAGTAATAGAAAACACATTCCAGAGCAGTAACACATTCCAAACCTGGAAACTAGAGACCAGGATCCAAGAGGCACCAGTTTCTACAGAAGTCAGAAAGGGCCGCAGATTTGTGCAGCACTTCAACAGTGGAAACGCAAGAACGGTGTTGTCTCTCTTTTTTTTATTTTATCCACTTCCCCCCTTCCCTTGAGCTTCTGTTCTTAGTGCACTGTTTTAAAAACTAGTGTGCTGGAACAAGTAGTTTCAGGGTGGGGTCGGATTGTCTTCAACCTCCATCAGAACTGAACAAGAACTCAGGTGAGCTGGGCTTTGACATTTAAGTTCTTTCCCTGTCTTCCCAATGGCCTGGCAGGTGGGGCAAGCTCTGCAAAAATTATCTGAGACTACCCTCATTCTGGGCCAATGGAAGTGAGTGACAAGCCTGATAAAGGTCTTGTCTTGGCCCAGATGTCCTGCCAGGAGAATGTCATGAGCCAGACCCAGTAGGAAGGCCCGGAAACACAGGGGGACCACCAGCACACTTGCTGCCCCAGGACCTGGAACCTTAGGCTCACTGTAAAGGGGATCATTCCCCCAGTTAATATGGTGAGTGCCAGAGGCATCACCTGCTGCTTGGGGTGCGGCCTGTTGCCTCAGACCCTCAAGGGTGGGTTATTCCTTTTGTGCCTTGCAGAATTCTGCCCTGTTTGGCCTACCCTCTACTTGCCAGCCAGCAAGTTCAGGTAGGTTGCCAAGGTCAGCTATGTCCTCCCCAGTTGGCTCAGGGGCCTCCTCCTCTTCAGGGGCCCCGTCCACCACCATGGGAACATCTGATGCGAGTTTCCCTCGCCTCTTGCCCTTCCTCTTTGCAGCTGTCTGGGCCATTGTTCCAGGCTCCAGATGCCCTTGACTCCCTTCCTGGGCAGCCATGGACCTTGTGGCAAACCTCACATCTCCAGGTGGGATCTGAGCTCTACCTCCTTCCAGGCAGTATGCTCAAGATCATTGCCTAACAGACAATCTACAGGCATGGCAGGACTCACAACTACTTTCAGAGTACCAGAGACCCCCCACACTCAAAAGGAACCAGAGCCACTGGTAGGTGACTCCCAAGATTGTCACCGACTATGACCTGGTGGAATGTATTAGGGACTGTCTGCTCTGCTGATTCCAGCTGACTCTTGACAGTAGTCACAGTGGCTCCTGTGTCACGCAGAGCCTCTACCCTTTGCCCATCAATGGTGACCCACTGCCTATACTTGGAAGTATTTTCTGGCATGTGGGCTTTAGGCACCGTCTCTCTTTCTCCCAGGGACACTAGGGATACCTCTGTCTGCCCCCCAAAGCTAACTGGGACTGTCTCCCCCCGAGTGCTACACTAGCCAACCCAGGTGTCTGTCCAGTGGTAGACTGTGCTCTCTTGGAACACTGGGAGTCGCCCTTATAGTGCCCATGCTGGTAGCACTCTAAGCATTTGGGGATGAACTTCCCTAATGTTTTATCAAAGTACCCTAGCTTCTTACCAAATCTAGAAGAGGAATGGTTAAAACCGCCCCCTCCGCCGGGAAATCTTTTGGGGACCTTTTGAGAACTCCTTCTCTTTAAGTTTATCTCCCCCTCTTTCTTCTGGTGGAAACCCTGGCCAGATTGTGGGTGTCCCCCCAGATGCCTTCTTGGACACTTTGGTGCTAATCCATGGGTCCGCCTCCTCAGCAAGCTTCCTGGGATCAGTCAGCTTACTATCTACCAAGTGCTGGTGCAACTCTGTGAAAGAAATACTGAGCATATGCTCTCTCAGAATCAAGTCATATAACCCTTTGTAATCATCTACTTTGCTGTCCCACACCCATCCATCCAGTGCCTTGTTGGAGAAATCATAACAATCTACCCAAGTTTGTGTTGAAAGTTTGTTGCTGTCCCTGAACCTCTGACGGTATTTCTCAGGGGTCAACCCACACTTGCCCAGTAAAGCGGCTTTCATGTGTGAGAAGTCATTTCTGTTCTGTGGAGCTACTGTAAGAAGTGTGTCCCTGCCCACTGCTGGTCCATAAAACCACAAGGCTCCCCCCCCTCAGTGCTCCTCAGAGGTCCCATGGGCCCTTAGTGCAACTTCACAGGCAGCCAGCCATTTGTCAATGTCATCTCCCACCACAACATTTGGCACCACATTCTTGGGTATACAAACCTTTTTGTCCCCAACAGGTCCTGCATGTATGCTGCCACCATCACTGCTGGACTCAGACTGTCTGTCCTTGATCTCCAGCTCCTTGAGACTCAGTTCATGAGCCAACAAAAGTTTATTTTCAGCCTAGGCTCTCTCAGCTGCAGACTGACTGACTGCTCTCTCAGCTTCAGCCTGTTTGGCTTTGCTCTCTGCTCTCCTTTCTTCCTGTTGAGCCTCAATTTTTAGCCTTGCCATCTGCAATTGAAACTCTCTCTCCTCTCTCTGTTCCTCTGCGGTCAGGCCTTGATCAGAGACACTGCTCCCTGGTTTGGCAGGGGGCACAATTGCAGCAGCAATCTCATCCGCTGATGGCAAAAAATATTCTGAGCGGCCATCCTCTGGACTCTCTTCCTAAGCATTCTCCTCTGTTTGGGCTTCTGCCCAGGCCCTCAGCGCCATTTGGAATTCCTTCTTCCACCCATATCCCTGCAGAACACCCTCAGCTGTTTAACTGTGTAGGTCTCCAGCCTAAACATATCAAAATCTTCATCTCCTGCTTGAGAACCAGCCAGAGACATGTTAAATGAGGATTTTAGTCAAAAGAACTGACAGAAAAAAAGAAATTGCAGAAAAAAATAAAAAATCAACTTGACCTTCAACTGTGGGTAGGTAGTGAAATACTTAGTCACTGCACAAATACAAGTCCTATCCTCACCGCTGATCACCGATGTCAAAAATGGGGTCTTTCATCAGATTACCCCCTGTCCAAGCAAGGACCCTCACTCTAGTCAGGGTAAGTCAGACACAATCCAAATTATCTTGTGCCCACCCTCTGGTAGCTTGGCACTGAGCTGTCAGGCTTAACTTAGAAGGCAATGTGTAAAGTATTTGTGCAATCAATCATACAATAACATAATAAAGCACCACGAAAATACACCACACAGTGTTTAGACAAATATATAATACTTATCTGGTTAAATGCAGGTCAAAACGATAAAAGATACAATAAGTAAATGTTGAGATATCACTGAAAAGTGATATAAAGTGTCTTAAGTCTTTTCAAAGCAAACAAAGGGGGTCATTCTGACCTCGGCGGTAAAAGTCGCATACCGCCGGCCAGAAGACCGCCATAACACCGCCTCGGGCGCAGTAAACCACCACGGTAATTCTGACCCACAACTGGCAAACCGCCAAAAACCCGACATCAACAAAAGTCCGCCACACCAAAGGTCAGCGGGAAACTGGCGATGACCAAACCTCCACCGTCACGCCAACAGACATACGCCCATACCATTCTGACCCACAAATCCCTGCAGCGGTCTTTCAACCGCGGTATTCCATTGGCGGTACACACCGGCGCCTTCAAAATACACACACCTTTACAAAACACTACCACATTGGATAATTCAAAATACACACACCTGAGACACATACACACACCACTCCCACACACCCAATCAAATATAAAACACACACCCACATCACCCACAAACCCTTACGACCACAATTGCGAGTGAAGGACAGAGAGAGAGAGCACCGCATAGAGTACACCATCACACAGAGGCAAATCACAACATCACCCACACAATTTCCACGCACAAAACACTATACACCACCATACCCACCACACTCTACAACACATACACCACCCCTCACCTCAACCACACCACCCCATGGCACCCCAAAGACACCCCAGGTTCTCTGACGCAGAACTCAGGGTCATGGTGGAGGAAATAGTTTGTGTAGAGCCCCAGCTCTTTGGGGCACAGGTGCAGCACACCACCATTGCCAGGAAGATGGGGCTATGGCAAAGGATAGTGGACAGGGTCAACGCTGTGGGACAGCATCCACGCAATCGGGAGGACATCAGGAAGTGGTGGAACGACCTACGGGGGAAGGTGCATTCCATGGTATCAAGGCACAACATTGCGGTGCAGAAGACTGGCGGCAGACCCCCACCTACTCCCCCGAATTCACAGCATGGGAGGAGGAAGTCTTGCACATCCTGCATCCTGAGGGCCTCGCAGGAGTAGGCGGAGGAATGGACTCTGGTAAGTCAAATCTTCACTACTTCATTCCCCCCACCCCACCTGCATGCCAAATCATACCCCCACCCTCACCCCCACCCCATCACACCAACTCCTTGCAAATGGCTCACCATCACATCCCACCCATCGCAAAACCTAGCCCTGCGAGCGTCCCCAAAGCATGGACACCCATCCCCAAAGCATGCCCACTGCACACACTCATCACCCCCACAAGCCACCGTCACAAAAGCCCCCACAAGGGAATGCCAGCACTGGGGGACACAGCCACCCACCCATTACACGAAATGCCACACACAGAAGCAATAACCAAACTCTTATACCCCTGCAGGACCCGAATGCCACCACACCGCCACGGAGGGTCCAGAGATGTCCATCCCACCCCCAGAAGAGGCCCCCAGTGATGACAGCAGCTCTGTCTCCCTGGAGCCTGATGACCAGCCCAGCCCATCGGGGACCTCAGGACAGTCGGTTCCCCACAGGCAGCCACAGGCTACACCAGACCTAACCCCCTCTGGGAACACCAGCACAGCTCCCACCCAGCGGGCCCATGCCTCTGTCTCCAGGACACATCAATCAGCGGTGTGTCCACCACTACAGGGCACCCAGGTTGACCCACCACCCCAACAACAACAGGGACCTGGGGGCAGTGGTAGTGGGCACACCATCCAGGGGACAGAGGCCCAGGGAAACAGGGCAACTGGGAGGGCTGCTGTGCGACAGGGGGGGGACAGGCCCAGGGAACCGACTCTCCAAGAGGCCCTCTCCTCCATCATGGGAGCATACCATCACTCCCAGGAGACCATGGCTACGGTACTGGCCAGGTTCCAGGAGATCCAGGTCATGCAGGAGCAACAGTACATGGGGTTCAGAGAGGAACTGAGGAACATTAGTTCCGCAATGGGGACCATCGTCCTGGCCCTAACCCAGATAGTCACCACACAAAGGGCCCCTGTCACTAGCCTGGACCAGGAACAGCCTACCACCTCCGCCGGCGCTAGTGGACAGGAGGCCCCCACACAACGACGGGCCACCAAAACCCCACCTCCTGCAGAAGAAGAACCACCCCGCAAGCGGAACCTGAGATCTCACAAGAAGACAGAGTAGGATTGCAAGACCCCCGCCAGCAAACGATACCCCCTGATGTCATCCCACTGTCCCACATTGTCACCCTGTCCAACCTTGGACTGCCCCTGCTCCATCCTTCCACAGGCATATGGACAATGCACCTGTGCGACTGAGAACTGGACTCTGCCATGGACATTACTCCACCATCACCCATCCCCGTTTTACAATCATGTTCCTTAAATTTAGCACTTTAATTAAATCACTTCTTGCACTAAAAAAATCTGGAGTCTGCTTGTATTTTGAACAAATGTATTAGACATAACGGTGCCAAAATGTTCAGTTACATTGTGATGACAACATACCACTGTCACACAGCTGTAGTCCATGGGCAAACAAAGCAGAGGTCACGCAGTGGGGCCCACAGCTCTGAAAACGGAAGGGAAAGTCACAATTCAGTTAACAGGAACTGGGGGGGAACTCAGACAGTAGAGAGGCAGGAGACTTTAAGTAAATGTAAAATGGCATGGTTGATTCTTATCTGTGTGCTACTGAAAATACTGTTGTATCACTGTGTCCCTGTTGTCTGTGTCGTCCCCGTCGTCTTCCTCCTCTTCACTCTCCACAGGCTCCACAGCTGCTACAACACCACCATCTGGGCCATCCTCCTGCAGGAAAGGCACCTGGCGTCGCAAAGCCAGGTTGTGAAGCATACAGCAGGCCACGATGATATGGCACACCTTCTTTGGTGAGTACATTAGGGATCCACCTGTCATATGCAGACACCTAAACCTGGCCTTCAGGAGGCCGAAGGTTCTTTCTATAATCCTCCTAGTTCGCCCATGGGCCTCATTGTACCGTTCCTCTGCCCTTGTCCTGGGATTCCTCACTGGGGTAAGTAGCCACGAGAGGTTGGGGTAACCAGAGTCACCTATTAGCCACACACAGTGTCTCTGTAGCTGTTCCATCACATAAGGGATGCTGCTATTTCGCATGATGTACGCGTCATGCACAGACCCAGGGAACTTGCCATTTACATGAGAGATGTAGGGGGTCATTCCGACCCTGGCGGTTGACTACCGCCAGGGCCGGGGACTGCGGATGCACCGCCAACAGGCTGGCGGTGCATCCATGGGCATTCTGACCGCGGCGGTACAGCCGCGGTCAGAAACGGGAAACCGGCGGTGTCCCGCCGGTTTCCCGCTGCCCTAGGGAATCCTCCATGGCGGCGCTGCATGCAGCACCGCCATGGGGATTCCGACCCCCTTACCGCCAGCCTGGTTCTGGCGGTTTTGACCGCCATAACCTGGCTGGCGGTAACGGGTGTCGTGGGGCCCTGGGGGCCCCTGCAGTGCCCATGCCAGTGGCATGGGCACTGCAGGGGCCCCCTAACAGGGCCCCACCAAGATTTTCAGTGTCTGAAAATCGCGACGGGTGCAACTGCACCCGTCACACCCCTTCCACTCCGCCGGCTCCATTCGGAGCCGGCATCCACATGGAAGGGGGTTTCCCGCTGGGCTGGCGGGCGGCCTTCTTGCGGTCGCCCGCCAGCCCAGCGGGAAACTCAGAATTACCGTGGCGGTCTTTTGACCGCGCAGCGGTATTCTGACGGCGGGACTTTGGCGGGCGGCCTCCGCCGCCCGCCAAAGTCAGAATGACCCCTGTACTGGTCAGCCAAACAGACCACCTGGACATTCATCGAATGATAACTTTTTCTGTTCCTGTACACCTGCTCACTTCCACTGGGGGGAACCAAGGCCACATGGGTCCCATCAATGGCACCAATGATGTTGGGGATATGTCTAAGGGCATAGAAATCACCCTTCACTGTAGCCAAATCGCCCACCTCAGGGAAAACAATGTAGCTCCGCATGTATTTCATCAGGGCAGACAACACTCTGGACAAAACCTTAGAAAACATAGGCTGAGACATCCCTGATGATATGGCCACTGTTGTTTGGAATGATCCACTTGCCAAAAAAAGGAGTACTGACAGAACCTGCACCAGAGGGGGAATCCCTGTGGGTTGGCGAATGGGGGACATCAGGTCTGGCTCCAGCTGGGCACACAGTTCCTGTATAGTGGCTCGGTCAAGTCTGTATGTCAGTATGACATGTCGTTCTTCCATTGTCGACAGGTCCACCAGCGGTCTGTACACGGGAACATTCCTCCATCTCCTCGCAAGTCCCAGCGGACGGTGCCTAGGAAGGACAACATGGAGCACAGAGTCAAGCAACCCACAGGTACGTAACCACAGCTTGTACAAAACACGATTCGCTAAGCATTGAATGGCTTGTATGAGTGGCAATGCAAGGCCTAGGCCTGTGTGACGCAGTAGAAATTAAGCAATGTGGGCCCTTGAAATGGCGGCTGCCTGACCTGTGAAGTGTGACAATGGGATGTGAGGTCAATGCGCTGGCGTGGCACACCGTGGCGGTAGGCGGTCGAAGACCGCGGCGCAAAGCAGCATTGGTTAACATTGAACCCTATGGGTCTCAGGAGCCAATGACGATGTGCGCCGGCGGTCGTGGTACGCACCGCCGCGGTACGCACCGCCGCGGGCGTGACTGCCATTTTCTAACTGCTTAATCACTCGAGACCTGATCATCCACAGGAGAGGACCTATACTGCAAGTGCTGCTGTGACCTCGGTCTGGAAGATACAATGGCTGCTGCGACTGGGGAAAGGGCCCCTGCCTTCACATCTGAGGAATTGGAGAAACTTGTGGATGGGGTCCTCCCCCAGTATGCGCTACTCTACGGTCCTCCAGACCAACAGGTAAGTACACAGGGAGCATGTAGTATGGGCTATGCCCGTGTTGAGTGGGGTGGGTGTAAGATGGTGGGAGGGGTGCGAATGGGGAGTGCAACGCACGACAGATGAGAGCATGTGCCACATGGCAAGGTTGGGGAGGGGGGGCCACTCACATCGACCATGCAGGAAAGTGATGATATTTCTTGTTCCATCCTGTCCATGTCACATAGGTCAGCGCCCATCAGAAGATCGACATTTGGCGTGCCATCGCCAAGGACGTCCGGGCCCTGGGGGTCCACAACAGACGGGACACCCACAGCCGCAAGAGGTGGGAGGACATCCGCCGCGGGAGCAGAAAGACCACGGAGGCTCTGCTGGGGATGGCCTCCCAACCTAGGAGGGGTGCCACTCGGCAATTGACCCCCCTGATGTCCCGGATCCTGGCGGTGGCCTACCCCGATTTGGATGGGCGTGTGAGGACATCACAGCAGACACAAGGGGGTGAGTATCAGCACATTCTGCTATATTAGCGCACAGTGGAGGTGTCTGGGTGGGGGAGGAGGGCTGTGGCTATCTCTAGGCCAGGGCGGTTTCTGTAGGCTAGGCCCCTCCGTTAGGCATGGCCCTGTGCCCCCGCCCCCCACCTCTGTAGGGTGCTAAGTACAGATATCCATGGTTGGGCCTCACCTATGTGTGCATTTGTCGTCCATTGACTTGTAGGCCAAGTCACAATAATTGAGTAGTGTACCCCGAGTGCGCGGCGTAGTGCAGGGGGCTTCTGTGTCTGTCCTCTCCGCCAACGGTGCCGCCAATGCATGCACTCAACATGTCTTTCTTTCTTCTCCCCCCCCTTTTTTTGGTTTTCGTGCTCATGTGTGCATTAGCATCATCAGGCGGAGGAGAAGTGGCATCGGCGCACGAGGGAGCTGCATCTCACATGGCCCCGGAGGGCCATGCAACCGACTCAGAGTACACCAGTGAGACGGAGGGCGAGGGGGGCTCCACAACGGGGACCCGTGGAGACGTCAGCGACACCGACACGTCCTCGGAAGGGAGCTCCCTTGTGGTGGCGGCACCACCTGTGCCCACCGCAACAACAGGTACAGCCGCCACCCAGTGCACCAGCCCCGCCCTCCCAGCAGCCCCTCAGCGTTCGCCCCGTGCCCGCTCGGCCAGGAAGCCGGGCATCTCCTTCGCCCCTGGCACCTCAGGTCCTGCCCCAGTTACCCCTGCTGCCCTCAGTGCGGAGATCATTGACCTCCTCCAGACGCTCATTGTTGGGCAGTCTACCCTTTTGAATGCCATCCAGGGGGTAGAAAGGGAGGTGCATCGGAGCAATGCATACCTGGAGGGCATTCATTCGGGTCAGGCTGCCCATCAGCGATCGTTCAACGCTCTGGCCTCAGCACTGACGGCAGCAATTGTCCCTGTGTCTAGCCTCCCCCCTCCAACTTCCTCAACCCAGTCCCACTCCCCTGTTCCTCTGCCTATCCCAGACACACCTACAGACCAGCCTGCACACACCTCAACACCCAAGAGCAGCTCATCCAGACATAAGCACCACAGATCACACAAGCATTCACCCAAGCAACATCCACATGCAGACATGCCAACAGCCACTGCCTCCTCTGTGTCCCCCTCCTCCTCGTCTCCCTCCTCCCTCCCTGTGACGTCTCCACTCACACCTGCATGCACACCACCATCAGCCAGTACGTCCATCACCACCACACCCACAAGAACAGTCCGCACACGTGCAGTCACCACCCCCACTGCCATTTACACGTCCCCTGTGTCTTCTCCCAGTGTGTCTGTGACCCCCTCTTCCAAACCACACAAACGCAGGCAGTCACCCACCCAACAGCCATCCACCTCACGACAGCCTCCGTCACAAGCACATGCACCCAAAGACAGCACACTTGACTCTCCTACAACCACATCCTCTCCCTCCACTCCCATACCCACTGCACCTACCCTTCCCATTGCTCCTAAAAAGTTGTTCCTCTCCAAAATTAACCTCTTTGCATCACCTGACCCACCCCCTCCATCTCGTAAGAGTCCAAACAGCACCTCAGCCACCACAAGCCCTGCACCTACTAGGACCATCGTTCAGGGCTATTGGAGTCCACCAGCTCCTAGGGCAGGAACATTGGCCAGCAGCAAGGGGACAGCCAGCCCACCCCCTGGGAAAAAAAACAAAAAAGGGAAGGGCCGGCGCGACAGGCCTGAGACGGCTGCCCCCAAGAACACCACCCTTGCACCGTCACCTGGCCCATCCACAAAGGGAGGCAAGGGCCCCAGAGATTCCGCCAAGGGGGGCAAGGGCAGCAGGGCGGACAACTCTGGCAGCAGGCGAGCTGCCCAGGAGGGCCCCACCAGCCCCATTTGGGGTGTGACGGAGGACACCCAGGGGCCCAGGAGTCCTGCACAGGAGGGCCCCACAAGTGATAGGTCGGATGGCGACTGAGCAGGAATGATTGCCCAGATCTGGTTCCCTAGGAACACAAGAGAAGCACTGCTGAACAGGGCCCCGCCGAGAGAAGCACCGCTGAACAGGGCCCGCCAAGAGAAGCACCGCTGAACAGGGCCCCGCCGTGAGAAGCACCGCTGAACAGGGCCCCGCCGTGAGAAGCACCGCTGAACAGGGCCCCGCCAAGAGAAGCACCGCTGAACAGGACCCTTCCTGTCAAGCACCGCTCCGCTGGGCCTTCCTGTCAAGCACCGCTCCGCTGGGCCCTTCATCTCAAGCACCGCTCCGCTGGGCCCTTCATCTCAAGCACCGCTCCGCTGGGCCCTTCATCTCAAGCACCGCCCCGCTGGGCCCCTCCTGTCAAGCACCGCTGGGCCTTCATCTCAAGCACCGCTCCGCTGGGCCCCGCCGTCTCTGCACCGCTCCGCTGGGCCCTTCCTGTCAAGCACCGCTCCGCTGGGCCTTCATCTCAAGCACCGCTCCGCTGGGCCCTTCATCTCAAGCACCGCTACGCTGGGCCCTTCATCTCAAGCACCGCTCCGCTGGGCCCTTCCTGTCAAGCACCGCTCCGCTGGGCCTTCATCTCAAGCACCGCTCCGCTGGGCCCCGCCGTCTCTGCACCGCTCCGCTGGGCCCTTCATCTCAAGCACCGCTCCGCTGGGCACTTCCTGTCAAACACCGCTCCGCTGGGCCTTCCTGTCAAGCACCGCTCCGCTGGGCCTTCATCTCAAGCACCGCTCCGCTGGGCCCTTCATCTCAAGCACCGCTCCGCTGGGCACTTCCTGTCAAGCACCGCTCCGCTGGGCCTTCCTGTCAAGCACCGCTCCGCTGGGCCTTCATCTCAAGCACCGCTCCGCTGGGCCCTTCATCTCAAGCACCGCTCCGCTGGGCACTTCCTGTCAAGCACCGCTCCGCTGGGCCTTCCTGTCAAGCGCTGCTCCGCTGGGCCTTCATCTCAAGCACCGCTCCGCTGGACCCTTCATCTCAAGCCCTGCTCCGCTGGGCCCTTCATCTCAAGCACCGCTCCGCTGGGCCCCGCCGTCTCTGCACCGCTCCGCTGGGCCCTCCCTGTCAAGCACCGCTCCGCTGGGCCTTCATCTCAAGCACCGCTCCGCTGGGCCCCGCCGTCTCTGCACCGCTGGCCCATTGGCAGGGCCGGATTTGTGTCGGGCAGGGCTTCACGAAGCACTCTGGGCACCATGCCTCCTCCATAACCAGTGGAGTCTGTAATCCACCAGATGGACTGTGGCTTTGCACTCCCCAGGATGGTACAGTGGGCAAACCCACCCACTGTAGAGACTTGAGAGACTGTGGCTTGGCACTCCCCAGGATGGTACAGTGGGCAACCCACCCACTGTAGAGACTTGAGAGACTGTGGCTTTGCACTCCCCAGGATGGTACAGTGGGCATGGAGGCCCCTCGTGGATCTGGCGTCGTGGACTCATGTGGCTGAGGTGCCCCCCTTCCCTTACCCCTGGGGTGCCTGTGGTTTTATTATCTGATGCCCCAGCAGTGTTCTCTCCAATGGAAACGGGTCTCGTGTGTGGGCTTTGCCCATGTGTTAATGCACATTGGCCCACGGACAATGGCATGTACCCAATATGTGCCGGAATTTTGGACTATGTATACATTGTTCATGTTGTCATTTATTTATTTAAAATATCTCATATTTCACTTCAGTTCAAATATGCTTTAATATACGTCTATTTTAATGATCATTTTATTTTGTCTTTGAATTATTCCGGGGGGTTGGGGGGTGTAAATCTGACTTGTTGCTCTGCTTTGGTGTGTGGGGATTTGGGGGGGGGTGGGTGTGTCGCGTATGTGTGTGCCCGTTACCTTTTCTCCTCCCCCCTCCCCTGTGTCGTAGGTGCAGTACTCACTGTTGTCTCCTGCGGCGGCGTTCGTGCTCCTGGTAGAGGAGCAGGTAGACAATCGCTGGTAGGATGTTTAATTCGGGTTCCATGCTGTCCAGATTGCTCGTGGAGTGTATAAAGGTGAGCGTTTTCCCGTTCGTGGTCTGTTTCCGCCGTGTTTTTATCGGCGGGGCTCCCGCCCCGGAAAAGGTGGCGGATTGGTGGGTCGTGATAGGGTGGGCGGTACATTGTCTGCCGCCTGTCTGTTGGCGGTGACCGCCGCGCTGTTTGTTTGCCCCGCCGTGGCGGTCGGAGTGTTAAAGTGGCGGGCTATGTTGGCGGTTCCCGCCAGGGTCAGAATTCCATTTTTTTTACCGCCTGCCTGTTGGCGGGTTGGCCGCCGCTTTAACACCGACCGCCAGGGTTGGAATGACCCCCAAAGTATCTTTCAAGCACAAAGTACCTGGTTTGCGTGAAAAATCCCTGCAAAGAACTGCAGAGGAGGAGATGTGTGGAAACAAAGCGGTGTGCATCGATTTCTCGGGCCGCACACGGCGATGCATCGTTTAGTTTCCATGCAGGGACGGCTGTGCATTGGTTTCCGGCGCTCGGTCGTAGATCCTCTTTGGGTTGCGGGGTTTTCAGACACCCCGGGGACGGTGGGTGGATTTCCTGCGCTGGCGGGATGAAGTCACAGGAGCTGCGTCGATCTGGTGGGGGTGCATTGAATTTTCTCCCGCACGGCAGGTGCTGCGTTGATTCCTCTCTGGAAGTCGGGCTGCGTCGTTCCAGGTCGGCTGTGCGTCGTTCCAGTGGGCCATGCATCCAATTTCCTGTCGCTATGGTGGCGCTGCATCGATCTTCTCGTTGCAAAGTTGGGCTGCGTCATTCCGGTTCGGCATGCAGTGAAATTTTCACTGTGGTGCAGACTATACGGTGTTTCTGGCAGGTTGTGCATCGAATTTCGCCACTCAAGAAGTCCTTCTTGAAGAGGTGAAGTCATTTTGGTCCTGAGACTTCAAGGAACAGCAGGCAAGCTCTATCCAAGCCCTTGGAGAGCACGTCTTCACCACAGCCAGAGAGCAGCAAGGAAGCAGTGCAACAGCAAGGCAGCAATCCTTCACAGAAAGTAATCAGGTGAGTACTTTGGGCAGCCAGGCCCTTCTTCTTGGCAGGATGCAGGTTCTTGTTACAGGTTTCTTCTCCAGTGTCTGAGTTGGTAGGGGCAGAGGCCCTGTTTATATACCCAAATGTTCCCTTGAAGTGGGGGAGACTTCAAAGAGTGGCTTAGAATTGCACTAGGTCCCCTTTCAGTTCAATCCTGTCTGCCAGGGTCCCAGTAGGGGGTGTGGCAGTCCTTTTTGTGAAGGCAGGCCCTCCACCCTCCCAGCCCAGGAAGGCCCATTCAAAATGCAGATGTATGCAAGTGAGGCTGAGTATCAGGTGTTTGGGGTGTGTCTGAGTGAATGCACAAGGAGCTGTCAACTAAACCCAGCCAGTTGTGGATTGTAAGGCACAGAAAAATTTAGGTGCAGAGAAATGCTCACTTTCCTAAAGTGGCATTTCCAAAATAGTAATATTACATCTAACTTCACCAGTCAGCAGGATTTTATATCACCATTCAGGCCATACTAAACATGACATTCCTACTCCTTTCAGATCAGCAGCTACCACTCAAACAATGTATGAGGACAGTCCCAATGTTAGCCTCACAGCAGTGTAAAAAACAAATGTAGGAGTTTTAGACTATCAGGACATGTGAACTACATAGGTACATGTCCTGCCTTTTGCCTGCACAGCACCCTGCCCGCTGGGTTACCTAGGGCGTACCTTAGGGGTGTCTCATATGTAGAAAAAAGGGAGTTTTAGGCTTGGCAGGTACTTTTAAATGCCAAGTCGAATTGGCAGTGAAACTACACACACATGCATTGCAATGGCAGGCCTGAGACAAGGTTAAGGGGCTACTTAAGTGGGTGGCACAATCAGTGCTGCAGGTCCACTAGTAGCATTTAATCTACAGGCCCTGGATGCATATAGTGCACCATACTAGGGATTTATAAGTAAATTAAATAGTCCAATTGGGTATGATCCAATGTTATCATGTTTAAAGGGAGAGAACACATTAGCACTGGTTAGCAGTGGTAACGTGCGCAGAGTCTTAAAACCAGCAAAAAAGTGTCTAAAAAGTGGAGGGAGGCGGGCAAAAAGCTGCTAAACCAATTTTTGACAAGTTCTGAAAAAAGAAGCCTGAAAGCTGCTGTAAATAATTGTAAAGAAGACTGAAGATTTTTTTTTTGTTTGGCTGCACAGTTGAATCTATTTTTCTTTTTCTTTTTAATTATTTTCTGCCATGGATACCAATCTCAATAGAAACAATAGGTGCGGCAAGTGTATGTTTGTTGGATTGGCAGTGGTATATATGTTGATAGGTTTGTTGTTGATTGTAAGCATGCATGTTTCTGATAAAGCTTAAACTGGTTATACACCTACTCCGTAGAATACTACACTTTCTAAATTAGAGAAGTTTAATAGAGATGAGAAACACATACACTTAGACAGTTCACAATGAGATCTTTCTTCTGATGTTTTCTATTGCTTGTTGTATGAATATGTTGAGACAATGGATGTGAGAGAATGTTATGTTTGTACGTAAATTCCTTCATCACTGCAAGAAAGAATTACATATCATAGTTTACCAGTAACATATGGGATTAGTTGCAGTTTTCTATATCCAAGGCATTATAATCAGGAATACAGACAACATTTATATTCTAATTATGACCTAGTCTTTTATTTTGTTCCATTTAGCCAACACTTGATTAGTATTGCTAAAGCTAGAAACATAGACATTGTAGGAGGTTTCTTTGAGCCCACACTAACACTGTCTAAGCTCATCGCAATAACTTAACATGTACGCTTTCACCAGTTGAGAAACCCTTCCTGGATCAAACTGATGATAGAAGAAAGCCAATGACGGAGAAAATAGAGAAAGGATTAGTGAAACTTAATTTTAGGAATGGCTATGCATATAGTGTAACTAACATACAAGGAGACCTTGCTTTAGACTACCAACATGTAGGAAGGTTTTGTATATACAGGCCACAATCCAGAACTGATACTAAGTTTGTGGGAACAAGTGAATGTAGACATGTATTTCTATTCTAGAATACATTGGATTTATGCTGAATTGATAAGATCCTGCAACTTCTAAGGTTTAATACATCTGTGGAAAAAAAGCTTATTATTGTCTTCCTAGGGGATTTTATGGGATTTGCTACCTGGGAGTAGTCTTTCTAAAACATATCAGATTGACAGCATCAATGAAACACATGATACACATGAGACCCTGAAACAACGATCAACGCAGTTATTCAGAAATAATTGGGGATATATTTCAAGTAATTATTCCTTCTGTAGGAGTTGTTCTGAATGACATGAAGCTTTAAAAATGATTGACATGGTGTCAGCCACAATGAAATGTGAAATAATAAATGCTAATGAAAATGTATTTTAATTAATCATAACTTAATGTACTGAAAAATATAAATTATTAATGTATTACAAAACTAATGGTTTGAGATTACTCGAAATGTTTTATTCTTCATGTATTAGCATTAGTAAAAAGGTGCGCGTTTTAGTATTGTTTCCAGAAGCACGATGTTTAAATGATGCTGATGTCACTGAAATGCTTTGCCAATATTGTTTTATTAGGCGTCCTGGAAGGCTTGCACAGTGGAAATGTTCTTATTGCTCGTACTCTACTTCCTTGAGATAAATGTTGCAACTTTTAACAATGAGCTTTAGTTTTTGAAAGGAAATGTTGTGTTTTGCTGTTGTCTTTAAAAAATTGAATATTTGTATGGAAACTGCTGACCAGAGAGAAGAAAGGATTGACAATGTTAACCAATCCTGGGGAAAGGATCAGAGAAGAGTTACGTTTGAGACACAATTGAAGCCTGATTGGCTGACAACACCCTCACCTCATAGTCTTGTCCAATAGAAGCTTAGCTAGTAACTTTTGGGGAATTTAATACAGCAAAGTTTTGGGTGATGTAAGTTTAGTTTTCCATTCAGCTTCTGTTCTGTTTAGATGTTATTCAACTCTTGTCTATGATTCTAGCAGTTCAGATACTTTAGGTCCAACATTACTGAACTGTTTTCTTTTATGTTCTTGATGCTGATTAATGAAGACCTGATGTTCCAGTGCTCTGCTGATGAAGATTCTGCTGGCTGCTGTCTCATTAGGAGTGGTATAATCAATATGCATTTTGTTTTTCTTTACAGGTTTTTCTCCTTTAGAAAATCCAACTGTTTATTTTTGGTTAGCGACATAGTTAGATGTTTTCCAAATTATTTTTTGTCTTATTTTTATTTTTGTATGAAGCCCACACATGCATTTAGAATTAGAGAAATAGCTAGGGATGTCTGACCTAATATTTGATTTTGAATGTACATTAATTGATTGTGATTAATTCAACTACACAAACTAAGGGGTATATTTATAAGCTCCTAGTGCCAAAGTAAACCACATTAGGGTGATTCGTTTTTATGCTAATGTGGCCCAACAAAGCCAAAATCCTCGTGCCACATTTACAAAGTGGAGGAATGCATGCATTGTGCCACTTTGTAACTCTTTGTGCGACATTATGCCTGTCCCAGACATCATGTATGCAAAGGGGGTGTTCCCCCGTAAGGGGGGGTAAAAAAAAAGGCACAAGGAAATCTAACAGATTTTCTTGCGTCATTTTGTATGGCTCAGTTAAAAGGGAACTTCCATTATTTATAATAGCCCACAATGTACTCTGCAGGACTAGCACCAGTATTTTGGCACTGCTCCTGCAGAGTACATCAATAGCGTCATGAAAAATTACGCTATTGCCCCCTACCCTAAGTCATGGTGCTCCGTATTTTAAATACGGCTCACACATGGTGGCGGTAGGGGACGGTAAAGGGTGCAAGAAAAGTGGCACTGCCCATAATGCAGCACCACTTTTCTTAAATATGCCCCTAAATGAATGCTGTTTTTATTATTCACTTCATTTTGTTGTTACTCAGTTTCAGCATTGTTAATTTTAGGCCAAACAATCTCTAAACTTTACTAAACTGTTGTGATGATTCATGGCCACATCCAACATGGTGTGTATAAATTACTAACTCCACACTGAATATATTGATTATTTGATGTTGTATTTGATGATTATTAGTTCATATTGTCTGATTGGATGATCTCATAGTCCTGCCTGAGCCAAAATATTTGAGTCAACCTCTGAAGGTAGTATATGTCACTACCTTATTAAGTGACACTTAACCTATTATAGGTGGTCTCACGCCCACATAGGACCTAAACAGTTCACATTTCCTGAGAACCTCAGACAGTCCAAAGAAAAGCTTTTCATTTTCTATACATCACAATCTGCCGAACCTCCCGAAAGTAAAATGTAATTTAGCATATTGTTTCTGTTGATCTCTCTTTTCTCTAAATCTGTTTACACAGACGTTTGCTAATAAGACTCGAAAATGTCAAACAGTAATTTTATAACTCTCATGTTTTCTGTGAAATGTGTCCTTATTCCTTTGATTTTCTAAACGGTTCAGGTTACTCAACTAGATGTGGCTGCCAGTACTGTAATCAATTAACTGTGGCAGAGACAGATTAATGGGTACATAATCGAGCCTGACGCCATATCGCACTAAACTTCATTTTGTTCTTTCTGTACTTGGATTAGTGTTGCTCACTCTATAGATGTGCACTTTCGAGTAGTAGTGTTTGATGTGGTTCCTCACCTCCTGATAGAGGCTGAGCCCACGCACGTTTTATTCTGAGACTACGCTCTTTATTCTCATGAGTGAAAGTGTCTTAATACCCATCCAGTTGTAACATTAAATCACTACACAACGGTGAGTTGTTCTATAATAGGTTCTTTTGTTTGCGAGACAACTTGTGGGAGTAGCTGTTAACTAAATAGGGAGTCATCTGGACATCTGCTTTGTAATGAAAATGTCTTTAAGGGGTTTTGCTTTTTACCTATATTGATTCCCATTTCACCTACCACTGTGCCAAAAAGGTAAGGTAGTGGAAACTGGGAAGTTTCTTAGTATGTTTACAATAATCCACTGTCAACAATACTTTGTCCATGTAGCTAACCGCCAAATAGGTCACACACTTAACAGTGAAGTCGGGAGAGATACCTATTCCAAACACCGTGAGCCAGCCTCTCTCTCCTTGGCGCTTTCACACTCCATGGGTTTGACTGGTACCTTCTATCAAGATTATCCAGTGTTCAGAACAAGACTCCTTTTATTTATTGGTAGCAGTGGGGATAATTACCTCCGAGGAGATGTATAGTGCCCTATGTATTTTGTTCTTGGAATCTGCATATTTCTGTATACCTCTCTTTGTGTGTTCATAGCTAGAAGGTACTTGCCCTGCAAACTAAGCTTTGCTTTATTGCATATCTTTGGCATGCTGCTGCAAAGGCCAAAAGGGGGCTGATAAAGAATCTGCCGACTTTGCACAGATTTTGGGCTGCCAATAATAGGGTCTCACTAACACAATCATCACTGCAATATTATTGAAGTGCCTGTATCCAGCATAAAGCCTTGGAGTAACTTGCTGAACACTACTCCTTGGTAAGAAGAAAAAGACAGGAGACCCCTGGCGTGTTTGTAAAAGTTCAGGATTGTGTTTTCACATCATTACCCCCCTAGAAGTGCCATTCCCCTAGTACTTGTAGTGAGGTTATTTTAGTAAGCGTTTATGGGCACGTTATTTTAGCCATAGGTTTGCAGCTTGTGCCTTTTACTCTAATAACAATTTATTTTATTCATTTTATTTTCCGAGCAGAAGCTTTATTCTGCGGTAATGGCTTATTTCTTTTATCCCACACAGTCTTAGCCTAGGAACTGTTTTCATTCCTGTTAGTCGACATTCTCGTTCTGTACTCTGCTCAAGTCTGTACCCAGTATTGTTGTCAGTACAAAGTGGAACACCACAATCTTTGCCACTTCAGAAGCAACATACGTGTTCTTACGTTAGGGCAGCTTTCTCAGAACACCAACTGTTTTATTATAAAATATCCCTCTGTCCCCTATACGTTAGAGGGAGAGTTCCATCCCGAAAATTGCCACCGCATGCTGTTGCAGCCGTCTGCTGAGACCTGACGTCTTTTCCGCCTACATGGGAGAGGACTGTCAGTAGACCATCAGCCAACTTCGCTACTACAATATTCAGGTATGGGTGATGGTGTCTTCTTAGGGATCTTTAAGGGCAGATTAGGACTAACACTACTATGCTCTAATAGTACCTTAGTGGTGTAGGTAGGAATTCCAACACTTACCATTCTGACACTATGGTGGTACTTTTCTTATGTTTCACTTTCTTTGTCACAACATTGCTATTATTACGTTTTATCATCCTTTATCTAGAACACAGTTGATTCATTAAAGTACCTTGAACCAATTCCTGCTTCTGTTTGTCTTTGCATGTGTGAGCTGAATGTAACTGAGAGAAAGTTAAGAGATCTGTTACACCACGATTTTCCTACAAAATCATAATGCCATGCACACGGCTGCCACAAATCACTGCATCTTTCAGGTGCCTGCTAGCTGTCCGGAAGGGTTAAGCCGACAGTTGCCATACGGTGTTAAATCGATCTTAGCTCCCCACAGTATGTAACACATGTGTAGCGCCTGGCCGCATGACCTGGACATGAAGAGTGACTTTCAGACTGACCTATGCCCAGCCTGACAGGCATTCTTCATGTTTCCAAAAAGGTGTGGGGGGGGGTGGAGCCCCTCCAACCTCTAGAACAGGCCACACCTCATTGTTTACTCTACACACAGTCTATCAAATAAATATTTCTCCAAAAACCTTCTTCTCTCTTTTATTATTACCTTCGTCCTGACCACATCAGTTTTCTTTTCTTCTGATGCTTGCTTAGAGATGTAAAGCAACCATGAGCAGTGTAAGCTTTAAGCTAGTAAACAATAGGGCTTAGTATCATGCCTCTCTTTCCCCTAGCCAATATTCATTTCTTTTGAAGCAACTTTCTCTCACTTAGAATCAGCCTCAAATGGATATTAGTATTATATATATTACTTATATCAGAAAATAACACAGCCACAATAAATACTTGGTTTGCCCACAAATGCTCCATATCACCCAGCAGTTTCCTTCCCCATTCCAGACACCTTTTGGCTTTCTCTGCTGCACATGTCACTTACCACCACATACCACATAAAGGTACATATTCATAAATGCCCTACTTTTGGCTTTATCACTAGTGCACTGTGCGGCAGCCTAATACCTTTTCTGGCTATATACCTAGTATAGCAATGATAAAATATCTTACAGTGGACTCCACAAGTTCAGTTTATCATGCTGCTTGCTTGCCCCAGATGTTTCTTCCAAACAACCTTATATTGCTTCAGTGTGAGCAGGTAGGGTTATTTTTATCTGTCTAACTTCCCCACTGATCAGAGGACAATGTCACAAAAGATGGCTCAACACAAAAAGATTTTCTGATATTAGGATAAGTGTGGGGCAGTGGATAATGTGTGGCAAGGCAAAATGCAGGTGCTGCAGCTAAATGTGTTTGTTTGCTCATAAATCTGCTGACGGTGAGTCTATTTTCACTGAAAAGCTGCCTAACACTCTAAACCACTGAAGTATACAAAAATGATGAATAGAGTGCTTGAATTAAACTCTGCCACTTGTAAGTACACTGTGCTACATACCAGTCCATCATTATTTTGTACACCATGTCATATCAGCTTGGATCCAGCCATATGCAAATCAGTCTTGACTCTTGTTAGAAATTGGGCCCTTAGTTGGCAGAGGTATGTTTTCTGTCCAAGTAGGGACCACAGTCGGAGTCACAGTAAGTCAGATACACATATTAAATTAACCTGTGCTCACCTTCTGGCAGCTTGGTACAGAGCAAGCAGGTTTAGCTTAAGAGGCAATGTGTAAAGTATTTGTGCAACACACACACAGTAACACAATGAAAACACCACACAAAGGACTCCACGCCAGTTTAGAAAATAGAGAATACTTATCTAAGTAAAAAGAGACCAAACAACAAAAATGAAATCAGTAGGAGTTGATATATGAATCTTTTAAGGTCAAATCCAAGATAGTGCTCGAAAGTCAGTAGCGATCAAAAGGTTATTTTAGGTCTCAAGAGACCAGTGTAAATCCAAAGTTCAGGCCAACCGCAGTGGAGGGTAGGCTGGCTACAGAACCCACGCAGGGTCCACTGAAACAGTACCTTTGATGGAGCAAAGCCTCGACGTCGAGGGCAAGATGCATTGGTTCCAATCCTCGCAGTTGAGTGCTGCGTCTGCTTCATTCTCCTTTGAAGTGAATGAGAAGCATCATCACTGAGTTGCACACAGTGTTGTCATTGAGCCACGCAAGCCGTGAACACACTATCATCGAGCAGCTTCTGCGTCAGTGTCGAGGGAGCGATGCATCAAATATTCTTCCGCACTTGAGGTGATGCATGGGTTTTTGTAGAAATCAGCTTCAGAACCCACGTCTGAGGCCCAAGACTGGAGGAAGCACCTCAAGGCAAGGGTAGGATTCATAAATGGCAGAGTCCAGCAGCACCAGAAGACTTGGAAGCAGTATTTGATGTCCCTGAGGCTGCAAATGAATAGGAGGCAAGACAGCAAGCCCTTAGAGACACTCTGGGTCAGCAGGATGGGTCCAGTCCTTGTCCTTAGCAGGACAGAGATCAGCAGGCAGCAGGGCAGCTCAGCAATGCAGAGAAGCAGATCCTTGAAACAGTCATTCCAGGCAGACTGTCAATTCTTACAGCACAGCAGTCTTTACTCCAGCAGAGTTCTTTCCACCACCAGTAGTGATCTGATTTGCTAGGCTAGAGCCTTAGTATTTACAATCAAATGTGTCTTTGAAGTAGAAGTGACTTCAAAAGCAGCTCCTTGAAGTGCAAAGGTCCCCCTTTTATCCCAGCCCTGGCTCCAGCCTATCAGTTGGGGGTAATCAGCCCTTTGTTTTGGGTCAGGCTACTGCCTTTGAAGTGTAAGTGTAACCCCCCATCCCTCCTGCCCAGGAAGACCCATCAGTATGCATATGAATGCAGATGTAGTTGAGTGTCCTGTGTTGCGGCTGTCTGGATGAAATGCATAAAGTGAAGCTGTCAACTAGCCCAGATGTGTATTAGAGACAGGCTGTCAGGCACAGAGAACAGTGAGAGCTGAGAAATGCTCACTTTCTAAAAGTGGCATTTCTACAATAGTTATGTGAAATACAACTTCGCCAGTAAGGAGGATTTATCATTACCATTCTAACCATGACAAATGTACTCCTTTGTGATCAGGAATTATCACTTAAAAGAGTATGAGGGAATTCCCAGTGCTGGTCTGTGAGAGGCGTAGGCCTCACAGTAGTGAAAATTACTTTGGGAAAATTTCACTACCAGGACATGTCCTGCCCAAGGAACCCTTCCCTACAGGCTACCTAGGGCCTACCTTAGGGGTAACGTATATGTAATAATGTATTAAAAGGGGATTTTAAGGCTTGGCAAAAGTTTTTAAATGACAAGTTGAAGTGGCAGTGGAACTGCACACTCAGGCCCTGTAGTGGCAGGCCTGTCACAGGTTTGAAAGGCTACTGGTGTGGGTGTCAAAGTCAGTGCTGCAGGCTTATTAGTAGCATTTAATTTACTGGCACTGGGTATTTGGTATATCACTTTACAAGAGACTTACAAGTAAAATAAATATGCCAATTGTGCATACACCAATGATACCATGTTTTAGGGGAGAAGCACATGAACTTTCTCACTGGTGAGCAGTGGTAAAGTGCCATAACAAATAAGGTCAGAAAAAGAGGAGGAGGAAGTCAAAAGGTTTAAGGTGCCCCAAGGAAAGGGCCATTTCCAAGAACCATGCTCCAATGGGAACAATCAAGCACAAACTGCCAGGCCAGGTCCTCCTTGAACTGGAACAAAAACAACCCAAGCCTAGTTTTTCCCTTCTTGGGGCTCATCAGTTGGGTGTACCTTGATTACAGAAACACAGAGTGTGCAAAACCCACACCTGCTCCTACCTGCCCATATTAGGGCATCACACTGAAGTATACAAAAAGCTCTCTAAACCAGGCACCCTAATTCAGTGCTTAAGGCATACATTTCCAGCCCCACAAACTACTGTTCGCAATACAGCCTTCCTTTCCACACACACATAAAACTTTCTCTGGATTTAACATTCTGCTGCCTCAAGTCAGCAGGCTTAGGACAGTGTCTGAGCCACGTGGAACAATGGTTCTGACCCAACAAGAACATCGCTAGAATACTGATTCTCCCCCAACCTCTGAGCCTCAGTCCTGCTGGGTCTACAACCTGCCAAACTGATGACCCGCTGCATTTGAACATAGGTCTCACTAATAGGGGAGTGCAGCGCTATGCCCAGGGCTCCTATGGATCTCTACCCCTCCCTTGCCTCTGCTTCCACAACTCATTGGCCTGAGTCAGGAGATGGGCCCTACTGGTGGGCATTTTTGTTCTTTTGACCTCCTGCATCACATTAGTGTTGTGGGGTGTGTGGCAGGAAGCAGATGACACAGCTTCTGATTCAGTGCCAGTCTTGGCATTTTGGGAGTTAAGGAGTATTTAGGGCAGAGGCATTTGTGTGCTCACCCTCTTTGCTCCTACGGTTCCAGGAGTGGATAATGAGGAAGAATTGTGTATCACTGCAAGGATTTTTATGGCAGAACACACAGTGATTGAGATTCTTTCAGCATGCTGGTACCCCCTGGCACTCGGTGTCAGTGGTGAGTGGGCATCCCACCACATTGCCCTAAAACATGCTTGTTTACAGAATGTGCTTTGCCTCCTGCCGCCACATTGTTCTGGTGAGCATTCTGCACAATTTTGAGAGCACATTGTTGGGAACCCAGCCTGCCCAGAAAGTCTCCCTACATGAGGTGAGGGGGTGGACAGAGGTTTCCCAGTAGCATTGCAGTATGGGACCAGTATTGCTTGGGGGATTACTTATTTGTATATGCTTGTACGTTGTCCCAGTGGGATTGTGGAGAGGGGTTGGTATTGCGAAAATAATTACTTAGATATGTGTGGGACCAGAACCCCAATATTCCAAAGCACCCCAAAATCTAGATCACCCCAAAACTTACCTCTGGTGGTTCTGCTTCGGCACCCTTGATCTTGTGATAAAAGTCACCACCCTTTTCAACATCAGACCCCCATATTCATTTAGCAGAGTAATACAATGATGACTGAGACCACTCAATAACTGAGTTTTAGATTATAAAAGAGTTACGAATTTTATTACAAAAATCTTTAACTAGGCAGTGCAGAGAAATGCAAAAGATATGCCATGAAGGCTCAGCTAGAGAGTACCTAGTCAGAAATCAGAATTATTTAAGTCCCAATAAACAGCAAAAATCATAAAAGGAACAGACACAGACCCTAGTAGAAAAGGGAGATTATCATCTGGCTCACCTTAAAAGTCAAGGGGTTTTTATACACATTTTATGATTAGGTAATAGGCAAAAACTTCAAAATCAGCATGGCATGACTAATGATAATACATACTCAGCAAATTAGAATTTAGATCATTGTAAATAGACATATAACACAAACCCACTTTTAAGGAAAGGAAAACTCCAGCAACTTCTGCACCAACAGCACAGTCCAATGATTCTACAACACAATATGAAACATTTCTCAAACAAAAACCCAGTGTATTCTAGTTGGCCCACATCAAAGCTTTTTGCAGAAGTGTCTTTAGGATTGAAACATCCAAAACCCAAAGAATGTTTCATTCACAATACATGTTCTCTAAGGAAAATAATCAGTTACATCACAGAGTCTTTGTGGGGAAAGAAGACATACATTGGGGCAATTATTGGGAGGGATAATAAGCAAGAGCAAGAAGAACATTATACCAAAACAGTAGCCATATTAATAAAATAGTCATGCTGCAAAAATGTGGCACAGCTAACTTACATTAATAAACACACTTCTAAACACCTAAGAAAAATTGTTTCAAATATATTAATATTTCATCAGTTAAGATTAAATTTGTGATGAAAATCATTACTGTTCAAAAATATGTGTTACCCAAAATTGAACATTAGAAAATGCTACTACATGTGTATGCGTGTAGCTTGTTGCCAGTAGCATTTGCTTACTTTGAATATTCATCCATTGTGTTGGGGCTAATTCTATCCTGCTTGCTTCTATCTCCTGGTTTCTCAGGTTGCTGGTTTGTTTTTTGTTTAGCCTCGTTGCACCAATGGAAGACATTAGTAGCCAGGCTCACAAGAGGAAGAGAAGGGACCCTGAGCTAACACAGCTGGTAAAACTCGTGTTAGTAAAACTGGGGACTGGGGATAAGTCCTCTTTTAGCTCTTACAGTGAGTCCAAGGTGCAGGTAGTTGAATGCCCCAGGAGGTCGGGAGCAAGGTGGGGGCCTGGGTAATGTAGTGCCTTGTAGATATGGCAGAGCAGATTGACCAGGCAGTGTCTCTGAATGGGGAGACATTGTATCTCAAGGAGGTGAGGGGTGATGTGATGTGTGTGCTGCAAGGTAGGCCGATTAACAGTCAGGCACTGATGTGTATGATAGTTTAACACGTGTTTAGAAGCTGCACATAGATACTGGAGGAGAAGGCATTGGTGCACTAAAATCCACATATAAATAGGGCGTGGGGGATGGGGTAACAGGTACAGGAATAAGCCAGAAGAAGAGAAGCCTGACTAGGCAACATATCCGATAGCAGGGAGACGGAAAACAGGGATTTGTAAAGTGTCAGGGTGAGCTAGGTGCCCTGGAAGATGGTCAGCTGTCTGGGATGGTTCGGCCTAGTTGTGTGAGCAACCAGGGTCATTACATGTTGCAGAATATCCTCACTAACATCTAGTGAGATTCAGTATGACCCATTACTGTCATATACAGGTAGGCATGCCGGACAATAGCATAGTATAACAAATGTTGGTGGTGTCTGTGTCGTCTGAGAGTCAATGTTTGCTCTAGGAGTAATCAGTGTGTGAGATTAAGTAGAGTCCCTGGGTCTGAATGATGATTGCCTCAGGAGTCATGTACAAATACAACTGAGTGTGACTGAATGAAGATAATAGTGGGAATCTGCAGATGAGTAGCTTGTGTGCATAGGAAACAGAGTGAGCTTGAGATGTTTCAAATTTCCAGTTGTGATGGTGATTATCGCCATCAGAGACAGCTGTCAGTGTCTACTTTTTTTAAATCTGGAGATGAATGTGTGTGCTAGGAAACTACTGAAATTCACAAAAAAATAAAATATGGTATATACGTGTTCTTACCCATTCCTGCAGTGTAATAAGGTTGTTTGCTGTGTTGAATTACATGGATGTGTAACTAATGTGACCCCTGGGCCACTTATTTTGTTATAATTTGCATGCAAGACAGTACAGCAAAGCAGAGGGGTGTGTTTTACTGTGTGAAAGGCAGAGTGCAGGGAAATCTGTGAAACCTGAAAAATTTACATTACTTAGACACTGCTGTGGCATTAACCGATAGAGGGAATGCTGGCACTCTGGTGATATGGTGCAATGGTCTTAGCAGTGGTATAAAGAAGCAATGCAATGTTAGTATAGCCACAGACCAGAAAAACAATGTCAAATATAAACAAGCATTTGCAATGCAACTGGTCTCACGTTTGCTCATGTTCGAGCTGATAGCGTTGTAAACTCCTAACCCGACTTTTCACCTATTGGCAAAAGTGTATTTATGTACGTAACCTGAAAAAGTGCAATTAACTGTGTAAAGCGCCTGACTTCTGCCAAGCGAAATCGCGCTAGTAAAATAGAGAAAAAGTAGTCCACGAGCCGGACAGAAAACATCGAGCCTCGCATGTTTTCTGTACTTGGACGATGCGCTCGAGGAGGGCTAGCCACCGGAAAAGGCATGACATGTGCATGCCTTCGACTAATGAAAGCAAGTGGATTTTAATAGGCAAGCCCACAAACCAATGAAAAACATTGACGTGATGTCAACAGGGCTCCGAGCCCTTTTCTAATAACTAAAGCATCTCGCTGTGATACGCATGCGCGAGCGCATGCAATGCAGGCTCGACCCTAAAAAGGCACCTTACCTACACTCACTCTTTCATGCAGGGCATGCCAACAAGCTGCCAAGCCATGTTATGTTGTGTGTTATTAAAAAGATAGTCCCCCATGTACATACTGAGGTAGTGTGAACAATGTTAAAGTATTGCCATGTGAAAGGCTACAACAGTCTAACAAAGCATTATCTTTTCCTAATAACATATGTTCCACATAAACATGTGTTCCTTAGATTCTAACATTTCTATCATAATGTCAGCAGAATTACTAATGTGTAAGTCCATCAGGGGTCTTTACTGATATATTCCTATCTCTTTCCAGAGGGACAAACAACACCTCCTGTAGAGAAGCCGATACATGATGACCAACCTATTGAGGACACCATCCTGCCCCCCCATCAATGATGACACCTTTGAGCAAATTCTTGACTCTATTGATTCACCTCTTTCAGCCTTGGCAAATGAAGATAATGTTGAAGGGTCTCCAGAGGAACCACCATCAACAGGACTGGCCACATCTAGCTGGGCAGTCCTAGTTGAGGACTCAGAGGACCCCAAGTTGACATTCAATGGTGAGTGGTAGGAGTTCAGCAGCGAATGGCTGATGAGATGCAGGCAGGGATGGAGACTACAGCAGAAACCCTAGAAGGAGTCCATAGGTGTTTGATCCCTAATAAAGGTATGACTAAGGTGATTACAGGCACCTACACTTGGCTGTATTTGATTGATGAGTCCCTAGCTGACATCGCTGTCATAATGCAGAGGGAACAACATCAGCCCTCTACATCTGACACCAGTGAAGTAACCACGCAAGTGGGGGCCATCCGTAACATCATATAATCCATGGAGCACAAGTTGGACTCCTACATAACAACAATGGGTGACCTCAATTGCAACATTTTCAGTTTGTTGGCAAGCCACCAGAACCTTGCCAATGATTTGGTGGCTGGCTTACTGGCACAGACAGATGCTGGTGGAGTCAGGGGAGACATATCTTCTGCCTTTGATATGTGTGCTTCTCAAATGACTCCCATACAAAGACCACCAACTGCAGGGGAGGCACAACACCCATCAGAGGAGGAAGATGTGGAGTTCCCCAATTGCCCTCAGTGAACCGCCAGATAACATTTGTCTGTGCCTCCTGGCCAGTGGTCCTGTATTTCACACCATGCCACCTCCATTGTCACCCAGTAGTATGCTCTGTTCTGTGCACATGTTGATGTTATTCATTTGTGGACTTTCAAACAACCCTACCTTCCCTAATGACAATTTGTACCTCCTCACTGAAATACCCCTCATTTCAACATTTCACCTGACATGTCTACTGAATGGACTTGGGGGGTCATTTTGACCTCGGCGGTCTTTTTTAAAGACCGCGAGGGACCGCCGTGCTGAAGACCGCCAGTGGTGGCGGTTTTCCGCGAGGCGTATTATGACTGTTGGCAGCTCTCCGTCCTTTTTTGGACGGAGAGCCGCCAACAGCCATACTGGCGGGCGACGGGGAAGTGGAGGTTGCTCCACCTCCACCGCCACGTCAACAGAACACCGCCCACCGAATCACGTCCTGTGATTCGGCATGGTGGTGTTCTGTTGACGGTGTGGTGTCGGCAAAGCAGCCCCCATGGATCCCGTCCCCTCCCGGAGGATCGGCGGACCAGGTAAGTTGATCGTCCGTTAGGGGTGGGGGGTGTTGTGTGTTGTGTGCGTGCATGGGGGTGTGCATGTGTGTATGTAGAGGGGGTGTGTGAGTGCGTGTATGCTTGCGGGGTGTTGTGTATTTGGGAATGAGTGCGTGTATGTCTGTGGGTATGTCTGTATGGATGTGTGCGTGTAAGTTTGAATGTGGGTGTGCGTGTCTGACTGTGTGTGTGGATGTTGGCCTGTATATCGGTGTGTGTGCGTGTATGTGTGTTGGTGGTGCCTGCGTGCGTGTCGTGTGTGATTGAGTGATGTGATGTTGGGGGTCGGGTGGGGAGGGGGGTCCTGCCACCTTTCGGGGGTGGCAGGGGTGGTGGGGGCTGTAGGGGAGGGAGTCGGGGTGGGGGAGACCCCTATCAGTGCCAGGAAGGAAGGAATTCCCTTGGATTGGAGGATGCGTGCGTGGTTTGCGGGGGTGGGTGCGGGTCCTAGGGCGATGGGCCTCCAGGAGTCGTCCCATACGGTTTCGTTGGGGCCGAAAATGATGATCTCGGTTTTGGTGGAGTTAAGCTTGAGGTGGTTAGTTGTCATCCACATATCCACATATATCTAGCTCAGTGAGCATGACAATGTGATCACCCTAATATTATAATCTCAGTGCTCACACTGAAGAGATTATGCAGTACCAGGACATACATTTGCATGGTTGTACTAATAATAGCCACATACTCATGCCCATACACCTCAA
Organism: Pleurodeles waltl; assembly: GCF_031143425.1. Taxonomy (NCBI): domain Eukaryota; kingdom Metazoa; phylum Chordata; class Amphibia; order Caudata; family Salamandridae; genus Pleurodeles; species Pleurodeles waltl. Next base: position 620,247,962 of record NC_090442.1, read on the forward strand.
GAATTAGCATCATACCTTTGCCACACAAGGCCAATCCAATACCTTGAATGTCAGAAAGCAAAAAATGCAAGGGCTTCTTGTCGGAGCCCTGTGTCAACTGATAAATAATGAATAATGCCACACTGAGATCAGGTAGGGTAAACGTGTTCCTCTGCTCATGAGAGTTCTCATATGTGTAGGGTGTGAGTGCAACCACCTATTACGTCTATTTTACATAGTACAAACATATATATTTTCATAAGAACCAGGCATTTGAAACATAAACAATGAAACACTTTCCTAGGGGAAGAGGACATGGGAGACTTATGGGTATGAAACTTTGAAAGTACCTAACCAAAGTGAGCTGCATGAAGTGCCACCCTCAGCAAGTAGTCAATGTCAGTGATGATGACAGGCAGGTGTGGATACGTTCATAATTTGTAATCAGTTAACAACTATGATTCACTTGCAGAATGGTACAAGGGTACGTGCGGTAGTGGCAGACACAGTGTGTGTAATCTGTAGTGACAGAACTACCCCAAGTATGCCTGCCCTATCACTTTCACACAGAGTGCCACAATAGGAAACTGTGTAGCCTTTGATGTCCCTGACTCTCAGTGGAATGTTTTAGGCAGCTTAATGTTGCTCTTTTACCAGGTAAGGTGCAATAGCAACACAAGGCATAAGCGAGATTTATGAAGGCACACAATGCCATTTTGAATTGCCCTGGGTGATGCAATGCTGCACAAATCACAGTTATGCCTCACTCTGCCCTGGGAATGATTTCCATGGGTGCTGCATGGGCGTTCCTATCCAACTCCCATGGATTTAGATGCATTCCCAGATTACCCAGAACTGGCAGACCTGGGAATGTGCAAGTAAAATACACCTTTCCAGGAAAGGCTGGACAATGAGGAATACATGTAAGTATACTCATTGCTTTCTCTTTCAATGTGTGCTGCATTCAGCCACACATGCAGCTCAAGGAATATGCCTATCAGGATTTAGTATTTGCTCGAAGGTTCCCTCTCATGCACAAATAACATTCTTGCATGGAAAGGAAGCACCCTTGCACCATGGTGCAAGGATGTCTGAGTTGGTGCTAGGTAGCCGTAAGGGAACCAGCACAGGGAAAAAAGCAGAAATACACAATAATAATTTAAAAAGAGCACATCCCTGCCATTTCCCTGTCACACATTGTAGGGTAGCAAGGTGACTTGCAGTACTGCGTGATACGACTTACTAATCTACACCATAGTTTAGTTCAACACTACCTTTTAACTGTTTTAAAGTATGCCTCTGTGAACACAAAGTACCAGCAAACAGACATTTCCCATGTGCACACTGTTTTCCATTTCAAACAATGTGTTGTGTATGTCTTGCACAGGCTCATGTATTCTAGACATGTTTTTCTCATGCACCATATTAATTGTGAATGTGTATGTACACACACATTTGTGCTTGACTTTTGACATGGACGCTTCACACATTCACCACCTCTGTATTCTTAAGGTGATGTGACGTTTTGCAAAAACCTCCCTTGTTGTCCTATTTCTCTGGTTAATGTCACACATTGCTAATTCATCTGGTTACTGTGTTCTGTGACAGGCCATTCAATCTGCTTGCAAAGCTATGCAAAGCATGGTAAATGTGTATTTTGTCAACTATGGCCAGTTGTGGTCCTTACATCAGTCTGCCACAGAAAGGTGTAACGTGTGGTGTTTAGTGGATCTCAACCCATGCATGTATGCCCTTTTTTTTACATATGACATTTTAAGATCTACACCTGGGACTAAGTGATGGTGTCTGGTGCAACATGGGTACCAGCATTTGCACTCTAATACAGCAAAACACACCTAGACAGTTGACTTACTACATTAATTTGTATGGAGCTGGAGACATGGCCCTATGTTTCTATATAGCTAAATAATTAATCTTACACATGTTGAGGCCTACATCTAGTTGACAAGATTAGATTGACCATATAGTTGAAGTGACATTCAAACATACACCACACAATGTTTGATTTGAATAGTAAAGTTTTATTGAATGTGAAGTCAACATGGTCTCAGAAATGTTAAACATATTTTTTATTTGATTCAGTCAAAATTGGCAACAATTTGATCCCTTCTTCTACGACCAGCCATTGTGTGTACAATGTCTCCCTCAGAGTCTTCTACCTTTTCAGCCTGATATGGGATTGAGCCATCATAGTCCCATGGAACATTGGGCTGCAACCATATACCGTGCAAAATGCCACAAACTAAAATAATTTTACACACTAAGGCAGGTAAATAGAGAAGTCTGCCTCTGGATTTGTCAAGGCGCCAGAAGCTTAACTTCAGTAATTCAAACATGCGCCCCACCACATTGGGGGTTTTGGATAGAGCAACATTGAACTTTCTCTGCACATCTGTCTGTGGATTAATGTAGGGTGTCACCAGCCATGCCTGCAAACCATATCCATGGTCACTTAGAAACAGACACCATCAAGAAATAATACACTTAGGCCCTCATTGCAACCCTGGCGGTTGGTGATAAAGCGGCGGTAATACTGCCAACAGGCCGGCGGTAAAAAAAATGGAATCACGACCATGGCGGAAACTGCCAACACAGACAGCCACTTTAACACTCCGACCGCCACGGCGGTAGAAACAAACACCACAGCGGTAACTGCCAACAGACAGGCGGAAGACAATGTACTGCCCACACTATTACAAGGCACCAATCTGCCAGCTTTTCCGGGGCAGTACCAACGCCATCAAAAGCACGGCGGAAACAGTGTTCTGAAGGGACACGACTCACCTCTCGACACCCAATGAGGTACCAGGACGCCATGCAGCCCGAGTTACAGGTCCTGCCCATGTTGGTTTACCTCCTCATCTACCAGGAACATCAAAGACGGCGGTGACGACGACGGTGAGAACTGCACCTAGTACACAGGGGAGGGGGGAGGAAAAAGAGAGTGACACACACACGCAACACCCCCACCCCCCACCCACAACAACATACACACACACACACATCCAATAACATCACAGATACACCCCGTCACCCCCTGGAAGAACGCATGGACCAAATGAAATGAGTATAACAAGTGTAATAATCAAACAATCAGATAGCCCAAGAGAACTTTAAATCATCATTATATACAAATATTTACAGTGAGTATACAAGTCTGTGCACTGTCCCTTGTAAATGCCCGTGGACCAGTGGTCCCAAAAAGCATGGGCGAAGCTCACACATGACACCTGCCTCAAAATGGAGAGAACACTGCAGGGACATCAGGTTGAAAAAAAAACAGGCACCTCAGGGGGAAGGGGAGGGGGGTGCCTCAGCCGGATGATGGGACGACACCACTGCTCCTCGAGGGGGCTCCATGCCCACTGCCTGGTCCTGGGGAGTGCAAAGCCACAGTCTCTCAAGTGGGTCCACTGCCCACTGCCTGGTCCTGGGGAGTGCAAAGCCACAGTCTCTCGAGTGGGTGGTTTGCCCACTGCTTGGTCCTGGGGAGTGCAAAGCCACAGTCTCTCAAGTGGGTGGTTTGCCCACTGCTTGGTCCTGGGGAGTGCAAAGCCACAGTCTCTCAAGTATCTCAAGTGGGTGAGTTGCCCACTGCTTGGTCCTGGGGAGTTCAAAGCCACAGTCTCTCTAGCGGATGCTGTTCTCCACTGGTTCTGGAGGGGGCATGGTGCCCAGAGTGCTTCATCCTGCCAAGGACTGGGTGAGTGGGTGTCACATGCAGGGCTTTGTATTGGAATGTGTGGGTTGTGATAATGGGGTATCTGTGAGGTATTGGGGTGATGGGTGTGAGGGTATGGGTAGGTGTTTGTGATGGCATGCAGGTAGGGTGTGGGATAAAGTAGTAAAGATTTGACTTACTAGAGTCCAGACCTCCTCCTACTCCTGCGAGGCCCTCAGGATGCATGATCGCCAAGACTTGCTCCTCCCATGTTGTTAGTTGTGGGGGAGGAGGTGGGGGTTCACCACCAGTCCTCTGTACGGCTACCTGGTATCTGGATACCACGGAATGTACCTTCCCCCGTAGATCATTCTGTCTCTTTCTGATGTGATCCCGTGTTCTTGGATGCTGTCCCGCTGCGTTGACCCTGTTGACAATTCTCTGCCATAGCTCCATCTTCCTTGCAATGGATGTCTGCTGCACCTGTGATCCGAATAGCTGTGGCTCTACCCGGATGATTTCCTCCACCACGACCCCGAGCTCCTCCTCAGAAAACCTTGGGTGTCTTTGAGGTGCCATGATGTGGTGTGGGTGATGTGTGAGGTGATGGTTGATGTGATGTGTGGGGTGATGTGTTAGAGTGTGTTTTTTGAGGTGCATGGATGGTGTATGGGTGATGGTGTTGTGAGCCTCTGGATGCTAGTATTGTCTTTGCTATTCTCCCTCTCACCTTCTTCCAAAAATGTAGTTGCAAGGGGTTGTGGGTAATGTGTGTGTGTGTTTTATAGTGGTCTGAGTGTGTGGTGTGTGTATGTGTATCAGGTGTGTGTATTTTGAATTGTCCAATGTGGTTGTGTTTTGTAATTGTGTATGTATTATGAGCGCAGCGGTGTGTACCACCAATGGATTACCGCGGTTGAAAGACCGCCGCGTTGATTCGTGGGTCGTGATAGTGTGAGTGTATTCCTGTTGGAGTGACGGTGTGGGTTTTGCTATCGCCAGATTATCACTGACCTTTGGTGTGGCGGACTTGTGTGGATGTCTGTATTGTGGCGGATTTCTAGATGTGGGTCATAATACCTGTAGCGGATTTCTGCTGCGGCCACGGTATGTTGGCAGCCATCCGCACGGCGGTCAGTGGCCTTTAATGCCAGGGTTGTAATGAGGGCCTTAGTCTTTGTACTTCAACATAACTACCTCTGTAAATTTGTCTGCAGGCATTATGATGCACATTTTGATTTGATTGGTACATATATTTTTACGCTACTGTTGTACATTACTTTATATATGTTTGTTGCTTTATTTTGGATTACTTTAACCTGTTGTCCCTGAGCTGAGGCCCTGCCACTCTATTACACTGCCTCACCATGGCCAAAGCTGTTAGGAAAGGAGAAGCTGCATAAGCCGGGGTACTTTGTGCCTCCTGCACTACTGGTATGCCAGAGGAAGCGCTGCCCTCCAATAGTTACCCTGGACATCAACATGGGGCGACCCTGGACACCATCCTACTAGCTGTTGCTGCCTCCCGTGAAGCCCCTACAGCTTACAATAGATACAATGGTTACTGACTGTCTGTTAAGGGAAGATCACCGGCAGCTAATGGACAGGGTCGCATCTGCTGAACGAACCCTTGGGGATATTTACCCCGGCATGGTGCAAATGTGTGAGTGTATGTCTAACATGGAGGCAAAGGTGAAGACGCTGGATATCTACTATCTGTTATCAGCTTCCTAATAAACTGTTGCCTATGAACTGCCTACTTGACTACATTGCCCATAATGCACCATTCTGGTGATTGCTACTCTGAAATGGAGGTATTTTGGTTGTGCATGCTACTGTGTACAAGGTGGGTGGGGGTATGGCATTAATGAGGGTACATGCATGTCTCATGGTACTCACCGGTTGATGGTCCTGGCTCAGATGTATCCAACTCTCCCATCCCGCACACTGCCTCAGGCTCAAGCGTCTCCTCTACTCTTTCCTCCAGGGGTGTGGGTGGTGGTATTGTGGACGGTCCCCCTCCAGTGCCCCTCATCTCCCGGAGCCGCTCTGCCACCCTCTCCTTGGTCCGGGAGCGCAGGTCATACCACCTTTTTTTTAGTTCTTCTCTGCTCCGGTGGCTGATACCCAGGGAGTTCACTTTCTCTTGGATGTCCACCTCTGGCACGGTGAGGGCTGCCTTTCCAAAAAGTTGGTCATGGTGCTGGCAGCACTCCTCTGTCAGCACCTCCAGATCTTTCTCTGCAAATTTAAGTTTGCGCTTCCTTGGTGTCTCTGCCATGGTAGCTGCTGTTCTTTCTGTTTGCAGTTCTGCTGTTTAAATGGGTGTGGTCCTCCCTCCTCCCAGGTGTATTTGTAAACATCCTGGCTGTGATGTCATCATCATGGGCCAGGAAGTGTTTTCCAGAGTGTTCTGCAGCACCTGCATTCAATTTGCGGCACAATCGCAATTTGCGACACCCACTCGCAAATTGAGTGTCCGTTTTTAGCGCGGTCGCAAAAAGCAACCTCGCAAACAGCGGACTCGCAATCTGCGGTGCGACTTCATTTGTTAGTCGCAAATTGAAGTCGTGTTTTCTTCTTGCATTACATTTAGCAAGTCGGAAATTGCGAGTCGCACCGACTCGCAATTTACGACTAGCTACATTTTTCCTACCTACATCTGGCCCTTAGTTCTTTAAAGAAACCACTCGGGATCCACACTGGTAAGGTCATAAAAAGATATAGTAGTCGGGGGAGGACTATCATCTTCAAAAGCGCCACCCTGCCCGCAACTGAAATTGGCAGGGTGGCCCAGAACCCCATTGATTCCCTAGCATCCCTCAGAGCCTGCTGCACATTGCCCTCAAACAAGTTCCGGGCATCATGATAAACATAGACCCCTAGATATGTCAGGCACCTACGTTCCCACTGCAGTTCCCTAATGTGGGGGGGCAGTTCTTCCCTCCATCATCAGGAATAGGCTGGATTTCTGCCAATTCACTTTCAACCCAGATAATTCACCAAACTCTTTTAACAATGCCTGAGCTCTCCCCAGATCATTTTCTGCATCCCTCAAAAAGAGTAAGAGGTAATCTGCGTACAATATATATATGATGTATGATGGGTTTGTCCTGCCAGAGTGATCCCTCTTTAAGCTCTACCGTCTCTGGCTATACAAGCTAATGGTTCTATTACTGATGCAAAGAGCAGAGGGGAGGGAGGGCAGCCCTGCCTAGTTCCCCTACCCACCCCAAAGCTTTCAGAGATAGTGTTGCCTGTTCGGACTCTAGCCATCGGGCCACTGTACAACAGTCTAGTCCAGGCTATGAATCGATCTCCCAAACCAAACTTGTAAAGTACTTCATATAAATAGTGCCATTCCAGACTATCGAAGGCTTTTTCAAAGTCAATGGCAAAAACTACCGCTTCCTGTTTGTCATAACCTATTGCCATGATGTAAAGCAAGGAGGCGTCGTATATTCAGTGCCGTTTGGTGTCCTGGAATAAATCCAGCTTGGTCTATATGTATCAGGTGGGGCATGTGACGCATGAGGCAGAGCGCTAGTATTTTACTCAGTATTTTATAATCTACTGCAAGCATCGATAGAGGGCGGTACGAAGCCACATCAGTCTGGATTTTCCCAGGTTTTAACAATGGTATGATCAGGGCTTCATGGATAGACATTTGGAAGGTCTGATAATCAACGGCCGCTTCATAGACGGCTGCTAGTCTTGGTCCTAGCTTGGACAGATAAGTAGAATAAAATTCTATTGGGAACCCATCTGGGGCAGGTGTTTTATTACGTGCCATAGTAGCTATGGCTTCTTTCACCTCCGCTACAGTGATCGGTGCACCCAGTGCTGTTGCATCTTGGGCTGACACAGCAGGGAGTGGCAGATGACTAACAAAGGCCTGTAGTTCCTCATCCGATGGATGTACCATGCTAGTGTATAAGTCTGCATAGTATTTACGGAATTCATCATTAATTGCTGCTTGGGAACCAATGCAAGTTCCCCCAGGCTGTATAAGTTATACTATAACTGAGCCTCTCTTTGCCAGGTTCACCAGCCATGCCAACAAGGAACTTACGCGGTCTCCCTCCACGTGCGTCCCTGCCAAAAGGCCCTATAATCATAACAGCGCAACCGGTCCATCGTCACTATATTTGTTTCTCGCACGGTCAAGAGTGACGCTTGTAATTCTGGGTTATTGGGACACAACCGATGTATCCTTCTTTGATTCTGTTCGGCCTTGCCTATATCAAGAAGCAGTGCATGTCTTTCACTGGCCATGCTGAGAGACAATTCCCCCGATGACCACTTTAAATACATCCCACTCTAGTAATTTTGAAGTAGTCGAGCCCTCATTAGTCTCAAAATAAGTGTCTTTTGCTAAACCAATGGTGTGCTTAAAGGCCTCATCCTCCAGTAAAGAAGGCTGGAACCTTGGTGAGGAGAGAAAGGTATCTAATCTGACATGTACATCATGCATAGGTGAGTCAAATGAATAGTCTCGGTCCTCTGCGTGTTGGACGCGCCAAGTGTCCACCAGTCCCCAGTTTTGTTACCATGTCCAGTATGTTTGGGTCATTCGAATGGTTGGGGATGAAGGTAAGGGGGGGGTGCGATTTATCCAACATTACATCTGCTATACAATTGAAGTCCCCTCCCAAGAGTATCGGTCCCGCTAAGTACGCTGCCAGCCTTGTTGACATGGAGGCCAAAAATCCCCCCTGACCTGTGTTAGGGCCATAGATTCTACCAAGGGTTATCTCTCTACCGTCCAGTTTTCCAGAAATTACAGTGTAGCAACTCAGCGAGTCAATGATGGTTGTCATGTGCTGGTATGGTACGCCTGGCTTAACCCATATCAGTGTCTCTCTGGTGAAGGCGGAATAGGTGGTACAGTAAACCTGACCCCGCCAATGTTTCTGAAGGGCACAACTCTCGTTAGCATCTAGATGTGTCTCCTGGAGCATCGCTGTGTGGATTCCCCGCCTAGTGAGAAAGGAGAATACCCTATGACGCTTAGTCATGGATCGTATCCCTCGAACATTCCACGAAAGGAATTTCAGATTCAGCGGAGTACCCATCAATAGTGAATTGGACACCCCATATTATATAGGTATGCAGCTTGTCCAGGTAACACAACGTGAATTGAATCACAACTAAACAACTTTCATCCCAACTCCCCTTCCCCAGCGCAAAGGACATAGGCCCTCATTACAACCCTGGCGGTCAGTGTTAAATCGGCGGTAAGACCGCCAACAGGCCGGCAGTAAAAAAAATGGTATTACGACCATGGCGGAAACCGCCAACATAGACAGCCACTTTAACACTCCGACCGCCACGGCGGTAGAAACAAACACCGCAGCGGTAACCGCCAACAGACAGGCGGAACACAATGTACCGCCCACCGTATTACAAGGCACCAATCTGCCAGCTTTTCTGGGGGCGGTACCAATGCCATCAAAAGCACAGCGGAAACAGTCTGTGGAACGGAAACCACTCACCTCTCAACACCCAACGAGGAACCAGGACGCCATGGAGCCCGAGTTACAGGTCCTGCCCATGTTGGTTTACCTCCTCTTCTATCAGGAGCAGCAAAGACGCCAGCGATGACCACAGTGAGTACTGCACCTAGCACACAGGGGAGGAGGGGAGGAAAGAGAGAGTGATACACACACACGCAACACACAACACCCTCACCCCCACCCTCACCCACAACACCATACACACAAATACATGCTGCAACATTACATTTACACCCCTTCACCCCCTGTAATAACGCAAAGACAAAATGAAATTATTGTAACAAGTGTAATCATCGAAAAATCAGATGGGCCAAAATTAAAATCATCAGTGTATACAAATATGTACACCAACTACACAAGTCCGGATAGTAATGAAATCATTGTCCGTGGACCAGTGGTCCAGTGGTCCCAAAATGTATGGGCAAAGCCCACACATTATACCTGACTCGAAATTGAAAGAACACTGCTGGGGCATCAGATCGAAAATAAACAGGCACCTCAGCCGGATGAACGGACGACGCCACTGCTCCATGAGGTGGCTCCATGCCCACAGTTTGGTCCTGGGGAGTGCAAAGCCACAGTCTCTGAAGTGGGTGGTTTGCCCACTGCTTTATCCTGGGGAGTGCAAAGCCACAGTCTATCAAGTCTCTCCAGTGGGTGGTTTGCCCACTGCTATATCCTGGGGAGTGCAAAGCCACAGTCTCTCAAGTCTCTCAAGTGGGTGGGCTGCCCACTACTTTATCCTGGGGAGTGCAAAGCCACAGTCTCTCAAGTCTCTCCAGTGGGTGGTTTGCCCACTGCTATATCCTGGGGAGCTCAAAGCCACAGTCTCTCAAGTCTCTCCAGTGGGAGGTTTGCCCACTGCTTTATTATGGGGAGTGCAAAGCCACAGTCTCTCAAGTGGATGTCCCAGAGTGCTTCATCCTGCCAAGGACTGGGGTAGTGGATGCTTTTCTCCACTGGTTCTGTAGAGGGCTTTGTGCCCAGAGTGCTTCATCCTGCCAAGGACTGGGGTAGTGGATGCTTTTCTCCACTGGTTCTGGAGGGGACTTTGTGCCCAGAGTGCTTCATCCTGCCAAGGA